>NC_135375.1:108544532-108844782 GCF_049243985.1 Paroedura picta
GAAGTGTGAGACCTGTAAGAGAAAAATTTAAATGGTTGGGATAGGCCATGGGATGTAGAAATATTTTTTTCACATTTTATTTCCTTGTAAAAACAGGTAAATCAATAGCGATTTTCGTACGCATAAGTACCCAGTGAACGGTTCGTTTAGCTTTATATATTGTTCCGGGTGGCCGTTGTATTGGTTTTTCGGAAGTGTTAGACCTGTAAGAGAAAAATTTAAATGGTTGGGAAAGGCCATGGGATGTAGAAATATTTTTTTCACATTTTATTTCCTTGTAAAAACAGGTAAATCTATAGGGATTTTCGTACGGATAAGTGCCCAGTGAACGGTTCGTTTAGCTTTATATATTGTTCCGGGTGGGCGTTGCATTGGTTTTTCAGAAGTGTGAGACCTGTAAGAGAAAAATTTAAATGGTTGGGATAGGCCATGGGATGTAGAAATATTTTTTTCACATTTTATTTCCTTGTAAAAACAGGTAAATCAATAGCGATTTTCGTACGCATAAGTACCCAGTGAAC
Organism: Paroedura picta; assembly: GCF_049243985.1. NCBI lineage: Eukaryota > Metazoa > Chordata > Lepidosauria > Squamata > Gekkonidae > Paroedura > Paroedura picta. Next base: position 108,545,054 of record NC_135375.1, read on the forward strand.
GGTTCGTTTAGCTTTATATATTGTTCCGGGTGGCCGTTGTATTGGTTTTTCGGAAGTGTTAGACCTGTAAGAGAAAAATTTAAATGGTTGGGAAAGGCCATGGGATGTAGAAATATTTTTTTCACATTTTACTTCCTTGTAAAAACAGGTAAATCAATAGGGATTTTCGTACGTATAAGTACCCAGCGAAAGGATCATTTAACTTTATATATTGTTACGGGTGGGTGTTGTATTGGTTTTTCGGAAGTGTTAGACCTGTAAGAGAAAAATTTAAATGGTTGTGATAGGCCATGGGATGTAGAAATATTTTTTTCACATTTTATTTCCTTGTAAAAACAGGTAAATCAATAGCGGTTTTCGTACGCATACGTACCCAGTGAACGGTTCGTTTAGCTTTATATATTGTTCTGGGTGGGCGTTGTATTGGTTTTTTTGAAGTGTTAGACCTCTAAGAGAAAAATTTAAATGGTTGGGGAAGGCCATGGGATGTAGAAATATTTTTTTCACATTTTATTTCCTTGTAAAAACAGATAAATCTATAGGGATTTTCGTACGGATAAGTGCCCAGTGAACGGTTCGTTTAGCTTTATATATTGTTCCGGGTGGGCGTTGTATAGGTTTTTCGGAAATGTTAGACCTGTAAGAAGAAAAATTTAAATGGTTGGGAAAGGCCATTGGATGTAGAAATATTTTTTTCACATTTTATTTCCTTGTAAAAACAGGTAAATCAATAGCGATTTTCGTACGCATAAGTACCCAGTGAACGGTTCGTTTAGCTTTATATATTGTTCCAGGTGGCCGTTGTATTGGTTTTTCGGAAGTGTTAGACCTGTAAGAGAAAAATTTAAATGGTTGGGAAAGGCCATGGGGTGTAGAAATATTTTTTTCACATTTTATTTCCTTGTAAAATCAGGTAGATCTATAGGGATTTTCGTACGGATAAGTGCCCAGTGAACGGTTCGTTTAGCTTTATATATTGTTCCGGTTGGGCGTTGTATTGGTTTTTCGGAAGTGTTAGACCTGTAAGAGAAAAATTTAAATGGTTGGGAAAGGCCATGGAATGTAGAAATATTTTTTTCACATTTTACTTCCTTGTAAAAAAAGGTAAATCAATAGGGATTTTCGTACGCATAAGTACCCAGTGAACGGTTCGTTTAGCTTTATATATTGTTCCGGGTGGGCGTTGTATTGGTTTTTTGGAAGTGTTAGACCTGTAAGAGAAAAATTTAAATGGTTGGGAAAGGCCATGGGATGTAGAAATATTTTTTTCACATTTTACTTCCTTGTAAAAACAGGTAAATCAATAGGGATTTTCGTACGGATAAGTGCCCAGTGAACGGTTCGTTTAGCTTTATATATTGTTCCGGGTGGGTGTTGTATTGGTTTTTTGGAAGTGTTAGACCTGTAAGAGAAAAATTTAAATGTTTGGGAAAGGCCATGGGATGTAGAAATATTTTTTTCACATTTAATTCCTTGTAAAAACAGGTAAATCAATAGGGATTTTCGTACGCATAAGTACCCAGTGGATGTTTCGTTTATCTTTATATATTGTTACGGGTGGGTGTTGTATTGGTTTTTCGGAAGTGTTTGACCTGTAAGAGAAAAATTTAAATGGTTGGGATAGGCCATGGGATGTAGAAATATTTTTTTCACATTTTATTTCCTTGTAAAAACAAGTAAATCAATAGGGATTTTCGTACGGATAAGTGCCCAGTGAACCGTTCGTTTAGCTTTATATATTGTTCAGGGTGGGCGTTGTATTGGTTTTTCGGAAGTGTTAAACCTGTATGAAAAAATTTTAAATGGTTGGGAAAGGCCATGGGATGTAGAAATATTTTTTTCACATTTTATTTCCTTGTAAATACAAGTAAATCAATAGAGATTTTCGTACGGATAAGTGCCCAGTGAACCGTTCGTTTAGCTTTATATATTGTTCCGGGTGGGCGTTGTATTGGTTTTTCGGAAGTGTTAAACCTGTAAGAGAAAATTTTAAATGGTTGGGATAGGCCATGGGATGTAGAAATATTTTTTTCACATTTTATTTCCTTGTAAAAACAGGTATATCAATAGCGATTTTCGTACGCATAAGTACCCAGTGAACGGTTCGTTTAGCTTTATATATTGTTCCGGGTGGCCGTTGTATTGGCTTTTCGGAAGTGTTAGACATGTAAGAGAAAAATTTAAATGGTTGGGAAAGGCCATGGGATGTAGAAATATTTTTTTCACATTTTATTTCTTTGTAAAAACAGGTAAATCTATAGGGATTTTCGTACGGATAAGTGCCCAGTGAACGGTTCGTTTAGCTTTATATATTATTCCGGTTGGGCGTTGTATTGGTTTTTCGGAAGTGTTAGACCTGTAAGAGAAAAATGTAAATGGTTGGGAAAGGCCATGGGATGTAGAAATATTTTTTTCACATTTTACTTCCTTGTAAAAACAGGTAAATCAATAGGGATTTTCGTACGGATAAGTACCCAGTGAACGGTTCGTTTAGCTTTATATATTGTTCCGGGTGGGCGTTGTATTGGTTTTTCGGAAGTGTTAGACCTCTAAGAGAAAAATTTAAATGGTTGGGAAAGGCCATGGGATGTAGAAATATTTTTTTCACATTTTACTTCCTTGTAAAAACAGGTAAATCAATAGGGATTTTCGTACGTATAAGTACCCAGTGAAAGGTTCATTTAGCTTAATATATTGTTACGGGTGGGTGTTGTATTGGTTTTTCGGAAGTGTTAGACCTGTAAGAGAAAAATTTAAATGGTTGTGATAGGCCATGGGATGTAGAAATATTTTTTTTCACATTTTATTTCCTTGCAAAAACAGGTAAATCAATAGCGATTTTCGTACGCATAGGTACCCAGTGAACGGTTCGTTTAGCTTTATATATTGTTCCGGGTGGCCGTTGTATTGTTTTTTAGAAGTGTTAGACCTGTAAGAGAAAAATTTAAATGGTTGGGAAAGGCCATGGGATGTAGAAATATTTTTTTCACATTTTACTTCCTTGTAAAAAAAGGTAAATCAATAGGGATTTTCGTACGCATAAGTACCCAGTGAACGGTTCGTTTAGCTTTATATTTTGTTCCGGGTGGGCGTTGTATAGGTTTTTCGGAAGTGTTAGACCTGTAAGAGAAAAATTTAAATGGTTGGGAAAGGCCATGGGATGTAGAAATATTTTTTTCACATTTTACTTCCTTGTAAAAACAGGTAAATCAATAGGGATTTTCGTACGCATAAGTACCCAGTGAACGGTTCGTTTAGCTTTATATATTGTTCCGGGTGGGCGTTGTATTGGTTCTTCGGAAGTTTTAGACCTGTAAGAGAAAAATTTAAATGGTTGGGAAAGGCCATTCGATGTAGAAATATTTTTTTCACATATCACTTCCTTGTAAAAAAAGGTGAATCAATAGGGATTTTCGTACGGATAAGTACCCAGTGAACGGTTCGTTTAGCTTTATATATTGTTCCGGGTGGGCGTTGCATTGGTTTTTCAGAAGTGTGAGACCTGTAAGAGAAAAATTTTAATGTTTGGGATAGGCCATGGGATGTAGAAATATTTTTTTCACATTTTATTTCCTTGTAAAAACAGGTAAATCAATAGCGATTTTCGTACGCATAAGTACCCAGTGAACGGTTCGTTTAGCTTTATATATTGTTCCGGGTGGCCGTTGTATTGGTTTTTCGGAAGTGTTAGACCTGTAAGAGAAAAATTTAAATGGTTGGGAAAGGCCATGGGATGTAGAAATATTTTTTTCACATTTTATTTCCTTGTAAAAACAGGTAAATCTATAGGGATTTTCGTACGGATAAGTGCCCAGTGAACGGTTCGTTTAGCTTTATATATTATTACGGTTGGGCGTTGTATTGGTTTTTCGGAAGTGTTAGACCTGTAAGAGAAAAATTTAAATGGTTGGGAAAGGCCATGGGATGTAGAAATATTTTTTTCACATTTTACTTCCTTGTAAAAACAGGTAAATCAATAGGGATTTTCGTACGTATAAGTACCCAGCGAAAGGATCATTTAGCTTTATATATTGTTACGGGTGGGTGTTGTATTGGTTTTTCGGAAGTGTTAGACCTGTAAGAGAAAAATTTAAATGGTTGTGATAGGCCATGGGATGTAGAAATATTTTTTTCACATTTTATTTCCTTGTAAAAACAGGTAAATCAATAGCGGTTTTCGTACGCATAAGTACCCAGTGAACGGTTCGTTTAGCTTTATATATTGTTCTGGGTGGGCGTTGTATTGGTTTTTTTGAAGTGTTAGACCTCTAAGAGAAAAATTTAAATGGTTGGGGAAGGCCATGGGATGTAGAAATATTTTTTTCACATTTTATTTCCTTGTAAAAACAGATAAATCTATAGGGATTTTCGTACGGATAAGTGCCCAGTGAACGGTTCGTTTAGCTTTATATATTGTTCCGGGTGGGCGTTGTATTGGTTTTTCGGAAATGTTAGACCTGTAAGAAGAAAAATTTAAATGGTTGGGAAAGGCCATTGGATGTAGAAATATTTTTTTCACATTTTATTTCCTTGTAAAAACAGGTAAATCAATAGCGATTTTCCTACGCATAAGTACCCAGTGAACGGTTCGTTTAGCTTTATATATTGTTCCAGGTGGCCGTTGTATTGGTTTTTCGGAAGTGTTAGACCTGTAAGAGAAAAATTTAAATGGTTGGGAAAGGCCATGGGATGTAGAAATATTTTTTTCACATTTTATTTCCTTGTAAAATCAGGTAGATCTATAGGGATTTTCGTACGGATAAGTGCCCAGTGAACGGTTCGTTTAGCTTTATATATTGTTCCGGTTGGGCGTTGTATTGGTTTTTCGGAAGTGTTAGACCTGTAAGAGAAAAATTTAAATGGTTGGGAAAGGCCATGGAATGTAGAAATATTTTTTTCACATTTTACTTCCTTGTAAAAAAAGGTAAATCAATAGGGATTTTCATACGCATAAGTACCCAGTGAACGGTTCGTTTAGCTTTATATATTGTTCCGGGTGGGCGTTGTATTGGTTCTTCGGAAGTTTTAGACCTGTAAGAGAAAAATTTAAATGGTTGGGAAAGGCCATTCGATGTAGAAATATTTTTTTCACATATCACTTCCTTGTAAAAAAAGGTGAATCAATAGGGATTTTCGTACGGATAAGTACCCAGTGAACGGTTCGTTTAGCTTTATATATTGTTCCGGGTGGGCGTTGCATTGGTTTTTCAGAAGTGTGAGACCTGTAAGAGAAAAATTTAAATGTTTGGGATAGGCCATGGGATGTAGAAATATTTTTTTCACATTTTATTTCCTTGTAAAAACAGGTAAATCAATAGCGATTTTCGTACGCATAAGTACCCAGTGAACGGTTCGTTTAGCTTTATATATTGTTCCGGGTGGCCGTTGTATTGGTTTTTCGGAAGTGTTAGACCTGTAAGAGAAAAATTTAAATGGTTGGGAAAGGCCATGGGATGTAGAAATATTTTTTTCACATTTTATTTCCTTGTAAAAACAGGTAAATCTATAGGGATTTTCGTACGGATAAGTGCCCAGTGAACGGTTCGTTTAGCTTTATATATTATTACGGTTGGGCGTTGTATTGGTTTTTCGGAAGTGTTAGACCTGTAAGAGAAAAATTTAAATGGTTGGGAAAGGCCATGGGATGTAGAAATATTTTTTTCACATTTTACTTCCTTGTAAAAACAGGTAAATCAATAGGGATTTTCGTACGTATAAGTACCCAGCGAAAGGATCATTTAGCTTTATATATTGTTACGGGTGGGTGTTGTATTGGTTTTTCGGAAGTGTTAGACCTGTAAGAGAAAAATTTAAATGGTTGTGATAGGCCATGGGATGTAGAAATATTTTTTTCACATTTTATTTCCTTGTAAAAACAGGTAAATCAATAGCGGTTTTCGTACGCATAAGTACCCAGTGAACGGTTCGTTTAGCTTTATATATTGTTCTGGGTGGGCGTTGTATTGGTTTTTTTGAAGTGTTAGACCTCTAAGAGAAAAATTTAAATGGTTGGGGAAGGCCATGGGATGTAGAAATATTTTTTTCACATTTTATTTCCTTGTAAAAACAGATAAATCTATAGGGATTTTCGTACGGATAAGTGCCCAGTGAACGGTTCGTTTAGCTTTATATATTGTTCCGGGTGGGCGTTGTATTGGTTTTTCGGAAATGTTAGACCTGTAAGAAGAAAAATTTAAATGGTTGGGAAAGGCCATTGGATGTAGAAATATTTTTTTCACATTTTATTTCCTTGTAAAAACAGGTAAATCAATAGCGATTTTCGTACGCATAAGTACCCAGTGAACGGTTCGTTTAGCTTTATATATTGTTCCAGGTGGCCGTTGTATTGGTTTTTCGGAAGTGTTAGACCTGTAAGAGAAAAATTTAAATGGTTGGGAAAGGCCATGGGATGTAGAAATATTTTTTTCACATTTTATTTCCTTGTAAAATCAGGTAGATCTATAGGGATTTTCGTACGGATAAGTGCCCAGTGAACGGTTCGTTTAGCTTTATATATTGTTCCGGTTGGGCGTTGTATTGGTTTTTCGGAAGTGTTAGACCTGTAAGAGAAAAATTTAAATGGTTGGGAAAGGCCATGGAATGTAGAAATATTTTTTTCACATTTTACTTCCTTGTAAAAAAAGGTAAATCAATAGGGATTTTCGTACGCATAAGTACCCAGTGAACGGTTCGTTTAGCTTTATATATTGTTCCGGGTGGGCGTTGTATTGGTTTTTTGGAAGTGTTAGACCTGTAAGAGAAAAATTTAAATGGTTGGGAAAGGCCATGGGATGTAGAAATATTTTTTTCACATTTTACTTCCTTGTAAAAACAGGTAAATCAATAGGGATTTTCGTACGGATAAGTGCCCAGTGAACGGTTCGTTTAGCTTTATATATTGTTCCGGGTGGGTGTTGTATTGGTTTTTTGGAAGTGTTAGACCTGTAAGAGAAAAATTTAAATGTTTGGGAAAGGCCATGGGATGTAGAAATATTTTTTTCACATTTAATTCCTTGTAAAAACAGGTAAATCAATAGGGATTTTCGTACGCATAAGTACCCAGTGGATGTTTCGTTTATCTTTATATATTGTTACGGGTGGGTGTTGTATTGGTTTTTCGGAAGTGTTTGACCTGTAAGAGAAAAATTTAAATGGTTGGGATAGGCCATGGGATGTAGAAATATTTTTTTCACATTTTATTTCCTTGTAAAAACAAGTAAATCAATAGGGATTTTTGTACGGATAAGTGCCCAGTGAACCGTTCGTTTAGCTTTATATATTGTTCAGGGTGGGCGTTGTATTGGTTTTTCGGAAGTGTTAAACCTGTATGAAAAAATTTTAAATGGTTGGGAAAGGCCATGGGATGTAGAAATATTTTTTTCACATTTTATTTCCTTGTAAATACAAGTAAATCAATAGAGATTTTCGTACGGATAAGTGCCCAGTGAACCGTTCGTTTAGCTTTATATATTGTTCCGGGTGGGCGTTGTATTGGTTTTTCGGAAGTGTTAAACCTGTAAGAGAAAATTTTAAATTGTTGGGATAGGCCATGGGATGTAGAAATATTTTTTTCACATTTTATTTCCTTGTAAAAACAGGTAAATCAATAGTGATTTTCGTACGCATAAGTACCCAGTGAACGGTTCGTTTAGCTTTATATATTGTTCCGGGTGGCCATTGTATTGGCTTTTCGGAAGTGTTAGACATGTAAGAGAAAAATTAAAATGGTTGGGAAAGGCCATGGGATGTAGAAATATTTTTTTCACATTTTATTTCTTTGTAAAAACAGGTAAATCTATAGGGATTTTCGTACGGATAAGTGCCCAGTGAACGGTTCGTTTAGCTTTATATATTATTCCGGTTGGGCGTTGTATTGGTTTTTCGGAAGTGTTAGACCTGTAAGAGAAAAATGTAAATGGTTGGGAAAGGCCATGGGATGTAGAAATATTTTTTTCACATTTTACTTCCTTGTAAAAACAGGTAAATCAATAGGGATTTTCGTACGGATAAGTACCCAGTGAACGGTTCGTTTAGCTTTATATATTGTTCCGGGTGGGCGTTGTATTGGTTTTTCGGAAGTGTTAGACCTCTAAGAGAAAAATTTAAATGGTTGGGAAAGGCCATGGGATGTAGAAATATTTTTTTCACATTTTACTTCCTTGTAAAAACAGGTAAATCAATAGGGATTTTCGTACGTATAAGTACCCAGTGAAAGGTTCATTTAGCTTTATATATTGTTACGGGTGGGTGTTGTATTGGTTTTTCGGAAGTGTTAGACCTGTAAGAGAAAAATTTAAATGGTTGTGATAGGCCATGGGATGTAGAAATATTTTTTTTCACATTTTATTTCCTTGCAAAAACACGTAAATCAATAGCGATTTTCGTACGCATAGGTACCCAGTGAACGGTTCGTTTAGCTTTATATATTGTTCCGGGTGGCCGTTGTATTGTTTTTTAGAAGTGTTAGACCTGTAAGAGAAAAATTTAAATGGTTGGGAAAGGCCATGGGATGTAGAAATATTTTTTTCACATTTTATTTCCTTGTAAAAACAGGTAGATCTATAGGGATTTATGTACGGATAAGTGCCAATTGAACGGTTCGTTTAGCTTTATATATTGTTCCGGTTGGGCGTTGTATTGGTTTTTCGGAAGTGTTAGACCTGTAAGATCAAAATTTAAATGGTTGGGAAAGGCCATGGGATGTAGAAATATTTTTTTCACATTTTACTTCCTTGTAAAAAAAGGTAAATCAATAGGGATTTTCGTACGGATAAGTACCCAGTGAACGGTTCGTTTAGCTTTATATATTGTTCCGGGTGGGCGTTGTATTGGTTTTTTGGAAGTGTTAGACCTGTAAGAGAAAAATTTAAATGGTTGGGAAAGGCCATGGGATGTAGAAATATTTTTTTCACATTTTACTTCCTTGTAAAAAAAGGTAAATCAATAGGGATTTTCGTACGGATAAGTGCCCATTGAACGGTTCGTTTAGCTTTATATATTGTTCCGGGTGGGCGTTGTATTGGTTTTTCGGAAATGTTAGACCTGTAAGACGAAAAATTTAAATGGTTGGGAAAGGCCATGGGATGTAGAAATATTTTTTTCACATTTTACTTCCTTGTAAAAAAAGGTAAATCAATAGGGATTTTCGTACGGATAAGTGCCCAGTGAACGGTTCGTTTAGCTTTATATATTGTTCCGGGTGGGCGTTGTATTGGTTTTTCGGAAATGTTAGACCTGTAAGACGAAAAATTTAAATGGTTGGGAAAGGCCATTGGATGTAGAAATATTTTTTTCACATTTTATTTCCTTGTAAAAACAGGTAATTCAATAGCGATTTTCGTACGCATAAGTACCCAGTGAACGGTTCGTTTAGCTTTATATATTGTTCCGGGTGGCCGTTGTATTGGTTTTTCGGAAGTGTTAGACCTGTAAGAGAAAAATTTAAATGGTTGGGAAAGGCCATGGTATGTAGAAATATTTTTTTCACATTTTACTTCCTTGTAAAAAAAGGTAAATCAATAGGGATTTTCGTACGCATAAGTACCCAGTGAACGGTTCGTTTAGCTTTATATATTGTTCCGGGTGGGCGTTGTATTGGTTTTTTGGAAGTGTTAGACCTGTAAGAGAAAAATTTAAATGGTTGGGAAAGGCCATGGGATGTAGAAATATTTTTTTCACATTTTACTTTCTTGTAAAAACAGGTAAATCAATAGGGATTTTCGTACGCATAAGTACCCAGTGAACGGTTCGTTTAGCTTTATATATTGTTCCGGGTGGGCGTTGTATTGGTTTTTTGGAAGTGTTAGACCTGTAAGAGAAAAATTTAAATATTTGGGAAAGGCCATGGGATGTAGAAATATTTTTTTCACATTTAATTCCTTGTAAAAACAGGTAAATCAATAGGGATTTTCGTACGCATAAGTACCCAGTAGATGTTTCGTTTATCTTTATATATTGTTACAGGTGGGTGTTGTATTGGTTTTTCGGAAGTGTTTGACCTGTAAGAGAAAAATTTAAATGGTTGGGATAGGCCATGGGATGTAGAAATATTTTTTTCACATTTTATTTCCTTGTAAAAACAGGTAAATCAATAGTGATTTTCGTACGGATAAGTACCCAGTGAACGGTTCGTTTAGCTTTATATATTGTTCCGGTTGGGCGTTGTATTGGTTTTTCGGAAGTGTTAGACCTGTAAGAGAAAAATTTAAATGGTTGGGAAAGGCCATGGGATGTAGAAATATTTTTTTCACATTTTATTTCCTTGTAAAAACAGGTAAATCAATAGGGATTTTCGTACGGATAAGTGCCCAGTGAACGGTTCGTTTAGCTTTATATATTGTTCCGGTTGGGCGTTGTATTGGTCCTTCGGAAGTGTTAGACCTGTAAGAGAAAAATTTAAATGGTTGGGAAAGGCCATGGGATGTAGAAATATTTTTTCACATTTTATTTCCTTGTAAAAACAAGTAAATCAATAGGGATTTTCGTACGGATAAGTGCCCAGTGAACGGTTCGTTTAGCTTTATATATTGTTCCGGGTGGGCGTTGTATTGGTTTTTTGGAAGTGTTAGACCTGTAAGAGAAAAATTTAAATATTTGGGAAAGGCCATGGGATGTAGAAATATTTTTTTCACATTTAATTCCTTGTAAAAACAGGTAAATCAATAGGGATTTTCGTACGCATAAGTACCCAGTAGATGTTTCGTTTATCTTTATATATTGTTACAGGTGGGTGTTGTATTGGTTTTTCGGAAGTGTTTGACCTGTAAGAGAAAAATTTAAATGGTTGGGATAGGCCATGGGATGTAGAAATATTTTTTTCACATTTTATTTCCTTGTAAAAACAGGTAAATCAATAGCGATTTTCGTACGGATAAGTACCCAGTGAACGGTTCGTTTAGCTTTATATATTGTTCCGGTTGGGCGTTGTATTGGTTTTTCGGAAGTGTTAGACCTGTAAGAGAAAAATTTAAATGGTTGGGAAAGGCCATGGGATGTAGAAATATTTTTTTCACATTTTATTTCCTTGTAAAAACAGGTAAATCAATAGGGATTTTCGTACGGATAAGTGCCCAGTGAACGGTTCGTTTAGCTTTATATATTGTTCCGGTTGGGCGTTGTATTGGTCCTTCGGAAGTGTTAGACCTGTAAGAGAAAAATTTAAATGGTTGGGAAAGGCCATGGGATGTAGAAATATTTTTTCACATTTTATTTCCTTGTAAAAACAAGTAAATCAATAGGGATTTTCGTACGGATAAGTGCCCAGTGAACCGTTCGTTTAGCTTTATATATTGTTACGGGTGGGCGTTGTATTGGTTTTTCGGAAGTGTTAAACCTGTATGAGAAAATTTTAAATGGTTGGGAAAGGCCATGGGATGTAGAAATATTTTTTTCACATTTTATTTCCTTGTAAAAACAAGTAAATCAATAGGGATTTTCGTACGGATAAGTGCCCAGTGAACGGTTCGTTTAGCTTTATATATTGTTCCGGGTGGGCGTTGTTTTGGTTTTTTGGAAGTGTTAGACCTGTAAGAGAAAAATTTAAATATTTGGGAAAGGCCATGGGATGTAGAAATATTTTTTTCACATTTAATTCCTTGTAAAAACAGGTAAATCAATAGGGATTTTCGTACGCATAAGTACCCAGTAGATGTTTCGTTTATCTTTATATATTGTTACAGGTGGGTGTTGTATTGGTTTTTCGGAAGTGTTTGACCTGTAAGAGAAAAATTTAAATTGTTGGGATAGGCCATGGGATGTAGAAATATTTTTTTCACATTTTATTTCCTTGTAAAAACAGGTAAATCAATAGCGATTTTCGTACGGATAAGTACCCAGTGAACGGTTCGTTTAGCTTTATATATTGTTCCGGTTGGGCGTTGTATTGGTTTTTCGGAAGTGTTAGACCTGTAAGAGAAAAATTTAAATGGTTGGGAAAGGCCATGGGATGTAGAAATATTTTTTTCACATTTTATTTCCTTGTAAAAACAGGTAAATCAATAGGGATTTTCGTACGGATAAGTGCCCAGTGAACGGTTCGTTTAGCTTTATATATTGTTCCGGTTGGGCGTTGTATTGGTCCTTCGGAAGTGTTAGACCTGTAAGAGAAAAATTAAATTGGTTGGGAAAGGCCATGGGATGTAGAAATATTTTTTCACATTTTATTTCCTTGTAAAAACAAGTAAATCAATAGGGATTTTCGTACGGATAAGTGCCCAGTGAACCGTTCGTTTAGCTTTATATATTGTTCCGGGTGGGCGTTGTATTGGTTTTTCGGAAGTGTTAAACCTGTAAGAGAAAATTTTAAATGGTTGGGATAGGCCATGGGATGTAGAAATATTTTTTTCACATTTTATTTCCTTGTAAAAACAGGTAAATCAATAGCGATTTTCGTACGCATAAGTACCCAGTTAACGGTTCGTTTAGCTTTATATATTGTTCCGGGTGGCCGTTGTATTGGCTTTTCGGAAGTGTTAGACCTGTAAGAGAAAAATTTAAATGGTTGGGAAAGGCCATGGGATGTAGAAATATTTTTTTCACATTTTACTTCCTTGTAAAAAAAGGTAAATCAATAGGGATTTTCGTACGGATAAGTACCCAGTGAACGGTTCGTTTAGCTTTATATATTGTTCCGGGTGGGCGTTGTATTGGTTTTTCGGAAGTGTTAGACCTGTAAGAGAAAAATTTAAATGGTTGGGAAAGGCCATGGGATGTAGAAATATTTTTTTCACATTTTACTTCCTTGTAAAAAAAGGTAAATCAATAGGGATTTTCGTACGGATAAGTACCCAGTGAACGGTTCGTTTAGCTTTATATATTGTTCCGGGTGGGCGTTGTATTGGTTTTTCGGAAGTGTTAGACCTGTAAGAGAAAAATTTAAATGGTTGGGATAGGCCATGGGATGTAGAAATATTTTTTTCACATTTTATTTCCTTGTAAAAACAGGTAAATCAATAGCGATTTTCGTACGCATAAGTACCCAGTGAACGGTTCGTTTAGCTTTATATATTGTTCCGGGTGGCCGTTGTATGTGTTTTTCGGAAGTGTTAGACCTGTAAGAGAAAAATTTAAATGGTTGGGAAAGGCCATGGGATGTAGAAATATTTTTTTCACATTTTATTTCCTTGTAAAAACAGGTAAATCTACAGGGATTTTCGTACGGATAAGTGCCCAGTGAACGGTTCGTTTAGCTTTATATATTGTTACGGTTGGGCGTTGTATTGGTTCTTCGGAAGTGTTAGACCTGTAAGAGAAAAATTTAAATGGTTGGGAAAGGCCATGGGATGTAGAAATATTTTTTTCACATTTTACTTCCTTGTAAAAACAGGTAAATCAATAGGGATTTTCGTATGGATAAGTACCCAGTGAACGGTTCGTTTAGCTTTATATATTGTTACGTGTGGGTGTTATATTGGTTTTTTGGAAGTGTTAGACCTGTAAGAGAAAAATTTAAATGGTTGGGATAGGCCATGGGATGTAAAAATATTTTTTTCACATTTTATTTCCTTGTAAAAACAGGTAAATCAATAGCGATTTTCGTACGCATAAGTACCCAGTGAACGGTTCGTTTAGGTTTATATATTGTTACGGGTGGGTGTTGTATTGGTTTTTCGGAAGTGTTAGACCTGTAAGAGAAAAATTTAAATGGTTGGGAAAGGCCATGGGATGTAGAAATATTTTTTTCACATTTTATTTCCTTGTAAAAACAGGTAAATCTACAGGGATTTTCGTATGGATAAGTGCCCAGTGAACGGTTCGTTTAGCTTTATATATTATTCCGGTTGGGCGTTGTATTGGTTTTTCGGAAGTTTTAGACCTGTAAGAGAAAAATTTAAATGGTTGGGAAAGGCCATTGGATGTAGAAATATTTTTTTCACATTTTACTTTCTTGTAAAAAAAGGTAAATCAATAGGGATTTTCGTACGGATAAGTGCCCAGTGAACGGTTCGTTTAGCTTTATATATTATTCCGGTTGGGCGTTGTATTGGTTTTTCAGAAGTGTTACTCCTGTAAGAGAAAAATGTAAATGGTTGGGAAAGGACATGGGATGTAGAAATATTTTTTTCACATTTTACTTCCTTTTAAAAAAAGGTAAATCAATAGGGATTTTCGTACGGATAAGTGCCCAGTGAACGGTTTGTTTAGCTTTATATATTGTTCTGGTTGGGCGTTGTATTGGTTTTTTGGAAGTGTTAGACCTGTAAGAGAAAAATTTAAATGGTTGGGAAAGGCCATGGGATGTAGAAATATTTTTTCACATTTTACTCCCTTGTAAAAACAAGTAAATCAATAGGGATTTTCGTACGGATAAGTACCCAGTGAACGGTTCGTTTAGCTTTATATATTGTTCCGGGTGGCCGTTGTATTGGTTTTTCGGAAGTGTTAGACCTGTAAGAGAAAAATTTAAATGGTTGGGAAAGGCCATGGGATGTAGAAATATTTTTTTCACATTTTACTTCCTTTTAAAAAAAGGTAAATCAATAGGGATTTTCGTACGGATAAGTGCCCAGTGAACGGTTCGTTTAGCTTTATATATTGTTCTGGTTGGGCGTTGTATTGGTTTTTTGGAAGTGTTAGACCTGTAAGAGAAAAATTTAAATGGTTGGGAAAGGCCATGGGATGTAGAAATATTTTTTCACATTTTACTCCCTTGTAAAAACAAGTAAATCAATAGGGATTTTCGTACGGATAAGTACCCAGTGAACGGTTCGTTTAGCTTTATATATTGTTCCGGGTGGCCGTTGTATTGGTTTTTCGGAAGTGTTAGACCTGTAAGAGAAAAATTTAAATGGTTGGGAAAGGCCATGGGATGTAGAAATATTTTTTTCACATTTTACTTCCTTGTAAAAAAAGGTAAATCAATAGGGATTTTCGTACGGATAAGTGCCCAGTGAACCGTTCGTTTAGCTTTATATATTGTTCTGGTTGGGCGTTGTATTGGTTTTTTGGAAGTGTTAGACCTGTAAGAGAAAAATTTAAATGGATGGAAAAGGCCATGGGATGTAGAAATATTTTTTCACATTTTACTTCCTTGTAAAAACAAGTAAATCAATAGGGATTTTCGTACGGATAAGTACCCAGTGAACGGTTCGTTTAGCTTTATATATTGTTACGGGTGGGCCTTGTATTGGTTTTTCGGAAGTGTTAGACCTGTAAGAGAAAAATTTAAATGGTTGGGATAGGCCATGGGATGTAGAAATATTTTTTTCACATTTTATTTCCTTGTAAAAAGAGGTAAATCAATAGGGATTTTCGTACGCATATGTACCCAGTGAACGGTTCGTTTAGCTTTATATATTGTTCCGGGTGGCCATTGTATTGGTTTTTCGGAAGTGTTAGACCTGTAAGAGAAAAATTTAAATGGTTGGGATAGGCCATGGGATGTAGAAATATTTTTTTCACATTTTATTTCCTTGTAAAAACAGGTAAATCAATAGCGATTTTCGTACGCATAAGTACCCAGTGACCGGTTCGTTTAGCTTTATATATTGTTCCGGGTGGCCGTTGTATGTGTTTTTCGGAAGTGTTAGACCTGTAAGAGAAAAATTTAAATGGTTGGGAAAGGCCATGGGATGTAGAAATATTTTTTTCACATTTTATTTCCTTGTAAAAACAGGTAAATCTACAGGGATTTTCGTACGGATAAGTGCCCAGTGAACGGTTCGTTTAGCTTAATATATTGTTACGGTTGGGCGTTGTATTGGTTCTTCGGAAGTTTTAGACCTGTAAGAGAAAAATTTAAATGGTTGGGAAAGGCCATGGGATGTAGAAATATTTTTTTCACATTTTACTTCCTTGTAAAAACAGGTAAATCAATAGGGATTTTCGTACGGATAAGTACCCAGTGAACGGTTCGTTTAGCTTTATATATTGTTACGTGTGGGTGTTATATTGGTTTTTTGGAAGAGTTAGACCTGTAAGAGAAAAATTTAAATGGTTGGGATAGGCCATGGGATGTAGAAATATTTTTTTCACATTTTATTTCCTTGTAAAAACAGGTAAATCAATAGCGATTTTTGTACGCATAAGTACCCAGTGAACGGTTCGTTTAACTTTATATATTGTTACGGGTGGGTGTTGTATTGGTTTTTCGGAAGTGTTAGACCTGTAAGAGAAAAATTTAAATGGTTGGGAAAGGCCATGGGATGTAGAAATATTTTTTCACATTTTATTTCCTTGTAAAAACAGGTAAATCTACAGGGATTTTCGTATGGATAAGTGCCCAGTGAACGGTTCGTTTAGCTTTATATATTATTCCGGTTGGGCGTTGTATTGGTTTTTCGGAAGTGTTAGACCTGTAAGAGAAAAATTTAAATGGTTGGGAAAGGCCATGGGATGTAGAAATATTTTTTCACATTTTACTCCCTTGTAAAAACAAGTAAATCAATAGGGATTTTCGTACGGATAAGTACCCAGTGAACGGTTCGTTTAGCTTTATATATTGTTCCGGGTGGCCGTTGTATTGGTTTTTCGGAAGTGTTAGACCTGTAAGAGAAAAATTTAAATGGTTGGGAAAGGCCATGGGATGTAGAAATATTTTTTTCACATTTTACTTCCTTGTAAAAAAAGGTAAATCAATAGGGATTTTCGTACGGATAAGTGCCCAGTGAACCGTTCGTTTAGCTTTATATATTGTTCTGGTTGGGCGTTGTATTGGTTTTTTGGAAGTGTTAGACCTGTAAGAGAAAAATTTAAATGGATGGAAAAGGCCATGGGATGTAGAAATATTTTTTCACATTTTACTTCCTTGTAAAAACAAGTAAATCAATAGGGATTTTCGTACGGATAAGTACCCAGTGAACGGTTCGTTTAGCTTTATATATTGTTACGGGTGGGCCTTGTATTGGTTTTTCGGAAGTGTTAGACCTGTAAGAGAAAAATTTAAATGGTTGGGATAGGCCATGGGATGTAGAAATATTTTTTTCACATTTTATTTCCTTGTAAAAAGAGGTAAATCAATAGGGATTTTCGTACGCATATGTACCCAGTGAACGGTTCGTTTAGCTTTATATATTGTTCCGGGTGGCCATTGTATTGGTTTTTCGGAAGTGTTAGACCTGTAAGAGAAAAATTTAAATGGTTGGGATAGGCCATGGGATGTAGAAATATTTTTTTCACATTTTATTTCCTTGTAAAAACAGGTAAATCAATAGCGATTTTCGTACGCATAAGTACCCAGTGAACGGTTCGTTTAGCTTTATATATTGTTCCGGGTGGCCGTTGTATGTGTTTTTCGGAAGTGTTAGACCTGTAAGAGAAAAATTTAAATGGTTGGGAAAGGCCATGGGATGTAGAAATATTTTTTTCACATTTTATTTCCTTGTAAAAACAGGTAAATCTACAGGGATTTTCGTACGGATAAGTGCCCAGTGAACGGTTCGTTTAGCTTAATATATTGTTACGGTTGGGCGTTGTATTGGTTCTTCGGAAGTTTTAGACCTGTAAGAGAAAAATTTAAATGGTTGGGAAAGGCCATGGGATGTAGAAATATTTTTTTCACATTTTACTTCCTTGTAAAAACAGGTAAATCAATAGGGATTTTCGTACGGATAAGTACCCAGTGAACGGTTCGTTTAGCTTTATATATTGTTACGTGTGGGTGTTATATTGGTTTTTTGGAAGAGTTAGACCTGTAAGAGAAAAATTTAAATGGTTGGGATAGGCCATGGGATGTAGAAATATTTTTTTCACATTTTATTTCCTTGTAAAAACAGGTAAATCAATAGCGATTTTTGTACGCATAAGTACCCAGTGAACGGTTCGTTTAACTTTATATATTGTTACGGGTGGGTGTTGTATTGGTTTTTCGGAAGTGTTAGACCTGTAAGAGAAAAATTTAAATGGTTGGGAAAGGCCATGGGATGTAGAAATATTTTTTCACATTTTATTTCCTTGTAAAAACAGGTAAATCTACAGGGATTTTCGTATGGATAAGTGCCCAGTGAACGGTTCGTTTAGCTTTATATATTATTCCGGTTGGGCGTTGTATTGGTTTTTCGGAAGTTTTAGACATGTAAGAGAAAAATTTAAATGGTTGGGAAAGGCCATTGGATGTAGAAATATTTTTTTCACATTCTACTTTCTTGTAAAAAAAGGTAAATCAATAGGGATTTTCGTACGGATAAGTGCCCAGTGAACGGTTCGTTTAGCTTTATATATTATTCCGGTTGGGCGTTGTATTGGTTTTTCAGAAGTGTTACTCCTGTAAGAGAAAAATTTAAATGGTTGGGAAAGGCCATGGGATGTAGAAATATTTTTTTCACATTTTACTTCCTTGTAAAAAAAGGTAAATCAATTGGGATTTTCGTACGGATAAGTGCCCAGTGAACGGTTCGTTTAGCTTTATATATTGTTCTGGTTGGGCATTGTATTGGTTTTTTGGAAGTGTTAGACCTGTAAGAGAAAAATTTAAATGGTTGGGAAAGGCCATGGGATGTAGAAATATTTTTTCACATTTTACTCCCTTGTAAAAACAAGTAAATCAATAGGGATTTTCGTACGGATAAGTACCCAGTGAACGGTTCGTTTAGCTTTATATATTGTTCCGGGTGGCCGTTGTATTGGTTTTTCGGAAGTGTTAGACCTGTAAGAGAAAAATTTAAATGGTTGGGAAAGGCCATGGGATGTAGAAATATTTTTTTCACATTTTACTTCCTTTTAAAAAAAGGTAAATCAATAGGGATTTTCGTACTGATAAGTGCCCAGTGAACGGTTCGTTTAGCTTTATATATTGTTCTGGTTGGGCGTTGTATTGGTTTTTTGGAAGTGTTAGACCTGTAAGAGGAAAATTTAAATGGTTGGGAAAGGCCATGGGAAGTAGAAATATTTTTTCACATTTTACTTCCTTTTAAAAACAAGTAAATCAATAGGGATTTTCGTACGGATAAGTACCCAGTGAACGGTTCGTTTAGCTTTATATATTGTTACGGGTGGGCCTTGTATTGGTTTTTCGGAAGTGTTAGACCTGTAAGAGAAAAATTTAAATGGTTGGGATAGGCCATGGGATGTAGAAATATTTTTTTCACATTTTATTTCC
Source organism: Paroedura picta (assembly GCF_049243985.1). Taxonomy (NCBI): domain Eukaryota; kingdom Metazoa; phylum Chordata; class Lepidosauria; order Squamata; family Gekkonidae; genus Paroedura; species Paroedura picta. The sequence goes on from NC_135375.1 coordinate 108,564,087, forward strand.
TTGTAAAAAGAGGTAAATCAATAGGGATTTTCGTACGCATATGTACCCAGTGAACGGTTCGTTTAGCTTTATATATTGTTCCGGGTGGCCGTTGTATTGGTTTTTCGGAAGTGTTAGACCTGTAAGAGAAAAATGTAAATGGTTGGGAAAGGACATGGGATGTAGAAATATTTTTTTCACATTTTACTTCCTTGTAAAAAAAGGTAAATCTACAGGGATTTTCGTACGGATAAGTGCCCAGTGAACGGTTCGTTTAGCTTTATATATTGTTCTGGTTGGGTGTTGTATTGGTTTTTCGGAAGTGTTAGACCTGTAAGAGAAAAATTTAAATGGTTGGGAAAGGCCATGGGATGTAGAAATATTTTTTTCACATTTTACTTCCTTGTAAAAAAAGGTAAATCAATAGGGATTTTCGTACGGATAAGTGCCCAGTGAACGGTTCTTTTAGCTTTATATATTGTTCCGGGTGGGCGTTGTATTGGTTATTCGGAAATGTTAGACCTGTAAGAAGAAAAATTTAAATGGTTGGGAAAGGCCATTGGATGTAGAAATATTTTTTTCACATTTTATTTCCTTGTAAAAACAGGTAAATCAATAGCGATTTTCGTACGCATAAGTACCCAGTGAACGGGTCGTTTAGCTTTATATATTGTTCCGGGTGGCCGTTGTATTGGTTTTTCGGAAGTGTTAGACCTGTAAGAGAAAAATTTAAATGGTTGGGAAAGGCCATGGGATGTAGAAATATTTTTTTCACATTTTATTTCCTTGTAAAAACAGGTAGATCTATAGGGATTTTCGTACGGATAAGTGCCCTGAGAACGGTTCGTTTAGCTTTATATATTGTTCCGGTTGGGCGTTGTATTGGTTTTTCGGAAGTGTTAGACCTGTAAGAGAAAAATTTAAATGGTTGGGAAAGGCCATGGGATGTAGAAATATTATTTTCACATTTTACTTCCTTGTAAAAAAAGGTAAATCAATAGGGATTTTCGTACGGATAAGTACCCAGTGAACGGTTCGTTTAGCTTTATATATTGTTCTGGGTGGACATTGTATTGGTTTTTTGGAAGTGTTAGACCTGTAAGAGAAAAATTTAAATGGTTGGGAAAGGCCATGGGATGTAGAAATATTTTTTTCACATTTTATTTCCTTGTAAAAACAGGTAAATCTACAGGGATTTTCGTATGGATATGTGCCCAGTGAACGGTTCGTTTAGCTTTTTATATTATTCCGGTTGGGCGTTGTATTGGTTTTTCGGAAGTTTTAGACCTGTAAGAGAAAAATATAAATGGTTGGGAAAGGACATGGGATGTAGAAATATTTTTTTCACATTTTATTTCCTTGTAAAAACAGGTAAATCAATAGCGGTTTTCGTACGCATAAGTACCCAGTGAACGGTTCGTTTAGCTTTATATATTGTTCCGGGTGGGCGTTGTATTGGTTTTTCGGAAGTGTTAGACCTGTAAGAGAAAAATTTAAATGGTTGGGAAAGGCCATGGGATGTAGAAATATTTTTTTCACATTTTACTTCCTTGTAAAAACAAGTCAATCAATAGGGCGTTTAGTACAGATAAGTACCCAGTGAACGGTTCGTTTAGCTTTATATATTGTTACGGGTGGGCCTTGTATTGGTTTTTCGGAAGTGTTAGACCTGTAAGAGAAAAATTTAAATGGTTGGGATAGGCCATGGGATGTAGAAATATTTTTTTCACATTTTATTTCCTTGTAAAAAGAGGTAAATCAATAGGGATTTTCGTACGCATATGTACCCAGTGAACGGTTCGTTTAGCTTTATATATTGTTCCGGGTGGCCGTTGTATTGGTTTTTCGGAAGTGTTAGACCTGTAAGAGAAAAATGTAAATGGTTGGGAAAGGACATGGGATGTAGAAATATTTTTTTCACATTTTACTTCCTTGTAAAAAAAGGTAAATCTACAGGGATTTTCGTACGGATAAGTGCCCAGTGAACGGTTCGTTTAGCTTTATATATTGTTCCGGTTGGGCGTTGTATTGGTTTTTCGGAAGTGTTAGACCTGTAAGAGAAAAATTTAAATGGTTGGGAAAGGCCATGGGATGTAGAAATATTATTTTCACATTTTACTTCCTTGTAAAAAAAGGTAAATCAATAGGGATTTTCGTACGTATAAGTACCCAGTGAACGGTTCGTTTAGCTTTATATATTGTTCTGGGTGGACATTGTATTGGTTTTTTGGAAGTGTTAGACCTGTAAGAGAAAAATTTAAATGGTTGGGAAAGGCCATGGGATGTAGAAATATTTTTTTCACATTTTATTTCCTTGTAAAAACAGGTAAATCTACAGGGATTTTCGTATGGATATGTGCCCAGTGAACGGTTCGTTTAGCTTTTTATATTATTCCGGTTGGGCGTTGTATTGGTTTTTCGGAAGTTTTAGACCTGTAAGAGAAAAATATAAATGGTTGGGAAAGGACATGGGATGTAGAAATATTTTTTTCACATTTTATTTCCTTGTAAAAACAGGTAAATCAATAGCGGTTTTCGTACGCATAAGTACCCAGTGAACGGTTCGTTTAGCTTTATATATTGTCCCGGGTGGGCGTTGTATTGGTTTTTCGGAAGTGTTAGACCTGTAAGAGAAAAATTTAAATGGTTGGGAAAGGCCATGGGATGTAGAAATATTTTTTTCACATTTTACTTCCTTGTAAAAACAAGTCAATCAATAGGGCGTTTAGTACAGATAAGTACCCAGTGAACGGTTCGTTTAGCTTTATATATTGTTACGGGTGGGCCTTGTATTGGTTTTTCGGAAGTGTTAGACCTGTAAGAGAAAAATTTAAATGGTTGGGATAGGCCATGGGATGTAGAAATATTTTTTTCACATTTTATTTCCTTGTAAAAAGAGGTAAATCAATAGGGATTTTCGTACGCATATGTACTCAGTGAACGGTTCGTTTAGCTTTATATATTGTTCCGGGTGGCCGTTGTATTGGTTTTTCGGAAGTGTTAGACCTGTAAGAGAAAAATGTAAATGGTTGGGAAAGGACATGGGATGTAGAAATATTTTTTTCACATTTTACTTCCTTGTAAAAAAAGGTAAATCTACAGGGATTTTCGTACGGATAAGTGCCCAGTGAACGGTTCGTTTAGCTTTATATATTGTTCCGGTTGGGCGTTGTATTGGTTTTTCGGAAGTGTTAGACCTGTAAGAGAAAAATTTAAATGGTTGGGAAAGGCCATGGGATGTAGAAATATTTTTTTCACATTTTACTTCCTTGTAAAAACAGGTAAATCAATAGCGGTTTTCGTACGCATAAGTACCCAGTGAACGGTTCGTTTAGCTTTATATATTGTTCCGGGTGGGCGTTGTATTGGTTTTTCGGAAGTGTTAGACCTGTAAGAGAAAAATTTAAATGGTTGGGAAAGGCCATGGGATGTAGAAATATTTTTTTCACATTTTACTTCCTTGTAAAAACAAGTCAATCAATAGGGCGTTTAGTACAGATAAGTACCCAGTGAACGGTTCGTTTAGCTTTATATATTGTTACGGGTGGGCCTTGTATTGGTTTTTCGGAAGTGTTAGACCTGTAAGAGAAAAATTTAAATGGTTGGGATAGGCCATGGGATGTAGAAATATTTTTTTCACATTTTATTTCCTTGTAAAAAGAGGTAAATCAATAGGGATTTTCGTACGCATATGTACCCAGTGAACGGTTCGTTTAGCTTTATATATTGTTCCGGGTGGCCGTTGTATTGGTTTTTCGGAAGTGTTAGACCTGTAAGAGAAAAATGGAAATGGTTGGGAAAGGACATGGGATGTAGAAATATTTTTTTCACATTTTACTTCCTTGTAAAAAAAGGTAAATCTACAGGGATTTTCGTACGGATAAGTGCCCAGTGAACGGTTCGTTTAGCTTTATATATTGTTCCGGTTGGGCGTTGTATTGGTTTTTCGGAAGTGTTAGACCTGTAAGAGAAAAATTTAAATGGTTGGGAAAGGCCATGGGATGTAGAAATATTATTTTCACATTTTACTTCCTTGTAAAAAAAGGTAAATCAATAGGGATTTTCGTACGTATAAGTACCCAGTGAACGGTTCGTTTAGCTTTATATATTGTTCTGGGTGGACATTGTATTGGTTTTTTGGAAGTTTTAGACCTGTAAGAGAAAAATTTAAATGGTTGGGAAAGGCCATGGGATGTAGAAATATTTTTTTCACATTTTATTTCCTTGTAAAAACAGGTAAATCTACAGGGATTTTCGTATGGATATGTGCCCAGTGAACGGTTCGTTTAGCTTTTTATATTATTCCGGTTGGGCGTTGTATTGGTTTTTCGGAAGTTTTAGACCTGTAAGAGAAAAATATAAATGGTTGGGAAAGGACATGGGATGTAGAAATATTTTTTTCACATTTTATTTCCTTGTAAAAACAGGTAAATCAATAGCGGTTTTCGTACGCATAAGTACCCAGTGAACGGTTCGTTTAGCTTTATATATTGTCCCGGGTGGGCGTTGTATTGGTTTTTCGGAAGTGTTAGACCTGTAAGAGAAAAATTTAAATGGTTGGGAAAGGCCATGGGATGTAGAAATATTTTTTTCACATTTTATTTCCTTGTAAAAAGAGGTAAATCAATAGCGGTTTTCGTACGCATAAGTACCCAGTGAACGGTTCGTTTAGCTTTATATATTGTCCCGGGTGGGCGTTGTATTGGTTTTTCGGAAGTGTTAGACCTGTAAGAGAAAAATTTAAATGGTTGGGAAAGGCCATGGGATGTAGAAATATTTTTTTCACATTTTACTTCCTTGTAAAAACAAGTCAATCAATAGGGCGTTTAGTACAGATAAGTACCCAGTGAACGGTTCGTTTAGCTTTATATATTGTTACGGGTGGGCCTTGTATTGGTTTTTCGGAAGTGTTAGACCTGTAAGAGAAAAATTTAAATGGTTGGGATAGGCCATGGGATGTAGAAATATTTTTTTCACATTTTATTTCCTTGTAAAAAGAGGTAAATCAATAGGGATTTTCGTACGCATATGTACTCAGTGAACGGTTCGTTTAGCTTTATATATTGTTCCGGGTGGCCGTTGTATTGGTTTTTCGGAAGTGTTAGACCTGTAAGAGAAAAATGTAAATGGTTGGGAAAGGACATGGGATGTAGAAATATTTTTTTCACATTTTACTTCCTTGTAAAAAAAGGTAAATCTACAGGGATTTTCGTACGGATAAGTGCCCAGTGAACGGTTCGTTTAGCTTTATATATTGTTCTGGTTGGGCGTTGTATTGGTTTTTCGGAAGTGTTAGACCTGTAAGAGAAAAATTTAAATGGTTGGGAAAGGCCATGGGATGTAGAAATATTTTTTTCACATTTTACTTCCTTGTAAAAAAAGGTAAATCAATAGGGATTTTCGTACGGATAAGTGCCCAGTGAACGGTTCTTTTAGCTTTATATATTGTTCCGGGTGGGCGTTGTATTGGTTTTTCGGAAATGTTAGACCTGTAAGAAGAAAAATTTAAATGGTTGGGAAAGGCCATTGGATGTAGAAATATTTTTTTCACATTTTATTTCCTTGTAAAAACAGGTAAATCAATAGCGATTTTCGTACGCATAAGTACCCAGTGAACGGGTCGTTTAGGTTTATATATTGTTCCGGGTGGCCGTTGTATTGGTTTTTCGGAAGTGTTAGACCTGTAAGAGAAAAATTTAAATGGTTGGGAAAGGCCATGGCATGTAGAAATATTTTTTTCACATTTTATTTCCTTGTAAAAACAGGTAGATCTATAGGGATTTTCGTACGGATAAGTGCCCTGAGAACGGTTCGTTTAGCTTTATATATTGTTCCGGTTGGGCGTTGTATTGGTTTTTCGGAAGTGTTAGACCTGTAAGAGAAAAATTTAAATGGTTGGGAAAGGCCATGGGATGTAGAAATATTATTTTCACATTTTACTTCCTTGTAAAAAAAGGTAAATCAATAGGGATTTTCGTACGGATAAGTACCCAGTGAACGGTTCGTTTAGCTTTATATATTGTTCTGGGTGGACATTGTATTGGTTTTTTGGAAGTGTTAGACCTGTAAGAGAAAAATTTAAATGGTTGGGAAAGGCCATGGGATGTAGAAATATTTTTTTCACATTTTATTTCCTTGTAAAAACAGGTAAATCTACAGAGATTTTCGTATGGATATGTGCCCAGTGAACGGTTCGTTTAGCTTTTTATATTATTCCGGTTGGGCGTTGTATTGGTTTTTCGGAAGTGTTAGACCTGTAAGAGAAAAATTTAAATGTTTGGGAAAGGCCATGGGATGTAGAAATATTTTTTTCACATTTAATTCCTTGTAAAAACAGGTAAATCAATAGGGATTTTCGTACGCATAAGTACCCAGTGGATGTTTCGTTGATCTTTATATATTGTTACAGGTGGGTGTTGTATTGGTTTTTCGGAAGTGTTTGACCTGTAAGAGAAAAATTTAAATGGTTGGGATAGGCCATGGGATGTAGAAATATTTTTTTCACATTTTACTTCCTTGTAAAAACAAGTCAATCAATAGGGCGTTTAGTACAGATAAGTACCCAGTGAACGGTTCGTTTAGCTTTATATATTGTTACGGGTGGGTGTTGTATGGGTTTTTCGGAAGTGTTAGACCTGTAAGAGAAAAATTTAAATGGTTGGGATAGGCCATGGGATGTAGAAATATTTTTTTCACATTTTATTTCCTTGTAAAAACAGGTAAATCAATATCGATTTTCGTACGCATAAGTACCCACTGAACGGTTCGTTCAGCTTTATATATTGTTCCGGTTGGGCGTTGTATTGGTTTTTCGGAAGTGTTAGACCTCTAAGAGAAAAATTTAAATGGTTGGGATAGGCCATGGGATGTAGAAATATTTTTTTCACATTTTATTTCCTTGTAAAAACAGGTAAATCAATATCGATTTTCGTACGCATAAGTACCCACTGAACGGTTCGTTCAGCTTTATATATTGTTCCGGGTGGCCGTTGTATTGGTTTTTCGGAAGTGTTAGACCTCTAAGAGAAAAATTTAAATGGTTGGGAAAGGCCATGGGATGTAGAAATATTTTTTTCACATTTTATTTCCTTGTAAAAACAGGTAGATCTATAGGGATTTTCGTACGGATAAGTGCCCAGTGAACGGTTCATTTAGCTTTATATATTGTTCCGGTTGGGCGTTGTATTGGTTTTTCGGAAGTGTTAGACCTGTAAGAGAAAAATTTAAATGGTTGGGAAAGGCCATGGGATGTAGAAATATTTTTTTCACATTTTACTTCCTTGTAAAAAAAGGTAAATCAATAAGGATTTTCGTACGCATAAGTACCCAGTGAACGGTTCGTTTAGCTTTATATATTGTTCCGGGTGAGCGTTGTATTGGTTTTTTGGAAGTGTTAGACCTGTAAGAGAAAAATTTAAATGGTTGGGAAAGGCCATGGGATGTAGAAATATTTTTTTCACATTTTACTTCCTTGTAAAAACAGGTAAATCAATAGGGATTTTCGTACGGATAAGTGCCCAGTGAACGTTTCGTTTAGCTTTATATATTGTTCCGGGTGGGCGTTGTATTGGTTTTTTGGAAGTGTTAGACCTGTAAGAGAAAAATTTAAATGTTTGGGAAAGGCCATGGGATGTAGAAATATTTTTTTCACATTTAATTCCTTGTAAAAACAGGTAAATCAATAGGGATTTTCGTACGCATAAGTACCCAGTGGATGTTTCGTTTATCTTTATATATTGTTACAGGTGGGTGTTGTATTGGTTTTTCGGAAGTGTTTGACCTGTAAGAGAAAAATTTAAATGGTTGGGAAAGGCCATGGGATGTAGAAATATTTTTTTCACATTTTACTTCCTTGTAAAAAAAGGTAAATCAATAGGGATTTTCGTACGGATAAGTGCCCAGTGAACGGTTCTTTTAGCTTTATATATTGTTCCGGGTGGGCGTTGTATTGGTTTTTCGGAAATGTTAGACCTGTAAGAAGAAAAATTTAAATGGTTGGGAAAGGCCATTGGATGTAGAAATATTTTTTTCACATTTTATTTCCTTGTAAAAACAGGTAAATCAATAGCGATTTTCGTACGCATAAGTACCCAGTGAACGGGTCGTTTAGCTTTATATATTGTTCCGGGTGGCCGTTGTATTGGTTTTTCGGAAGTGTTAGACCTGTAAGAGAAAAATTTAAATGGTTGGGAAAGGCCATGGGATGTAGAAATATTTTTTTCACATTTTATTTCCTTGTAAAAACAGGTAGATCTATAGGGATTTTCGTACGGATAAGTGCCCTGTGAACGGTTCGTTTAGCTTTATATATTGTTCCGGTTGGGCGTTGTATTGGTTTTTCGGAAGTGTTAGACCTGTAAGAGAAAAATTTAAATGGTTGGGAAAGGCCATGGGATGTAGAAATATTATTTTCACATTTTACTTCCTTGTAAAAAAAGGTAAATCAATAGGGATTTTCGTACGGATAAGTACCCAGTGAACGGTTCGTTTAGCTTTATATATTGTTCTGGGTGGACATTGTATTGGTTTTTTGGAAGTGTTAGACCTGTAAGAGAAAAATTTAAATGGTTGGGAAAGGCCATGGGATGTAGAAATATTTTTTTCACATTTTATTTCCTTGTAAAAACAGGTAAATCTACAGGGATTTTCGTATGGATATGTGCCCAGTGAACGGTTCGTTTAGCTTTTTATATTATTCCGGTTGGGCGTTGTATTGGTTTTTCGGAAGTTTTAGACCTGTAAGAGAAAAATATAAATGGTTGGGAAAGGACATGGGATGTAGAAATATTTTTTTCACATTTTATTTCCTTGTAAAAACAGGTAAATCAATAGCGGTTTTCGTACGCATAAGTACCCAGTGAACGGTTCGTTTAGCTTTATATATTGTTCCGGGTGGGCGTTGTATTGGTTTTTCGGAAGTGTTAGACCTGTAAGAGAAAAATTTAAATGGTTGGGAAAGGCCATGGGATGTAGAAATATTTTTTTCACATTTTACTTCCTTGTAAAAACAAGTCAATCAATAGGGCGTTTAGTACAGATAAGTACCCAGTGAACGGTTCGTTTAGCTTTATATATTGTTACGGGTGGGTGTTGTATTGGTTTTTCGGAAGTGTTAGACCTGTAAGAGAAAAATTTAAATGGTTGGGATAGGCCATGGGATGTAGAAATATTTTTTTCACATTTTATTTCCTTGTAAAAACAGGTAAATCAATATCGATTTTCGTACGCATAAGTACCCACTGAACGGTTCGTTCAGCTTTATATATTGTTCCGGGTGGCCGTTGTATTGGTTTTTCGGAAGTGTTAGACCTCTAAGAGAAAAATTTAAATGGTTGGGAAAGGCCATGGGATGTAGAAATATTTTTTTCACATTTTATTTCCTTGTAAAAACAGGTAGATCTATAGGGATTTTCGTACGGATAAGTGCCCAGTGAACGGTTCATTTAGCTTTATATATTGTTCCGGTTGGGCGTTGTATTGGTTTTTCGGAAGTGTTAGACCTGTAAGAGAAAAATTTAAATGGTTGGGAAAGGCCATGGGATGTAGAAATATTTTTTTCACATTTTACTTCCTTGTAAAAAAAGGTAAATCAATAAGGATTTTCGTACGCATAAGTACCCAGTGAACGGTTCGTTTAGCTTTATATATTGTTCCGGGTGAGCGTTGTATTGGTTTTTTGGAAGTGTTAGACCTGTAAGAGAAAAATTTAAATGGTTGGGAAAGGCCATGGGATGTAGAAATATTTTTTTCACATTTTACTTCCTTGTAAAAACAGGTAAATCAATAGGGATTTTCGTACGTATAAGTGCCCAGTGAACGTTTCGTTTAGCTTTATATATTGTTCCGGGTGGGCGTTGTATTGGTTTTTTGGAAGTGTTAGACCTGTAAGAGAAAAATTTAAATGTTTGGGAAAGGCCATGGGATGTAGAAATATTTTTTTCACATTTAATTCCTTGTAAAAACAGGTAAATCAATAGGGATTTTCGTACGCATAAGTACCCAGTGGATGTTTCGTTTATCTTTATATATTGTTACAGGTGGGTGTTGTATTGGTTTTTCGGAAGTGTTTGACCTGTAAGAGAAAAATTTAAATGGTTGGGATAGGCCATGGGATGTAGAAATATTTTTTTCACATTTTACTTCCTTGTAAAAACAAGTCAATCAATAGGGCGTTTAGTACAGATAAGTACCCAGTGAACGGTTCGTTTAGCTTTATATATTGTTACGGGTGGGTGTTGTATGGGTTTTTCGGAAGTGTTAGACCTGTAAGAGAAAAATTTAAATGGTTGGGATAGGCCATGGGATGTAGAAATATTTTTTTCACATTTTATTTCCTTGTAAAAACAGGTAAATCAATATCGATTTTCGTACGCATAAGTACCCACTGAACGGTTCGTTCAGCTTTACATATTGTTCCGGTTGGGCGTTGTATTGGTTTTTCGGAAGTGTTAGACCTCTAAGAGAAAAATTTAAATGGTTGGGATAGGCCATGGGATGTAGAAATATTTTTTTCACATTTTATTTCCTTGTAAAAACAGGTAAATCAATATCGATTTTCGTACGCATAAGTACCCACTGAACGGTTCGTTCAGCTTTATATATTGTTCCGGGTGGCCGTTGTATTGGTTTTTCGGAAGTGTTAGACCTCTAAGAGAAAAATTTAAATGGTTGGGAAAGGCCATGGGATGTAGAAATATTTTTTTCACATTTTATTTCCTTGTAAAAACAGGTAGATCTATAGGGATTTTCGTACGGATAAGTGCCCAGTGAACGGTTCATTTAGCTTTATATATTGTTCCGGTTGGGCGTTGTATTGGTTTTTCGGAAGTGTTAGACCTGTAAGAGAAAAATTTAAATGGTTGGGAAAGGCCATGGGATGTAGAAATATTTTTTTCACATTTTACTTCCTTGTAAAAAAAGGTAAATCAATAAGGATTTTCGTACGCATAAGTACCCAGTGAACGGTTCGTTTAGCTTTATATATTGTTCCGGGTGAGCGTTGTATGGGTTTTTTGGAAGTGTTAGACCTGTAAGAGAAAAATTTAAATGGTTGGGAAAGGCCATGGGATGTAGAAATATTTTTTTCACATTTTACTTCCTTGTAAAAACAGGTAAATCAATAGGGATTTTCGTACGGATAAGTGCCCAGTGAACGTTTCGTTTAGCTTTATATATTGTTCCGGGTGGGCGTTGTATTGGTTTTTTGGAAGTGTTAAACCTGTAAGAGAAAAATTTAAATGTTTGGGAAAGGCCATGGGATGTAGAAATATTTTTTTCACATTTAATTCCTTGTAAAAACAGGTAAATCAATAGGGATTTTCGTACGCATAAGTACCCAGTGGATGTTTCGTTTATCTTTATATATTGTTACAGGTGGGTGTTGTATTGGTTTTTCGGAAGTGTTTGACCTGTAAGAGAAAAATTTAAATGGTTGGGATAGGCCATGGGATGTAGAAATATTTTTTTCACATTTTACTTCCTTGTAAAAACAAGTCAATCAATAGGGCGTTTAGTACAGATAAGTACCCAGTGAACGGTTCGTTTAGCTTTATATATTGTTACGGGTGGGTGTTGTATGGGTTTTTCGGAAGTGTTAGACCTGTAAGAGAAAAATTTAAATGGTTGGGATAGGCCATGGGATGTAGAAATATTTTTTTCACATTTTATTTCCTTGTAAAAACAGGTAAATCAATATCGATTTTCGTACGCATAAGTACCCACTGAACGGTTCGTTCAGCTTTATATATTGTTCCGGTTGGGCGTTGTATTGGTTTTTCGGAAGTGTTAGACCTCTAAGAGAAAAATTTAAATGGTTGGGATAGGCCATGGGATGTAGAAATATTTTTTTCACATTTTATTTCCTTGTAAAAACAGGTAAATCAATATCGATTTTCGTACGCATAAGTACCCACTGAACGGTTCGTTCAGCTTTATATATTGTTCCGGGTGGCCGTTGTATTGGTTTTTCGGAAGTGTTAGACCTCTAAGAGAAAAATTTAAATGGTTGGGAAAGGCCATGGGATGTAGAAATATTTTTTTCACATTTTATTTCCTTGTAAAAACAGGTAGATCTATAGGGATTTTCATACGGATAAGTGCCCAGTGAACGGTTCATTTAGCTTTATATATTGTTCCGGTTGGGCGTTGTATTGGTTTTTCGGAAGTGTTAGACCTGTAAGAGAAAAATTTAAATGGTTGGGAAAGGCCATGGGATGTAGAAATATTTTTTTCACATTTTACTTCCTTGTAAAAAAAGGTAAATCAATAAGGATTTTCGTACGCATAAGTACCCAGTGAACGTTTCGTTTAGCTTTATATATTGTTCCGGGTGAGCGTTGTATTGGTTTTTTGGAAGTGTTAGACCTGTAAGAGAAAAATTTAAATGGTTGGGAAAGGCCATGGGATGTAGAAATATTTTTTTCACATTTTACTTCCTTGTAAAAACAGGTAAATCAATAGGGATTTTCGTACGGATAAGTGCCCAGTGAACGTTTCGTTTAGCTTTATATATTGTTCCGGGTGGGCGTTGTATTGGTTTTTTGGAAGTGTTAGACCTGTAAGAGAAAAATTTAAATGTTTGGGAAAGGCCATGGGATGTAGAAATATTTTTTTCACATTTAATTCCTTGTAAAAACAGGTAAATCAATAGGGATTTTCGTACGCATAAGTACCCAGTGGATGTTTCGTTTATCTTTGTATATTGTTACAGGTGGGTGTTGTATTGGTTTTTCGGAAGTGTTTGACCTGTAAGAGAAAAATTTAAATGGTTGGGATAGGCCATGGGATGTAGAAATATTTTTTTCACATTTTATTTCCTTGTAAAAACAGGTAAATCAATAGGGATTTTCGTACGGATAAGTGCCCAGTGAACGGTTCGTTTAGCTTTATATATTGTTCCGGTTGGGCGTTGTATTGGTTCTTCGGAAGTGTTAGACCTGTAAGAGAAAAATTTAAATGGTTGGGAAAGGCCATGGGATGTAGAAATATTTTTTTCACATTTTATTTCCTTGAAAAAACAGGTAGATCTATAGGGATTTTCGTACGGATAAGTGCCCAGTGAACGGTTCGTTTAGCTTTATATATTGTTCCGGGTGGGCGTTGTATTGGTTTTTCAGAAGTGTTAGACCTGTAAGAGAAAAATTTAAATGGTTGGGAAAGGCCATGGGATGTAGAAATATTTTTTTCACATTTTATTTCCTTGTAAAAACAGGTAGATCTATAGGGATTTTCGTACGGATAAGTGCCCAGTGAACGGTTCGTTTAGCTTTATATATTGTTCCGGGTGGCCGTTGTATTGGTTTTTCGGAAGTGTTAGACCTGTAAGAGAAAAATTTAAATGGTTGGGAAAGGCCATGGTATGTAGAAATATTTTTTTCACATTTTATTTCCTTGTAAAAACAGGTAGATCTATAGGGATTTTCGTACGGATAAGTGCCCAGTGAACGGTTCGTTTAGCTTTATATATTGTTCCGGTTGGGCGTTGTATTGGTTTTTCGGAAGTGCTAGACCTGTAAGAGAAAAATTTAAATGGTTGGGAAAGGCCATGGGATGTAGAAATATTTTTTTCACATTTTACTTCCTTGTAAAAACAGGTAAATCAATAGGGATTTTCGTACGGATAAGTGCCCAGTGAACGTTTTGTTTAGCTTTATATATTGTTCCGGGTGGGCGTTGTATTGGTTTTTTGGAAGTGTTAGACCTGTAAGAGAAAAATTTAAATGTTTGGGAAAGGCCATGGGATGTAGAAATATTTTTTTCACATTTAATTCCTTGTAAAAACAGGTAAATCAATAGGGATTTTCGTACGCATAAGTACCCAGTGGATGTTTCGTTTATCTTTATATATTGTTACAGGTGGGTGTTGTATTGGTTTTTTGGAAGTGTTTGACCTGTAAGAGAAAAATTTAAATGGTTGGGATAGGCCATGGGATGTAGAAATATTTTTTTCACATTTTATTTCCTTGTAAAAACATGTAAATCAACAGGGATTTTCGTACGGATAAGTGCCCAGTGAACGGTTCGTTTAGCTTTATATATTGTTCCGGTTGGGCGTTGTATTGGTTCTTCGGAAGTGTTAGACCTGTAAGAGAAAAATTTAAATGGTTGGGAAAGGCCATGGGATGTAGAAATATTTTTTTCACATTTTATTTCCTTGTAAAAACATGTAAATCAATAGGGATTTTCGTACGGATAAGTGCCCAGTGAACCGTTCGTTTAGCTTTATATATTGTTCCGGGTGGGCGTTGTATTGGTTTTTCGGGAGTGTTAAACCTGTATGAGAAAATTTTAAATGGTTGGGAAAGGCCATGGGATGTAGAAATATTTTTTTCACATTTAAAGTCCTTGTAAAAACAAGTAAATCAATAGGGATTTTCGTACGCATAAGTACCCAGTGAACGGTTCGTTTAGCTTTATATATTGTTCCGGGTGGGCGTTGTATTGGTTTTTCGGAAGTGTTAGACCTGTAAGAGAAAAATATAAATGGTTGTGATAGGCCATGGGATGTAGAAATATTTTTTTCACATTTTATTTCCTTGTAAAAACAGGTAGATCTATAGGGATTTTCGTACGGATAAGTGCCCAGTGAACGGTTCGTTTAGATTTATATATTGTTCCGGGTGGGCGTTGTATTGGTTTTTCAGAAGTGTTAGACCTGTAAGAGAAAAATTTAAATGTTTGGGAAAGGCCATGGGATGTAGAAATATTTTTTTCACATTTTATTTCCTTGTAAAAACAGGTAGATCTATAGGGATTTTCGTACGGATATGTACCCAGTGAACGGTTCGTTTAGCTTTATATATTGTTCCGGTTGGGCGTTGTATTGGTTTTTCAGAAGTGTTATACCTGTAAGATCAAAATTTAAATGGTTGGGAAAGGCCATGGGATGTAGAAATATTTTTTTCACATTTTACTTCCTTGTAAAAAAAGGTAAATCAATAGGGATTTTCGTACGGATAAGTACCCAGTGAACGGTTCGTTTAGCCTTATATATTGTTCTGGGTGGGCGTTGTATTGGTTTTTTGGAAGTGTTAGACCTGTAAGAGAAAAATTTAAATGGTTGGGAAAGGCCATGGGATGTAGAAATATTTTTTTCACATTTTACTTCCTTGTAAAAACAGGTAAATCAATAGGGATTTTCGTACGGATAAGTGCCCAGTGAACGGTTCGTTTAGCTTTATATATTGTTCCGGGTGGGCGTTGTATTGGTTTTTCGGAAATGTTAGACCTGTAAGAAGAAAAATTTAAATGCTTGGGAAAGGCCATTGGATGTAGAAATATTTTTTTCACATTTTATTTCCTTGTAAAAACAGGTAAATCAATAGCGGTTTTCGTACGCATAAGTACCCAGTGAACGGTTCGTTTAGCTTTATATATTGTTCCGGGTGAGCGTTGTATTGGTTTTTTGGAAGTGTTAACCCTGTAAGAGAAAAATTTATATGGTTGGGAAAGGCCATGGGATGTAGAAATATTTTTTTCACATTTTACTTCCTTGTAAAAACAGGTAAATCAATAGGGATTTTCGTACGGATAAGTGCCCAGTGAACGTTTCGTTTAGCTTTATATATTGTTCCGGGTGGGCGTTGTATTGGTTTTTTGGAAGTGTTAGACCTGTAAGAGAAAAATTTAAATGTTTGGGAAAGGCCATGGGATGTAGAAATATTTTTTTCACATTTAATTCCTTGTAAAAACAGGTAAATCAATAGGGATTTTCGTACGCATAAGTACCCAGTGGATGTTTCGTTTATCTTTATATATTGTTACAGGTGGGTGTTGTATTGGTTTTTCGGAAGTGTTTGACCTGTAAGAGAAAAATTTAAATGGTTGGGATAGGCCATGGGATGTAGAAATATTTTTTTCACATTTTATTTCCTTATAAAAACAGGTAAATCAATAGGGATTTTCGTACGGATAAGTGCCCAGTGAACGGTTCGTTTAGCTTTATATATTGTTCCGGTTGGGCGTTGTATTGGTTCTTCGGAAGTGTTAGACCTGTAAGAGAAAAATTTAAATGGTTGGGAAAGGCCATGGGATGTAGAAATATTTTTTTCACATTTTATTTCCTTGAAAAAACAGGTAGATCTATAGGGATTTTCGTACGGATAAGTGCCCAGTGAACGGTTCGTTTAGCTTTATATATTGTTCCGGGTGGGGGTTGTATTGGTTTTTCAGAAGTGTTAGACCTGTAAGAGAAAAATTTAAATGGTTGGGAAAGGCCATGGGATGTAGAAATATTTTTTTCACATTTTATTTCCTTGTAAAAACAGGTAGATCTATAGGGATTTTCGTACGGATAAGTGCCCAGTGAACGGTTCGTTTAGCTTTATATATTGTTCCGGGTGGCCGTTGTATTGGTTTTTCGGAAGTGTTAGACCTGTAAGAGAAAAATTTAAATGGTTGGGAAAGGCCATGGTATGTAGAAATATTTTTTTCACATTTTATTTCCTTGTAAAAACAGGTAGATCTATAGGGATTTTCGTACGGATAAGTGCCCAGTGAACGGTTCGTTTAGATTTATATATTGTTCCGGGTGGGCGTTGTATTGGTTTTTCAGAAGTGTTAGACCTGTAAGAGAAAAATTTAAATGTTTGGGAAAGGCCATGGGATGTAGAAATATTTTTTTCACATTTTATTTCCTTGTAAAAACAGGTAGATCTATAGGGATTTTCGTACGGATATGTACCCAGTGAACGGTTCGTTTAGCTTTATATATTGTTCCGGTTGGGCGTTGTATTGGTTTTTCAGAAGTGTTATACCTGTAAGATCAAAATTTAAATGGTTGGGAAAGGCCATGGGATGTAGAAATATTTTTTTCACATTTTACTTCCTTGTAAAAAAAGGTAAATCAATAGGGATTTTCGTACGGATAAGTACCCAGTGAACGGTTCATTTAGCCTTATATATTGTTCTGGGTGGGCGTTGTATTGGTTTTTTGGAAGTGTTAGACCTGTAAGAGAAAAATTTAAATGGTTGGGAAAGGCCATGGGATGTAGAAATATTTTTTTCACATTTTACTTCCTTGTAAAAACAGGTAAATCAATAGGGATTTTCGTACGGATAAGTGCCCAGTGAACGGTTCGTTTAGCTTTATATATTGTTCCGGGTGGGCGTTGTATTGGTTTTTCGGAAATGTTAGACCTGTAAGAAGAAAAATTTAAATGCTTGGGAAAGGCCATTGGATGTAGAAATATTTTTTTCACATTTTATTTCCTTGTAAAAACAGGTAAATCAATAGCGGTTTTCGTACGCATAAGTACCCAGTGAACGGTTCGTTTAGCTTTATATATTGTTCCGGGTGAGCGTTGTATTGGTTTTTTGGAAGTGTTAACCCTGTAAGAGAAAAATTTATATGGTTGGGAAAGGCCATGGGATGTAGAAATATTTTTTTCACATTTTACTTCCTTGTAAAAACAGGTAAATCAATAGGGATTTTCGTACGGATAAGTGCCCAGTGAACGTTTCGTTTAGCTTTATATATTGTTCCGGGTGGGCGTTGTATTGGTTTTTTGGAAGTGTTAGACCTGTAAGAGAAAAATTTAAATGTTTGGGAAAGGCCATGGGATGTAGAAATATTTTTTTCACATTTAATTCCTTGTAAAAACAGGTAAATCAATAGGGATTTTCGTACGCATAAGTACCCAGTGGATGTTTCGTTTATCTTTATATATTGTTACAGGTGGGTGTTGTATTGGTTTTTCGGAAGTGTTTGACCTGTAAGAGAAAAATTTAAATGGTTGGGATAGGCCATGGGATGTAGAAATATTTTTTTCACATTTTATTTCCTTATAAAAACAGGTAAATCAATAGGGATTTTCGTACGGATAAGTGCCCAGTGAACGGTTCGTTTAGCTTTATATATTGTTCCGGTTGGGCGTTGTATTGGTTCTTCGGAAGTGTTAGACCTGTAAGAGAAAAATTTAAATGGTTGGGAAAGGCCATGGGATGTAGAAATATTTTTTTCACATTTTATTTCCTTGAAAAAACAGGTAGATCTATAGGGATTTTCGTACGGATAAGTGCCCAGTGAACGGTTCGTTTAGCTTTATATATTGTTCCGGGTGGGGGTTGTATTGGTTTTTCAGAAGTGTTAGACCTGTAAGAGAAAAATTTAAATGGTTGGGAAAGGCCATGGGATGTAGAAATATTTTTTTCACATTTTATTTCCTTGTAAAAACAGGTAGATCTATAGGGATTTTCGTACGGATAAGTGCCCAGTGAACGGTTCGTTTAGCTTTATATATTGTTCCGGGTGGCCGTTGTATTGGTTTTTCGGAAGTGTTAGACCTGTAAGAGAAAAATTTAAATGGTTGGGAAAGGCCATGGTATGTAGAAATATTTTTTTCACATTTTATTTCCTTGTAAAAACAGGTAGATCTATAGGGATTTTCGTACGGATAAGTGCCCAGTGAACGGTTCGTTTAGCTTTATATATTGTTCCGGTTGGGCGTTGTATTGGTTTTTCGGAAGTGCTAGACCTGTAAGAGAAAAATTTAAATGGTTGGGAAAGGCCATGGGATGTAGAAATATTTTTTTCACATTTTACTTCCTTGTAAAAACAGGTAAATCAATAGGGATTTTCGTACGGATAAGTGCCCAGTGAACGTTTTGTTTAGCTTTATATATTGTTCCGGGTGGGCGTTGTTTTGGTTTTTTGGAAGTGTTAGACCTGTAAGAGAAAAATTTAAATGTTTGGGAAAGGCCATGGGATGTAGAAATATTTTTTTCACATTTAATTCCTTGTAAAAACAGGTAAATCAATAGGGATTTTCGTACGCATAAGTACCCAGTGGATGTTTCGTTTATCTTTATATATTGTTACAGGTGGGTGTTGTATTGGTTTTTTGGAAGTGTTTGACCTGTAAGAGAAAAATTTAAATGGTTGGGATAGGCCATGGGATGTAGAAATATTTTTTTCACATTTTATTTCCTTGTAAAAACATGTAAATCAACAGGGATTTTCGTACGGATAAGTGCCCAGTGAACGGTTCGTTTAGCTTTATATATTGTTCCGGTTGGGCGTTGTATTGGTTCTTCGGAAGTGTTAGACCTGTAAGAGAAAAATTTAAATGGTTGGGAAAGGCCATGGGATGTAGAAATATTTTTTTCACATTTTATTTCCTTGTAAAAACATGTAAATCAATAGGGATTTTCGTACGGATAAGTGCCCAGTGAACCGTTCGTTTAGCTTTATATATTGTTCCGGGTGGGCGTTGTATTGGTTTTTCGGGAGTGTTAAACCTGTATGAGAAAATTTTAAATGGTTGGGAAAGGCCATGGGATGTAGAAATATTTTTTTCACATTTAAAGTCCTTGTAAAAACAAGTAAATCAATAGGGATTTTCGTACGCATAAGTACCCAGTGAACGGTTCGTTTAGCTTTATATATTGTTCCGGGTGGGCGTTGTATTGGTTTTTCGGAAGTGTTAGACCTGTAAGAGAAAAATATAAATGGTTGTGATAGGCCATGGGATGTAGAAATATTTTTTTCACATTTTATTTCCTTGTAAAAACAGGTAGATCTATAGGGATTTTCGTACGGATAAGTGCCCAGTGAACGGTTCGTTTAGATTTATATATTGTTCCGGGTGGGCGTTGTATTGGTTTTTCAGAAGTGTTAGACCTGTAAGAGAAAAATTTAAATGTTTGGGAAAGGCCATGGGATGTAGAAATATTTTTTTCACATTTTATTTCCTTGTAAAAACAGGTAGATCTATAGGGATTTTCGTACGGATATGTACCCAGTTAACGGTTCGTTTAGCTTTATATATTGTTCCGGTTGGGCGTTGTATTGGTTTTTCAGAAGTGTTATACCTGTAAGATCAAAATTTAAATGGTTGGGAAAGGCCATGGGATGTAGAAATATTTTTTTCACATTTTACTTCCTTGTAAAAAAAGGTAAATCAATAGGGATTTTCGTACGGATAAGTACCCAGTGAACGGTTCGTTTATCCTTATATATTGTTCTGGGTGGGCGTTGTATTGGTTTTTTGGAAGTGTTAGACCTGTAAGAGAAAAATTTAAATGGTTGGGAAAGGCCATGGGATGTAGAAATATTTTTTTCACATTTTACTTCCTTGTAAAAACAGGTAAATCAATAGGGATTTTCGTACGGATAAGTGCCCAGTGAACGGTTCGTTTAGCTTTATATATTGTTCCGGGTGGGCGTTGTATTGGTTTTTCGGAAATGTTAGACCTGTAAGAAGAAAAATTTAAATGCTTGGGAAAGGCCATTGGATGTAGAAATATTTTTTTCACATTTTATTTCCTTGTAAAAACAGGTAAATCAATAGCGGTTTTCGTACGCATAAGTACCCAGTGAACGGTTCGTTTAGCTTTATATATTGTTCCGGGTGAGCGTTGTATTGGTTTTTTGGAAGTGTTAACCCTGTAAGAGAAAAATTTATATGGTTGGGAAAGGCCATGGGATGTAGAAATATTTTTTTCACATTTTACTTCCTTGTAAAAACAGGTAAATCAATAGGGATTTTCGTACGGATAAGTGCCCAGTGAACGTTTCGTTTAGCTTTATATATTGTTCCGGGTGGGCGTTGTATTGGTTTTTTGGAAGTGTTAGACCTGTAAGAGAAAAATTTAAATGTTTGGGAAAGGCCATGGGATGTAGAAATATTTTTTTCACATTTAATTCCTTGTAAAAACAGGTAAATCAATAGGGATTTTCGTACGCATAAGTACCCAGTGGATGTTTCGTTTATCTTTATATATTGTTACAGGTGGGTGTTGTATTGGTTTTTCGGAAGTGTTTGACCTGTAAGAGAAAAATTTAAATGGTTGGGATAGGCCATGGGATGTAGAAATATTTTTTTCACATTTTATTTCCTTGTAAAAACATGTAAATCAACAGGGATTTTCGTACGGATAAGTGCCCAGTGAACGGTTCGTTTAGCTTTATATATTGTTCCGGTTGGGCGTTGTATTGGTTCTTCGGAAGTGTTAGACCTGTAAGAGAAAAATTTAAATGGTTGGGAAAGGCCATGGGATGTAGAAATATTTTTTTCACATTTTATTTCCTTGTAAAAACATGTAAATCAATAGGGATTTTCGTACGGATAAGTGCCCAGTGAACCGTTCGTTTAGCTTTATATATTGTTCCGGGTGGGCGTTGTATTGGTTTTTCGGGAGTGTTAAACCTGTATGAGAAAATTTTAAATGGTTGGGAAAGGCCATGGGATGTAGAAATATTTTTTTCACATTTAAAGTCCTTGTAAAAACAAGTAAATCAATAGGGATTTTCGTACGCATAAGTACCCAGTGAACGGTTCGTTTAGCTTTATATATTGTTCCGGGTGGGCGTTGTATTGGTTTTTCGGAAGTGTTAGACCTGTAAGAGAAAAATATAAATGGTTGTGATAGGCCATGGGATGTAGAAATATTTTTTTCACATTTTATTTCCTTGTAAAAACAGGTAGATCTATAGGGATTTTCGTACGGATAAGTGCCCAGTGAACGGTTCGTTTAGATTTATATATTGTTCCGGGTGGGCGTTGTATTGGTTTTTCAGAAGTGTTAGACCTGTAAGAGAAAAATTTAAATGTTTGGGAAAGGCCATGGGATGTAGAAATATTTTTTTCACATTTTATTTCCTTGTAAAAACAGGTAGATCTATAGGGATTTTCGTACGGATATGTACCCAGTGAACGGTTCGTTTAGCTTTATATATTGTTCCGGTTGGGCGTTGTATTGGTTTTTCAGAAGTGTTATACCTGTAAGATCAAAATTTAAATGGTTGGGAAAGGCCATGGGATGTAGAAATATTTTTTTCACATTTTACTTCCTTGTAAAAAAAGGTAAATCAATAGGGATTTTCGTACGGATAAGTACCCAGTGAACGGTTCGTTTAGCCTTATATATTGTTCTGGGTGGGCGTTGTATTGGTTTTTTGTTAGTGTTAGACCTGTAAGAGAAAAATTTAAATGGTTGGGAAAGGCCATGGGATGTAGAAATATTTTTTTCACATTTTACTTCCTTGTAAAAACAGGTAAATCAATAGGGATTTTCGTACGGATAAGTGCCCAGTGAACGGTTCGTTTAGCTTTATATATTGTTCCGGGTGGGCGTTGTATTGGTTTTTCGGAAATGTTAGACCTGTAAGAAGAAAAATTTAAATGCTTGGGAAAGGCCATTGGATGTAGAAATATTTTTTTCACATTTTATTTCCTTGTAAAAACAGGTAAATCAATAGCGGTTTTCGTACGCATAAGTACCCAGTGAACGGTTCGTTTAGCTTTATATATTGTTCCGGGTGAGCGTTGTATTGGTTTTTTGGAAGTGTTAACCCTGTAAGAGAAAAATTTATATGGTTGGGAAAGGCCATGGGATGTAGAAATATTTTTTTCACATTTTACTTCCTTGTAAAAACAGGTAAATCAATAGGGATTTTCGTACGGATAAGTGCCCAGTGAACGTTTCGTTTAGCTTTATATATTGTTCCGGGTGGGCGTTGTATTGGTTTTTTGGAAGTGTTAGACCTGTAAGAGAAAAATTTAAATGTTTGGGAAAGGCCATGGGATGTAGAAATATTTTTTTCACATTTAATTCCTTGTAAAAACAGGTAAATCAATAGGGATTTTCGTACGCATAAGTACCCAGTGGATGTTTCGTTTATCTTTATATATTGTTACAGGTGGGTGTTGTATTGGTTTTTCGGAAGTGTTTGACCTGTAAGAGAAAAATTTAAATGGTTGGGATAGGCCATGGGATGTAGAAATATTTTTTTCACATTTTATTTCCTTATAAAAACAGGTAAATCAATAGGGATTTTCGTACGGATAAGTGCCCAGTGAACGGTTCGTTTAGCTTTATATATTGTTCCGGTTGGGCGTTGTATTGGTTCTTCGGAAGTGTTAGACCTGTAAGAGAAAAATTTAAATGGTTGGGAAAGGCCATGGGATGTAGAAATATTTTTTTCACATTTTATTTCCTTGAAAAAACAGGTAGATCTATAGGGATTTTCGTACGGATAAGTGCCCAGTGAACGGTTCGTTTAGCTTTATATATTGTTCCGGGTGGCCGTTGTATTGGTTTTTCAGAAGTGTTAGACCTGTAAGAGAAAAATTTAAATGGTTGGGAAAGGCCATGGGATGTAGAAATATTTTTTTCACATTTTATTTCCTTGTAAAAACAGGTAGATCTATAGGGATTTTCGTACGGATAAGTGCCCAGTGAACGGTTCGTTTAGCTTTATATATTGTTCCGGGTGGCCGTTGTATTGGTTTTTCGGAAGTGTTAGACCTGTAAGAGAAAAATTTAAATGGTTGGGAAAGGCCATGGTATGTAGAAATATTTTTTTCACATTTTATTTCCTTGTAAAAACAGGTAGATCTATAGGGATTTTCGTACGGATAAGTGCCCAGTGAACGGTTCGTTTAGCTTTATATATTGTTCCGGTTGGGCGTTGTATTGGTTTTTCGGAAGTGCTAGACCTGTAAGAGAAAAATTTAAATGGTTGGGAAAGGCCATGGGATGTAGAAATATTTTTTTCACATTTTACTTCCTTGTAAAAACAGGAAAATCAATAGGGATTTTCGTACGGATAAGTGCCCAGTGAACGTTTTGTTTAGCTTTATATATTGTTCCGGGTGGGCGTTGTATTGGTTTTTTGGAAGTGTTAGACCTGTAAGAGAAAAATTTAAATGTTTGGGAAAGGCCATGGGATGTAGAAATATTTTTTTCACATTTAATTCCTTGTAAAAACAGGTAAATCAATAGGGATTTTCGTACGCATAAGTACCCAGTGGATGTTTCGTTTATCTTTATATATTGTTACAGGTGGGTGTTGTATTGGTTTTTTGGAAGTGTTTGACCTGTAAGAGAAAAATTTAAATGGTTGGGATAGGCCATGGGATGTAGAAATATTTTTTTCACATTTTATTTCCTTGTAAAAACATGTAAATCAACAGGGATTTTCGTACGGATAAGTGCCCAGTGAACGGTTCGTTTAGCTTTATATATTGTTCCGGTTGGGCGTTGTATTGGTTCTTCGGAAGTGTTAGACCTGTAAGAGAAAAATTTAAATGGTTGGGAAAGGCCATGGGATGTAGAAATATTTTTTTCACATTTTATTTCCTTGTAAAAACATGTAAATCAATAGGGATTTTCGTACGGATAAGTGCCCAGTGAACCGTTCGTTTAGCTTTATATATTGTTCCGGGTGGGCGTTGTATTGGTTTTTCGGGAGTGTTAAACCTGTATGAGAAAATTTTAAATGGTTGGGAAAGGCCATGGGATGTAGAAATATTTTTTTCACATTTAAAGTCCTTGTAAAAACAAGTAAATCAATAGGGATTTTCGTACGCATAAGTACCCAGTGAACGGTTCGTTTAGCTTTATATATTGTTCCGGGTGGGCGTTGTATTGGTTTTTCGGAAGTGTTAGACCTGTAAGAGAAAAATATAAATGGTTGTGATAGGCCATGGGATGTAGAAATATTTTTTTCACATTTTATTTCCTTGTAAAAACAGGTAGATCTATAGGGATTTTCGTACGGATAAGTGCCCAGTGAACGGTTCGTTTAGATTTATATATTGTTCCGGGTGGGCGTTGTATTGGTTTTTCAGAAGTGTTAGACCTGTAAGAGAAAAATTTAAATGTTTGGGAAAGGCCATGGGATGTAGAAATATTTTTTTCACATTTTATTTCCTTGTAAAAACAGGTAGATCTATAGGGATTTTCGTACGGATATGTACCCAGTGAACGGTTCGTTTAGCTTTATATATTGTTCCGGTTGGGCGTTGTATTGGTTTTTCAGAAGTGTTATACCTGTAAGATCAAAATTTAAATGGTTGGGAAAGGCCATGGGATGTAGAAATATTTTTTTCACATTTTACTTCCTTGTAAAAAAAGGTAAATCAATAGGGATTTTCGTACGGATAAGTACCCAGTGAACGGTTCGTTTAGCCTTATATATTGTTCTGGGTGGGCGTTGTATTGGTTTTTTGGAAGTGTTAGACCTGTAAGAGAAAAATTTAAATGGTTGGGAAAGGCCATGGGATGTAGAAATATTTTTTTCACATTTTACTTCCTTGTAAAAACAGGTAAATCAATAGGGATTTTCGTACGGATAAGTGCCCAGTGAACGGTTCGTTTAGCTTTATATATTGTTCCGGGTGGGCGTTGTATTGGTTTTTCGGAAATGTTAGACCTGTAAGAAGAAAAATTTAAATGCTTGGGAAAGGCCATTGGATGTAGAAATATTTTTTTCACATTTTATTTCCTTGTAAAAACAGGTAAATCAATAGCGGTTTTCGTACGCATAAGTACCCAGTGAACGGTTCGTTTAGCTTTATATATTGTTCCGGGTGAGCGTTGTATTGGTTTTTTGGAAGTGTTAACCCTGTAAGAGAAAAATTTATATGGTTGGGAAAGGCCATGGGATGTAGAAATATTTTTTTCACATTTTACTTCCTTGTAAAAACAGGTAAATCAATAGGGATTTTCGTACGGATAAGTGCCCAGTGAACGTTTCGTTTAGCTTTATATATTGTTCCGGGTGGGCGTTGTATTGGTTTTTTGGAAGTGTTAGACCTGTAAGAGAAAAATTTAAATGTTTGGGAAAGGCCATGGGATGTAGAAATATTTTTTTCACATTTAATTCCTTGTAAAAACAGGTAAATCAATAGGGATTTTCGTACGCATAAGTACCCAGTGGATGTTTCGTTTATCTTTATATATTGTTACAGGTGGGTGTTGTATTGGTTTTTCGGAAGTGTTTGACCTGTAAGAGAAAAATTTAAATGGTTGGGATAGGCCATGGGATGTAGAAATATTTTTTTCA
Organism: Paroedura picta; assembly: GCF_049243985.1. NCBI lineage: Eukaryota > Metazoa > Chordata > Lepidosauria > Squamata > Gekkonidae > Paroedura > Paroedura picta. The sequence continues at coordinate 108,589,855 of NC_135375.1, forward strand.
CATTTTATTTCCTTATAAAAACAGGTAAATCAATAGGGATTTTCGTACGGATAAGTGCCCAGTGAACGGTTCGTTTAGCTTTATATATTGTTCCGGTTGGGCGTTGTATTGGTTCTTCGGAAGTGTTAGACCTGTAAGAGAAAAATTTAAATGGTTGGGAAAGGCCATGGGATGTAGAAATATTTTTTTCACATTTTATTTCCTTGTAAAAACAAGTAAATCAATAGGGATTTTCGTACGGATAAGTGCCCAGTGAACCGTTCGTTTAGCTTTATATATTGTTCCGGGTGGGCGTTGTATTGGTTTTTTGGAAGTGTTAGACCTGTAAGAGAAAAATTTAAATGTTTGGGAAAGGCCATGGGATGTAGAAATATTTTTTTCACATTTAATTCCTTGTAAAAACAGGTAAATCAATAGGGATTTTCGTACGGATAAGTGCCCAGTGAACGGTTCGTTTAGCTTTATATATTGTTCCGGTTGGGCGTTGTATTGGTTCTTCGGAAGTGTTAGACCTGTAAGAGAAAAATTTAAATGGTTGGGAAAGGCCATGGGATGTAGAAATATTTTTTTCACATTTTATTTCCTTGTAAAAACAAGTAAATCAATAGGGATTTTCGTACGGATAAGTGCCCAGTGAACCGTTCGTTTAGCTTTATATATTGTTCCGGGTGGGCGTTGTATTGGTTTTTCGGAAGTGTTAAACCTGTATGAGAAAATTTTAAATGGTTGGGAAAGGCCATGGGATGTAGAAATATTTTTTTCACATTTAAAGTCCTTGTAAAAACAAGTAAATCAATAGGGATTTTCGTACGGATAACTGCCCAGTGAACCGTTCGTTTAGCATTATATATTGTTCCGGGTGGGCGTTGTACTGGTTTTTCGGAAGTGTTAAACCTGTAAGAGAAAATTTTAAATGGTTGGGATAGGCCATGGGATGTAGAAATATTTTTTTCACATTTTATTTCCTTGTAAAAACAGGTAAATCAATAGCGTTTTTCGTACGCATAAGTACCCAGTGAACGGTTCGTTTAGCTTTATATATTGTTCCGGGTGGCCGTTGTATTGGCTTTTCGGAAGTGTTAGACATGTAAGAGAAAAATTTAAATGGTTGGGAAAGGCCATGGGATGTAGAAATATTTTTTTCACATTTTATTTCCTTGTAAAAACAGGTAAATCAATAGCGTTTTTCGTACGCATAAGTACCCAGTGAACGGTTCGTTTAGCTTTATATATTGTTCCGGGTGGCCGTTGTATTGGCTTTTCGGAAGTGTTAGACATGTAAGAGAAAAATTTAAATGGTTGGGAAAGGCCATGGGATGTAGAAATATTTTTTTCACATTTTATTTCCTTGTAAAAACAGGTAGATCTATAGGGATTTTCGTACGGATAAGTGCCCAGTGAACGGTTCGTTTAGCTTTATATATTGTTCCGGTTGGGCGTTGTATTGGTTTTTCGGAAGTGTTAGACCTGTAAGAGAAAAATTTAAATGGTTGGGAAAGGCCATGGGATGTAGAAATATTTTTTTCACATTTTACTTCCTTGTAAAAAAAGGTAAATCAGTAGGGATTTTCGTACGCATAAGTACCCAGGGAACGGTTCGTTTAGCTTTATATATTGTTCCGGGTGGGCGTTGTATTGGTTTTTTGGAAGTGTTAGACCTGTAAGAGAAAAATTTAAATGGTTGGGAAAGGCCATGGTATGTAGAAATATTTTTTTCACATTTTACTTCCTTGTAAATACAGGTAAATCAATAGGGATTTTCATACGGATAAGTACCCAGTGAACGGTTCGTTTAGCTTTATATATTGTTCCGGGTGGGCGTTGTATAGGTTTTTCGGAAGTGTTAGACCTGTAAGAGAAAAATTTAAATGGTTGGGATAGGCCATGGGATGTAGAAATATTTTTTTCACATTTTATTTCCTTGTAAAAACAAGTAAATCAATAGGGATTTTCGTACGGATAAGTGCCCAGTGAACGGTTCGTTTAGCTTTATATATTGTTCCGTTTGGGCGTTGTATTGGTTTTTCGGAAGCGTTAGACCTGTAAGAGAAAAATTTAAATGGTTGGGAAAGGCCATGGGATGTAGAAATATTTTTTTCACATTTTATTTCCTTGTAAAAACAGGTAAATCTATAGGGATTTTCGTACGGATAAGTGCCCAGTGAACGGTTCGTTTAGCTTTATATATTGTTCCGTTTGGGCGTTGTATTGGTTTTTCGGAAGTGTTAGACCTCTAAGAGAAAAATTTAAATGGTTGGGAAAGGCCATGGGATGTAGAAATATTTTTTTCACATTTTATTTCCTTGTAAAAACAGGTAAATCTATAGGGATTTTCGTACGGATAAGTGCCCAGTGGACGGTTCGTTTAGTTTTATATATTGTTCCGGGTGGGCGTTGTATTGGTTTTTTGGAAGTGTCATACCTGTAAGAGAAAAATTTAAATGGTTGGGAAAGGCCATGGGATGTAGAAATATTTTTTTCACATTTTATTTCCTTGTAAAAACAGGTAAATCAATAGGGATTTTCGTACGGATAAGTGCCCAGTGAACGGTTCGTTTAGGTTTATATATTGTTCCGGTTGGGCGTTGTATTGGTTCTTCGGAAGTGTTAGACCTGTACGAGAAAAATTTAAATGGTTGGGAAAGGCCATGGGATGTAGAAATATTTTTTTCACATTTTATTTCCTTGTAAAAACAAGTAAATCAATAGGGATTTTCGTATGGATAAGTGCCCAGTGAACCGTTCGTTTAGCTTAATATATTGTTCCGGGTGGGCGTTGTATTGGTTTTTCGGAAGTGTTAAACCTGTATGAGAAAATTTTTAATGGTTGGGAAAGGCCATGGGATGTAGAAATATTTTTTTCACATTTTATTTCCTTGTAAAAACAAGTAAATCAATAGGGATTTTCGTACGGATAACTGCCCAGTGAACCGTTCGTTTAGCTTTATATATTGTTCCGGGTGGGCGTTGTATTGGTTTTTCGGAAGTGTTAAACCTGTAAGAGAAAATTTTAAATGGTTGGGATAGGCCATGGGATGTAGAAATATTTTTTTCACATTTTATTTCCTTGTAAAAACAGGTAAATCAATAGCGATTTTCGTACGCATAAGTACCCAGTGAACGGTTCGTTTAGCTTTATATATTGTTCCGGGTGGCCGTTGTATTGGCTTTTCGGAAGTGTTAGACATGTAAGAGAAAAATTTAAATGGTTGGGAAAGGCCATGGGATGTAGAAATATTTTTTTCACATTTTATTTCCTTGTAAAAACAGATAGATCTATAGGGATTTTCGTACGGATAAGTGCCCAGTGAACGGTTCGTTTAGCTTTATATATTGTTCCGGTTGGGCGTTGTATTGGTTTTTCGGAAGTGTTAGACCTGTAAGAGAAAAATTTAAATGGTTGGGAAAGGCCATGGGATGTAGAAATATTTTTTTCACATTTTACTTCCTTGTAAAAAAAGGTAGATCAGTAGGGATTTTCGTACGGATAAGTGCCCAGTGAACGGTTCGTTTAGCTTTATATATTGTTCCGGGTGGGCGTTGTATTGGTTCTTCGGAAGTGTTAGACCTGTACGAGAAAAATTTAAATGGTTGGGAAAGGCCATGGGATGTAGAAATATTTTTTTCACATTTTATTTCCTTGTAAAAACAAGTAAATCAATAGGGATTTTCGTACGGATAAGTGCCCAGTGAACCGTTCGTTTAGCTTTATATATTGTTCCGGGTGGGCGTTGTATTGGTTTTTCGGAAGTGTTAAACCTGTATGAGAAAATTTTAAATGGTTGGGAAAGGCCATGGGATGTAGAAATATTTTTTTCACATTTTATTTCCTTGTGAAAACAAGTAAATCAATAGGGATTTTTGTACGGATAACTGCCCAGTGAACCGTTCGTTTAGCTTTATATATTGTTCCGGGTGGGCGTTGTATTGGTTTTTCGGAAGTGTTAAACCTGTAAGAGAAAATTTTAAATGGTTGGGATAGGCCATGGGATGTAGAAATATTTTTTTCACATTTTATTTCCTTGTAAAACAGGTAAATCAATAGCGATTTTCGTACGCATAAGTACCCAGTGAACGGTTCGTTTAGCTTTATATATTGTTCCGGGTGGCCGTTGTATTGGCTTTTCGGAAGTGTTAGACATGTAAGAGAAAAATTTAAATGGTTGGGAAAGGCCATGGGATGTAGAAATATTTTTTTCACATTTTACTTCCTTGTAAAAAAAGGTAAATCAGTAGGGATTTTCGTACGCATAAGTACCCAGTGAACGGTTCGTTTAGCTTTATATATTGTTCCGGGTGGGCGTTGTATTGGTTTTTTGGAAGTGTTAGACCTGTAAGAGAAAAATTTAAATGGTTGGGAAAGGCCATGGGATGTAGAAATATTTTTTTCACATTTTATTTCCTTGTAAAACAGGTAAATCAATAGCGATTTTCGTACGCATAAGTACCCAGTGAACGGTTCGTTTAGCTTTATATATTGTTCCGGGTGGCCGTTGTATTGGCTTTTCGGAAGTGTTAGACATGTAAGAGAAAAATTTAAATGGTTGGGAAAGGCCATGGGATGTAGAAATATTTTTTTCACATTTTACTTCCTTGTAAAAAAAGGTAAATCAGTAGGGATTTTCGTACGCATAAGTACCCAGTGAACGGTTCGTTTAGCTTTATATATTGTTCCGGGTGGGCGTTGTATTGGTTTTTTGGAAGTGTTAGACCTGTAAGAGAAAAATTTAAATGGTTGGGAAAGGCCATGGGATGTAGAAATATTTTTTTCACATTTTACTTCCTTGTAAAAATAGGTAAATCAATAGGGATTTTCGTACGGATAAGTGCCCAGTGAACGGTTCGTTTAGCTTTATATATTGTTCCGGGTGGGCGTTGTATTGGTTTTTCGGAAGTGTTAGACCTGTAAGAGAAAAATTTAAATGGTTGGGAAAGGCCATGGGATGTAGAAATATTTTTTTCACATTTTACATTTTTGTAAAAACAAGTAAATCAATAGGGATTTTCGTACGGATAAGTACCCAGTGAACGGTTCGTTTAGCTTTATATATTGTTACGGGTGGGTGTTGTATTGGTTTTTCGGAAGTGTTAGACCTGTAAGAGAAAAATTTAAATGGTTGGGATAGGCCATGGGATGTAGAAATATTTTTTTCACATTTTACTTCCTTGTAAAAACAGGTAAATCAATAGGGATTTTCGTACGCATAAGTACCCAGTGGATGTTTCGTTTATCTTTATATATTGTTACAGGTGGGTGTTGTATTGGTTTTTGGGAAGTGTTTGACCTGTAAGAGAAAAATTTAAATGGTTGGGATAGGCCATGGGATGTAGAAATATTTTTTTCACATTTTATTTCCTTGTAAAAACAGGTAAATCAATAGCGATTTTCGTACGGATAAGTACCCAGTGAACGGTTCGTTTAGCTTTATATATTGTTCCGGTTGGGCGTTGTATTGGTTTTTCGGAAGTGTTAGACCTGTAAGAGAAAAATTTAAATGGTTGGGAAAGGCCATGGGATGTAGAAATATTTTTTTCACATTTTATTTCCTTGTAAAAACAGGTAAATCTACAGGGATTTTCGTATGGATAAGTGCCCAGTGAACGGTTCGTTTAGCTTTATATATTATTCCAGTTGGGCGTTGTATTGGTTTTTCGGAAGTGTTAGACCTGTAAGAGAAAAATTTAAATGGTTGGGAAAGGCCATGGGATGTAGAAATATTTTTTTCACATTTTATTTCCTTGTAAAAACAAGTAAATCAATAGGGATTTTCGTACGGATAAGTGCCCAGTGAACCGTTCGTTTAGCTTTATATATTGTTCCGGGTGGGCGTTGTATTGGTTTTTCGGAAGTGTTAAACCTGTATGAGAAAATTTTAAATGGTTGGGAAAGGCCATGGGATGTAGAAATATTTTTTTCACATTTTATTTCCTTGTAAAAACAAGTAAATCAATAGGGATTTTCGTACGGATAACTGCCCAGTGAACCGTTCGTTTAGCTTTATATATTGTTCCGGTTGGGCGTTGTATTGGTTTTTCGGAAGTGTTAGACCTGTAAGAGAAAAATTTAAATGGTTGGGAAAGGCCATGGGATGTAGAAATATTTTTTTCACATTTTACTTCCTTGTAAAAAAAGGTAAATCAGTAGGGATTTTCGTACGCATAAGTACCCAGTGAACGGTTCGTTTAGCTTTATATATTGTTCCGGGTGGGCGTTGTATTGGTTTTTTGGAAGTGTTAGACCTGTAAGAGAAAAATTTAAATGGTTGGGAAAGGCCATGGGATGTAGAAATATTTTTTTCACATTTTACTTCCTTGTAAAAATAGGTAAATCAATAGGGATTTTCGTACGGATAAGTGCCCAGTGAACGGTTCGTTTAGCTTTATATATTGTTCCGGGTGGGCGTTGTATTGGTTTTTCGGAAGTGTTAGACCTGTAAGAGAAAAATTTAAATGGTTGGGAAAGGCCATGGGATGTAGAAATATTTTTTTCACATTTTACTTCCTTGTAAAAACAAGTAAATCAATAGGGATTTTCGTACGGATAAGTACCCAGTGAACGGTTCGTTTAGCTTTATATATTGTTACGGGTGGGTGTTGTATTGGTTTTTCGGAAGTGTTAGACCTGTAAGAGAAAAATTTAAATGGTTGGGATAGGCCATGGGATGTAGAAATATTTTTTTCACATTTTACTTCCTTGTAAAAACAGGTAAATCAATAGGGATTTTCGTACACATAAGTACCCAGTGAAGGGTTCGTTTAGCTTTATATATTGTTCCGGGTGGGCGTTGTATTGGTTTTTTGGAAGTGTTAGACCTGTAAGAGAAAAATTTAAATGTTTGGGAAAGGCCATGGGATGTAGAAATATTTTTTTCACATTTAATTCCTTGTAAAAACAGGTAAATCAATAGGGATTTTCGTACGCATAAGTACCCAGTGGATGTTTCGTTTATCTTTATATATTGTTACAGGTGGGTGTTGTATTGGTTTTTAGGAAGTGTTTGACCTGTAAGAGAAAAATTTAAATGGTTGGGATAGGCCATGGGATGTAGAAATATTTTTTTCACATTTTATTTCCTTGTAAAAACAGGTAAATCAATAGCGATTTTCGTACGCATAAGTACCCAGTGAACGGTTCGTTTAGCTTTATATATTGTTCCGGTTGGGCGTTGTATTGGTTTTTCGGAAGTGTTAGACCTGTAAGAGAAAAATTTAAATGGTTGGGAAAGGCCATGGGATGTAGAAATATTTTTTTCACATTTTATTTCCTTGTAAAAACAGGTAAATCTACAGGGATTTTCGTATGGATAAGTGCCCAGTGAACGGTTCGTTTAGCTTTATATATTATTCCAGTTGGGCGTTGTATTGGTTTTTCGGAAGTGTTAGACCTGTAAGAGAAAAATTTAGATGGTTGGGAAAGGCCATGGGATGTAGAAATATTTTTTTCACATTTTACTTCCTTGTAAAAACAGGTAAATCAATAGGGATTTTCGTACGGATAAGTGCCCAGTGAACGGTTCGTTTAGCTTTATATATTGTTCCGGGTGGGCGTTGTATTGGTTCTTCGGAAGTGTTAGACCTGTAAGAGAAAAATTTAAATGGTTGGGAAAGGCCATGGGATGTAGAAATATTTTTTTCACATTTTATTTCCTTGTAAAAACAGATAGATCTATAGGGATTTTCGTACGGATAAGTGCCCAGTAAACCGTTCGTTTAGCTTTATATATTGTTCCGGTTGGGCGTTGTATTGGTTTTTCGGAAGTGTTAGACCTGTAAGAGAAAAATTTAAATGGTTGGGAAAGGCCATGGGATGTAGAAATATTTTTTTCACATTTTATTTCCTTGTAAAAACAGATAGATCTATAGGGATTTTCGTACGGATAAGTGCCCAGTAAACCGTTCGTTTAGCTTTATATATTGTTCCGGTTGGGCGTTGTATTGGTTTTTCGGAAGTGTTAGACCTGTAAGAGAAAAATTTAAATGGTTGGGAAAGGCCATGGGATGCAGAAATATTTTTTTCACATTTTACATCCTTGTAAAAAAAGGTAAATCAGTAGGGATTTTCGTACGGATAAGTACCCAGTGAACGGTTCGTTTAGCTTTATATATTGTTCCGGGTGGGCGTTGTATTGGTTTTTTGGAAGTGTTAGACCTGTAAGAGAAAAATTTAAATGGTTGGGAAAGGCCATGGGATGTAGAAATATTTTTTTCACATTTTATTTCCTTGTAAAAACAGATAGATCTATAGGGATTTTCGTACGGATAAGTGCCCAGTGAACCGTTCGTTTAGCTTTATATATTGTTCCGATTGGGCGTTGTATTGGTTTTTCGGAAGTGTTAGACCTGTAAGAGAAAAATTTAAATGGTTGGGAAAGGCCATGGGATGTAGAAATATTTTTTTCACATTTTACATCCTTGTAAAAAAAGGTAAATCAGTAGGGATTTTCGTACGCATAAGTACCCAGTGAACGGTTCGTTTAGCTTTATATATTGTTCCGGGTGGACGTTGTATTGGTTTTTTGGAAGTGTTAGACCTGTAAGAGAAAAATTTAAATGGTTGGGAAAGGCCATGGGATGTAGAAATATTTTTTTCACATTTTACTTCCTTGTAAAAACAAGTAAATCAATAGGGATTTTCGTACGGATAAGTACCCAGTGAACGGTTCGTTTAGCTTTATATATTGTTACGGGTGGGTGTTGTATTGGTTTTTCGGAAGTGTTAGACCTGTAAGAGAAAAATTTAAATGGTTGGGATAGGCCATGGGATGTAGAAATATTTTTTTCACATTTTACTTCCTTGTAAAAACAGGTAAATCAATAGGGATTTTCGTACGGATAAGTGCCCAGTGAACGGTTCGTTTAGCTTTATATATTGTTCCGGGTGGGCGTTGTATTGGTTTTTTGGAAGTGTTAGACCTGTAAGAGAAAAATTTAAATGTTTGGGAAAGGCCATGGGATGTAGAAATATTTTTTTCACATTTAATTCCTTGTAAAAACAGGTAAATCAATAGGGATTTTCGTACGCATAAGTACCCAGTGGATGTTTCGTTTATCTTTATATATTGTTACAGGTGGGTGTTGTATTGGTTTTTCGGAAGTGTTTGACCTGTAAGAGAAAAATTTAAATGGTTGGGAAAGGCCATGGGATGTAGAAATATTTTTTTCACATTTTATTTCCTTGTAAAAACAGGTAAATCTACAGGGATTTTCGTATGGATAAGTGCCCAGTGAACGGTTCGTTTAGCTTTATATATTATTCCAGTTGGGCGTTGTATGGGTTTTTCGGAAGTGTTAGACCTGTAAGAGAAAAATTTAAATGGTTGGGAAAGGCCATGGGATGTAGAAATATTTTTTTCACATTTTATTTCCTTGTAAAAACAGACAGATCTATAGGGATTTTCGTACGGATAAGTGCCCAGTAAACCGTTCGTTTAGCTTTATATATTGTTCCGGTTGGGCGTTGTATTGGTTTTTCGGAAGTGTTAGACCTGTAAGAGAAAAATTTAAATGGTTGGGAAAGGCCATGGGATGCAGAAATATTTTTTTCACATTTTACATCCTTGTAAAAAAAGGTAAATCAGTAGGGATTTTCGTACGGATAAGTACCCAGTGAACGGTTCGTTTAGCTTTATATATTGTTCCGGGTGGGCGTTGTATTGGTTTTTTGGAAGTGTTAGACCTGTAAGAGAAAAATTTAAATGGTTGGGAAAGGCCATGGGATGTAGAAATATTTTTTTCACATTTTATTTCCTTGTAAAAACAGATAGATCTATAGGGATTTTCGTACGGATAAGTGCCCAGTGAACCGTTTGTTTAGCTTTATATATTGTTCCGGTTGGGCGTTGTATTGGTTTTTCGGAAGTGTTAGACCTGTAAGAGAAAAATTTAAATGGTTGGGAAAGGCCATGGGATGTAGAAATATTTTTTTCACATTTTACATCCTTGTAAAAAAAGGTAAATCAGTAGGGATTTTCGTACGCATAAGTACCCAGTGAACGGTTCGTTTAGCTTTATATATTGTTCCGGGTGGACGTTGTATTGGTTTTTTGGAAGTGTTAGACCTGTAAGAGAAAAATTTAAATGGTTGGGAAAGGCCATGGGATGTAGAAATATTTTTTTCACATTTTACTTCCTTGTAAAAACAAGTAAATCAATAGGGATTTTCGTACGGATAAGTACCCAGTGAACGGTTCGTTTAGCTTTATATATTGTTACGGGTGGGTGTTGTATTGGTTTTTCGGAAGTGTTAGACCTGTAAGAGAAAAATTTAAATGGTTGGGATAGGCCATGGGATGTAGAAATATTTTTTTCACATTTTACTTCCTTGTAAAAACAGGTAAATCAATAGGGATTTTCGTACGGATAAGTGCCCAGTGAACGGTTCGTTTAGCTTTATATATTGTTCCGGGTGGGCGTTGTATTGGTTTTTTGGAAGTGTTAGACCTGTAAGAGAAAAATTTAAATGTTTGGGAAAGGCCATGGGATGTAGAAATATTTTTTTCACATTTAATTCCTTGTAAAAACAGGTAAATCAATAGGGATTTTCGTACGCATAAGTACCCAGTGGATGTTTCGTTTATCTTTATATATTGTTACAGGTGGGTGTTGTATTGGTTTTTCGGAAGTGTTTGACCTGTAAGAGAAAAATTTAAATGGTTGGGAAAGGCCATGGGATGTAGAAATATTTTTTTCACATTTTATTTCCTTGTAAAAACAGGTAAATCTACAGGGATTTTCGTATGGATAAGTGCCCAGTGAACGGTTCGTTTAGCTTTATATATTATTCCAGTTGGGCGTTGTATGGGTTTTTCGGAAGTGTTAGACCTGTAAGAGAAAAATTTAAATGGTTGGGAAAGGCCATGGGATGTAGAAATATTTTTTTCACATTTTACTTCCTTGTAAAAACAGGTAAATTAATACGGATTTTCGTACGTATAAGTACCCAGTGAAAAATTCATTTAGCTTTATATATTGTTACGGGTGGGTGTTGTATTGGTTTTTCGGAAGTGTTAGACCTGTAAGAGAAAAATTTAAATGGTTGGGATAGGCCATGGGATGTAGAAATATTTTTTTCACATTTTATTTCCTTGCAAAAACAGGTAAATCAATAGCGATTTTCGTACGCATAGGTACGCAGTGAACGGTTCGTTTAGCTTTATATATTGTTCCGGGTGGCCGTTGTATTGGTTTTTCAGAAGTGTTAGACCTGTAAGAGAAAAATTTAAATGGTTGGGAAAGGCCATGGGATGTAGAAATATTTTTTTCACATTTTATTTCCTTGTAAAAACAGGTAGATCTATAGGGATTTTCGTACGGATAAGTGCCCAGTGAACGGTTCGTTTAGCTTTATATATTGTTCCGGGTGGGTGTTGTATTGGTTTTTCAGAAGTGTTAGACCTGTAAGAGAAAAATTTAAATGGTTGGGAAAGGCCATGGGATGTAGAAATATTTTTTTCACATTTTATTTCCTTGTAAAAACAGGTAAATCTATAGGGATTTTCGTACTGATAAGTGCCCAGTGAACGGTTCGTTTAGCTTTATATATTGTTCCGGTTGGGCGTTGTATTGGTTTTACGGAAGTGTTAGACCTGTAAGAGAAAAATTTAAATGGTTGGGAAAGGCCATGGGATGTAGAAATATTTTTTTCACATTTTATTTCCTTGTAAAAACAGGTAAATCTTTAGGGATTTTCGTACGGATAAGTGCCCAGTGAACGGTTCGTTTAGCTTTATATATTGTTCCGGGTGGGCGTTGTATTGGTTTTTTGGACGTGTCATACCTGTAAGAGAAAAATTTAAATGCTTGGGAAAGGCCATGGGATGTAGAAATATTTTTTTCACATTTTATTTCCTTGTAAAAACAGGTAAATCAATAGGGATTTTCGTACGGATAAGTGCCCAGTGAACGGTTCGTTTAGCTTTATATATTGTTCCGGGTGGGCGTTGTATTGTTTCTTCGGAAGTGTTAGACCTGTAAGAGAAAAATTTAAATGGTTGGGAAAGGCCATGGGATGTAGAAATATTTTTTTCACATTTTATTTCCTTGTAAAAACAGATAGATCTATAGGGATTTTCGTACGGATAAGTGCCCAGTGAACCGTTCGTTTAGCTTTATATATTGTTCCGGTTGGGCGTTGTATTGGTTTTTCGGAAGTGTTAGACCTGTAAGAGAAAAATTTAAATGGTTGGGAAAGGCCATGGGATGTAGAAATATTTTTTTCACATTTTACATCCTTGTAAAAAAAGGTAAATCAGTAGGGATTTTCGTACGCATAAGTACCCAGTGAACGGTTCGTTTAGCTTTATATATTGTTCCGGGTGGACGTTGTATTGGTTTTTTGGAAGTGTTAGACCTGTAAGAGAAAAATTTAAATGGTTGGGAAAGGCCATGGGATGTAGAAATATTTTTTTCACATTTTACTTCCTTGTAAAAACAAGTAAATCAATAGGGATTTTCGTACGGATAAGTACCCAGTGAACGGTTCGTTTAGCTTTATATATTGTTACGGGTGGGTGTTGTATTGGTTTTTCGGAAGTGTTAGACCTGTAAGGGAAAAATTTAAATGGTTGGGATAGGCCATGGGATGTAGAAATATTTTTTTCACATTTTACTTCCTTGTAAAAACAGGTAAATCAATAGGGATTTTCGTACGCATAAGTACCCAGTGGATGTTTCGTTTATCTTTATATATTGTTACAGGTGGGTGTTGTATTGGTTTTTCGGAAGTGTTTGACCTGTAAGAGAAAAATTTAAATGGTTGGGATAAGCAATGGGATGTAGAAATATTTTTTTCACATTTTATTTCCTTGTAAAAACAGGTAAATCAATAGCGATTTTCGTACGCATAAGTACCCAGTGAACGGTTCGTTTAGCTTTATATATTGTTCCGGTTGGGCGTTGTATTGGTTTTTCGGAAGTGTTAGACCTGTAAGAGAAAAATTTAAATGGTTGGGAAAGGCCATGGGATGTAGAAATATTTTTTTCACATTTTATTTCCTTGTAAAAACAGGTAAATCTACAGGGATTTTCGTATGGATAAGTGCCCAGTGAACGGTTCGTTTAGCTTTATATATTATTCCAGTTGGGCGTTGTATTGGTTTTTCGGAAGTGTTAGACCTGTAAGAGAAAAATTTAAATGGTTGGGAAAGGCCATGGGATGTAGAAATATTTTTTTCACATTTTACTTCCTTGTAAAAACAGGTAAATTAATACGGATTTTCGTACGTATAAGTACCCAGTGAAAACTTCATTTAGCTTTATATATTGTTACGGGTGGGTGTTGTATTGGTTTTTCGGAAGTGTTAGACCTGTAAGAGAAAAATTTAAATGGTTGGGATAGGCCATGGGATGTAGAAATATTTTTTTCACATTTTATTTCCTTGCAAAAACAGGTAAATCAATAGCGATTTTCGTACGCATAGGTACCCAGTGAACGGTTCGTTTAGCTTTATATATTGTTCCGGGTGGCCGTTGTATTGGTTTTTCAGAAGTGTTAGACCTGTAAGAGAAAAATTTAAATGGTTGGGAAAGGCCATGGGATGTAGAAATATTTTTTTCACATTTTATTTCCTTGTAAAAACAGGTAGATCTATAGGGATTTTCGTACGGATAAGTGCCCAGTGAACGGTTCATTTAGCTTTATATATTGTTCCGGGTGGGCGTTGTATTGGTTTTTCAGAAGTGTTAGACCTGTAAGAGAAAAATTTAAATGGTTGGGAAAGGCCATGGGATGTAGAAATATTTTTTTCACATTTTATTTCCTTGTAAAAACAGGTAGATCTATAGGGATTTTCGTACGGATAAGTGCCCAGTGAACGGTTCGTTTAGCTTTATATATTGTTCCGGTTGGGCGTTGTATTGGTTTTTCGGAAGTGTTAGACCTGTAAGATCAAAATTTAAATGGTTGGGAAAGGCCATGGGATGTAGAAATATTTTTTTCACATTTTACTTCCTTGTAAAAAAAGGTAAATCAATAGGGATTTTCGTACGCATAAGTACCCAGTGAACGGTTCGTTTAGCTTTATATATTGTTCCGGGTGGCCGTTGTATTGGTTTTTCGGAAGTGTTAGACCTGTAAGAGAAAAATTTAAATGGTTGGGAAAGGCCATGGGATGTAGAAATATTTTTTTCACATTTTATTTCCTTGTAAAAACAGGTAGATCTATAGGGATTTTCGTACGGATAAGTGCCCAGTGAACGGTTCGTTTAGCTTTATATATTGTTCCGGTTGGGCGTTGTATTGGTTTTTCGGAAGTGTTAGACCTGTAAGAGAAAAATTTAAATGGTTGGGAAAGGCCATGGGATGTAGAAATATTTTTTTCATATTTTACTTCCTTGTAAAAAAAGGTAAATCAATAAGGATTTTCGTACGCATAAGTACCCAGTGAACGGTTCGTTTAGCTTTATATATTGTTCCGGGAGAGCGTTGTATTGGTTTTTTGGAAGTGTTAGACCTGTAAGAGAAAAATTTAAATGGTTGGGAAAGGCCATGGGATGTAGAAATATTTTTTTCACATTTTACTTCCTTGTAAAAACAGGTAAATCAATAGGGATTTTCGTACGGATAAGTGCCCAGTGAACGGTTCGTTTAGCTTTATATATTGTTCCTGGTGGGCGTTGTATTGGTTTTTCGGAAATGTTAGACCTGTAAGAAGAAAAATTTAAATGGTTGGGAAAGGCCATTGGATGTAGAAATATTTTTTTCACATTTTATTTCCTTGTAAAAACAGGTAAATCAATAGCGATTTTCGTACGCATAAGTACCCAGTGAACGGTTCGTTTAGCTTTATATATTGTTCCGGGTGGCCGTTGTATTGGTTTTTCGGAAGTGTTAGACCTGTAAGAGAAAAATTTAAATGGTTGGGAAAGGCCATGGGATGTAGAAATATTTTTTTCACATTTTATTTCCTTGTAAAAACAGGTAGATCTATAGGGATTTTCGTACGGATAAGTGCCCAGTGAACGGTTCGTTTAGCTTTATATATTGTTCCGGTTGGGCGTTGTATTGGTTTTTCGGAAGTGTTAGACCTGTAAGAGAAAAATTTAAATGGTTGGGAAAGGCCATGGGATGTAGAAATATTTTTTTCACATTTTACTTCCTTGTAAAAACAGGTAAATCAATAGGGATTTTCGTACGGATAAATGCCCAGTGAACGGTTCGTTTAGCTTTATATATTGTTCCGGGTGGGCGTTGTATTGGTTTTTTGGAAGTGTTAGACCTGTAAGAGAAAAATTTAAATGTTTGGGAAAGGCCATGGGATGTAGAAATATTTTTTTCACATTTAATTCCTTGTAAAAACAGGTAAATCAATAGGGATTTTCGTACGTATAAGTACCCAGTGGATGTTTCGTTTATCTTTATATATTGTTACAGGTGGGTGTTGTATTGGTTTTTCGGAAGTGTTTGACCTGTAAGAGAAAAATTTAAATGGTTGGGATAGGCCATGGGATGTAGAAATATTTTTTTCACATTTTATTTCCTTGTAAAAACAGGTAAATCAATAGGGATTTTCGTACGGATAAGTACCCAGTGAACGGTTCGTTTAGCTTTATATATTGTTCCGGTTGGGCGTTGTATTGGTTCTTCGGAAGTGTTAGACCTGTAAGAGAAAAATTTAAATGGTTGGGAAAGGCCATGGGATGTAGAAATATTTTTTTCACATTTTTTTCCTTGTAAAAACAAGTAAATCAATAGGGATTTTCGTACGGATAAGTGCCCAGTGAACCGTTCGTTTAGCTTTATATATTGTTCCGGGTGGGCGTTGTATTGGTTTTTCGGAAGTGTTAGACCTGTATGAGAAAATTTTAAATGGTTGGGAAAGGCCATGGGATGTAGAAATATTTTTTTCACATTTTATTTCCTTGTAAAAACAAGTAAATCAATAGGGATTTTCGTACGGATAAGTGCCCAGTGAACCGTTCGTTTAGCTTTATATATTGTTCCGGGTGGCCGTTGTATTGGTTTTTCGGAAGTGTTAAACCTGTAAGAGAAAATTTTAAATGGTTGGGATAGGCCATGGGATGTAGAAATATTTTTTTCGCATTTTATTTCCTTGTAAAAACAGGTAAATCAATAGCGATTTTCGTACGCATAAGTACCCAGTGAACGGTTCGTTTAGCTTTATATATTGTTCCGGGTGGCCGTTGTATTGGCTTTTCGGAAGTGTTAGACATGTAAGAGAAAAATTTAAATGGTTGGGAAAGGCCATGGGATGTAGAAATATTTTTTTCACATTTTATTTCCTTGTAAAAACAGGTAGATCTATAGGGATTTTCGTACGGATAAGTGGCCAGTGAACGGTTCGTTTAGCTTTATATATTGTTCCGGTTGGGCGTTGTATTGGTTTTTCGGAAGTGTTAGACCTGTAAGAGAAAAATTTAAATGGTTGGGAAAGGCCATGGGATGTAGAAATATTTTTTTCACATTTTACTTCCTTGTAAAAACAGGTAAATCAATAGGGATTTTCGTACGGATAAGTGCCCAGTGAACGGTTCGTTTAGCTTTATACATTGTTCCGGGTGGGCGTTCTATTGATTTTTCGGAAGTGTTAGACCTGTAAGAGAAAAATTTAAATGGTTGGGAAAGGCCATGGGATGTAGAAATATTTTTTTCACATTTTACTTCCTTGTAAAAACAATTAAATAAATAGGGATTTTCGTACGGATAAGTACCCAGTGAACGGTTCGTTTAGCTTTATATATTGTTACGGGTGGGTGTTGTATTGGTTTTTCGGAAGTGTTAGACCTGTAAGAGAAAAATTTAAATGGTTGGGATAGGCCATGGGATGTAGAAATATTTTTTTCACATTTTACTTCCTTGTAAAAAAAGGTAAATCAATAGGGATTTTCGTACGGATAAGTACCCAGTGAACGGTTCGTTTAGCTTTATATATTGTTACAGGTGGGCGTTCTATTGATTTTTCGGAAGTGTTAGACCTGTAAGAGAAAAATTTAAATGGTTGGGAAAGGCCATGGGATGTAGAAATATTTTTTTCACATTTTACTTCCTTGTAAAAACAATTAAATAAATAGGGATTTTCGTACGGATAAGTACCCAGTGAACGGTTCGTTTAGCTTTATATATTGTTCCGGTTGGGCGTTGTATTGGTTTTTCGGAAGTGTTAGACCTGTAAGAGAAAAATTTAAATGGTTGGGAAAGGCCATGGGATGTAGAAATATTTTTTTCACATTTTATTTCCTTGTAAAAACAGGTAAATCTACAGGGATTTTCGTATGGATAAGTGCCCAGTGAACGGTTCGTTTAGCTTTATATATTAATCCAGTTGGGCGTTGTATTGGTTTTTCGGAAGTGTTAGACCTGTAAGAGAAAAATTTAAATGGTTGGGAAAGGCCATGGGATGTAGAAATATTTTTTTCACATTTTACTTCCTTGTAAAAACAGGTAAATCAATACGGATTTTCGTACGTATAAGTACCCAGTGAAAAATTCATTTAGCTTTATATATTGTTACGGGTGGGTGTTGTATAGGTTTTTCGGAAGTGTTAGACCTGTAAGAGAAAAATTTAAATGGTTGGGATAGGCCATGGGATGTAGAAATATTTTTTTCACATTTTATTTCCTTGCAAAAACAGGTAAATCAATAGCGATTTTCGTACGCATATGTACCCAGTGAACGGTTCGTTTAGCTTTATATATTGTTCCGGGTGGCCGTTGTATTGGTTTTTCAGAAGTGTTAGACCTGTAAGAGAAAAATTTAAATGGTTGGGAAAGGCCATGGGATGTAGAAATATTTTTTTCACATTTTATTTCCTTGTAAAAACAGGTAGATATATAGGGATTTTCGTACGGATAAGTGCCCAGTGAACGGTTCGTTTAGCTTTATATATTGTTCCGGGTGGGCGTTGTATAGGTTTTTCGGAAGTGTTAGACCTGTAAGAGAAAAATTTAAATGGTTGGGATAGGCCATGGGATGTAGAAATATTTTTTTCACATTTTATTTCCTTGTAAAAACAAGTAAATCAATAGGGATTTTCGTACGGATAAGTGCCCAGTGAACGGTTCGTTTAGCTTTATATATTGTTACGGTTGGGCGTTGTATTGGTTTTTCGGAAGTGTTAGACCTGTAAGAGAAAAATTTTAATGGTTGGGAAAGGCCATGGGATGTAGAAATATTTTTTTCACATTTTATTTCCTTGTAAAAACTGGTAAATCTATAGGGATTTTCGTACGGATAAGTGCCCAGTGAATGGTTCGTTTAGCTTTATATATTGTTCCGGTTGGGCGTTGTATTGGTTTTACGGAAGTGTTAGACCTGTAAGAGAAAAATTTAAATGGTTGGGAAAGGCCATGGGATGTAGAAATATTTTTTTCACATTTTATTTCCTTGTAAAAACAGGTAAATCTTTAGGGATTTTCGTACGGATAAGTGCCCAGTGAACGGTTCGTTTAGCTTTATATATTGTTCCGGGTGGGCGTTGTATTGGTTTTTTGGACGTGTCATACCTGTAAGAGAAAAATTTAAATGCTTGGGAAAGGCCATGGGATGTAGAAATATTTTTTTCACATTTTATTTCCTTGTAAAAACAGGTAAATCAATAGGAATTTTCGTACGGATAAGTGCCCAGTGAACGGTTCGTTTAGCTTTATATATTGTTCCGGGTGGGCGTTGTATTGGTTCTTCGGAAGTGTTAGACCTGTAAGAGAAAAATTTAAATGGTTGGGAAAGGCCATGGGATGTAGAAATATTTTTTTCACATTTTATTTCCTTGTAAAAACAGATAGATCTATAGGGATTTTCGTACGGATAAGTGCCCAGTGAACCGTTCGTTTAGATTTATATATTATTCCGGTTGGGCGTTGTATTGGTTTTTCGGAAGTGTTAGACCTGTAAGAGAAAAATTTAAATGGTTGGGAAAGGCCATGGGATGTAGAAATATTTTTTTCACATTTTACATCCTTGTAAAAAAAGGTAAATCAGTAGGGATTTTCGTACGCATAAGTACCCAGTGAACGGTTCGTTTAGCTTTATATATTGTTCCGGGTGGGCGTTGTATTGGTTTTTTGGAAGTGTTAGACCTGTAAGAGAAAAATTTAAATGGTTGGGAAAGGCCATGGGATGTAGAAATATTTTTTTCACATTTTATTTCCTTGTAAAAACAGATAGATCTATAGGGATTTTCGTACGGATAAGTGCCCAGTGAACCGTTCGTTTAGCTTTATATATTGTTCCGGTTGGGCGTTGTATTGGTTTTTCGGAAGTGTTAGACCTGTAAGAGAAAAATTTAAATGGTTGGGAAAGGCCATGGGATGTAGAAATATTTTTTTCACATTTTACATCCTTGTAAAAAAAGGTAAATCAGTAGGGATTTTCGTACGCATAAGTACCCAGTGAACGGTTCGTTTAGCTTTATATATTGTTCCGGGTGGGCGTTGTATTGGTTTTTTGGAAGTGTTATACCTGTAAGAGAAAAATTTAAATGGTTGGGAAAGGCCATGGGATGTAGAAATATTTTTTTCACATTTTACTTCCTTGTAAAAAAAAAAAAAAAAAGGGATTTTCGTACGGATAAGTACCCAGTGAACGGTTCGTTTAGCTTTATATATTGTTACGGGTGGGTGTTGTATTGGTTTTTCGGAAGTGTTAGACCTGTAAGAGAAAAATTTAAATGCTTGGGATAGGCCATGGGATGTAGAAATATTTTTTTCACATTTTACTTCCTTGTAAAAACAGGTAAATCAATAGGGATTTTCGTACGGATAAGTACCCAGTGAACGGTTCGTTTAGCTTTATATATTGTTCCGGGTGGGCGTTGTATTGGTTTTTCAGAAGTGTTAGACCTGTAAGAGAAAAATTTAAATGTTTGGGAAAGGCCATGGGATGTAGAAATATTTTTTTCACATTTAATTCCTTGTAAAAACAGGTAAATCAATAGGGATTTTCGTACGCATAAGTACCCAGTGGATGTTTCGTTTATCTTTATATATTGTTACAGGTGGGTGTTGTATTGGTTTTTCGGAAGTGTTTGACCTGTAAGAGAAAAATTTAAATGGTTGGGATAGGCAATGGGATGTAGAAATATTTTTTTCACATTTTATTTCCTTGTAAAAACAGGTAAATCAATAGCGATTTTCGTACGCATAAGTACCCAGTGAACGGTTCGTTTAGCTTTATATATTGTTCCGGTTGGGCGTTGTATTGGTTTTTCGGAAGTGTTAGACCTGTAAGAGAAAAATTTAAATGGTTGGGAAAGGCCATGGGATGTAGAAATATTTTTTTCACATTTTATTTCCTTGTAAAAACAGGTAAATCTACAGGGATTTTCGTATGGATAAGTGCCCAGTGAACGGTTCGTTTAGCTTTATATATTATTCCAGTTGGGCGTTGTATTGGTTTTTCGGAAGTGTTAGACCTGTAAGAGAAAAATTTAAATGGTTGGGAAAGGCCATGGGATGTAGAAATATTTTTTTCACATTTTACTTCCTTGTAAAAACAGGTAAATTAATACGGATTTTCGTACATATAAGTACCCAGTGAAAAATTCATTTAGCTTAATATATTGTTACGGGTGGGTGTTGTATTGGTTTTTCGGAAGTGTTAGACCTGTAAGAGAAAAATTTAAATGGTTGGGATAGGCCATGGGATGTAGAAATATTTTTTTCACATTTTATTTCCTTGTAAAAACAGGTAAATCAATAGCGATTTTCGTACGCATAAGTACCCAGTGAACGGTTCGTTTAGCTTTATATATTGTTCCGGTTGGGCGTTGTATTGGTTTTTCGGAAGTGTTAGACCTGTAAGAGAAAAATTTAAATGGTTGGGAAAGGCCATGGGATGTAGAAATATTTTTTTCACATTTTATTTCCTTGTAAAAACAGGTAAATCTACAGGGATTTTCGTATGGATAAGTGCCCAGTGAACGGTTCGTTTAGCTTTATATATTATTCCAGTTGGGCGTTGTATTGGTTTTTCGGAAGTGTTAGACCTGTAAGAGAAAAATTTAAATGGTTGGGAAAGGCCATGGGATGTAGAAATATTTTTTTCACATTTTACTTCCTTGTAAAAACAGGTAAATTAATACGGATTTTCGTACATATAAGTACCCAGTGAAAAATTCATTTAGCTTAATATATTGTTACGGGTGGGTGTTGTATTGGTTTTTCGGAAGTGTTAGACCTGTAAGAGAAAAATTTAAATGGTTGGGATAGGCCATGGGATGTAGAAATATTTTTTTCACATTTTATTTCCTTGCAAAAACAGGTAAATCAATAGCGATTTTCGTACGCATAGGTACCCAGTGAACGGTTCGTTTAGCTTTATATATTGTTCCGGGTGGCCGTTGTATTGGTTTTTCAGAAGTGTTAGACCTGTAAGAGAAAAATTTAAATGGTTGGGAAAGGCCATGGGATGTAGAAATATTTTTTTCACATTTTATTTCCTTGTAAAAACAGGTAGATCTATAGGGATTTTCGTACGGATAAGTGCCCAGTGAACGGTTCGTTTAGCTTTATATATTGTTCCGGGTGGGCGTTGTATTGGTTTTTCAGAAGTGTTAGACCTGTAAGAGAAAAATTTAAATGGATGGGAAAGGCCATGGGATGTAGAAATATTTTTTTCACATTTTATTTCCTTGTAAAAACAGGTAGATCTATAGGGATTTTCGTACGGATAAGTGCCCAGTGAACGGTTCGTTTAGCTTTATATATTGTTCCGGTTGGGCGTTGTATTGGTTTTTCGGAAGTGTTATACCTGTAAGATCAAAATTTAAATGGTTCGGAAAGGCCATGGGATGTAGAAATATTTTTTTCACATTTTACTTCCTTGTAAAAAAAGGTAAATCAATAGGGATTTTCGTACGGATAAGTACCCAGTGAACGGTTCGTTTAGCTTTATATATTGTTCTGGGTGGGCATTGTATTGGTTTTTTGGAAGTGTTAGACCTGTAAGAGAAAAATTTAAATGGTTGGGAAAGGCCATGGGATGTAGAAATATTTTTATCACATTTTATTTCCTTGTAAAAACAGGTAAATCAATAGGGATTTTCGTACGCATAAGTACCCAGTGAACGGTTCGTTTAGCTTTATATATTGTTCCGGGTGGGCGTTGTATTGGTTTTTCGGAAGTGTTTGACCTGTAAGAGAAAAATTTAAATGGTTGGGATAGGCAATGGGATGTAGAAATATTTTTTTCACATTTTATTTCCTTGTAAAAACAGGTAAATCAATAGCGATTTTCGTACGCATAAGTACCCAGTGAACGGTTCGTTTAGCTTTATATATTGTTCCGGTTGGGCGTTGTATTGGTTTTTCGGAAGTGTTAGACCTGTAAGAGAAAAATTTAAATGGTTGGGAAAGGCCATGGGATGTAGAAATATTTTTTTCACATTTTATTTCCTTGTAAAAACAGGTAAATCTACAGGGATTTTCGTATGGATAAGTGCCCAGTGAACGGTTCGTTTAGCTTTATATATTATTCCAGTTGGGCGTTGTATTGGTTTTTCGGAAGTGTTAGACCTGTAAGAGAAAAATTTAAATGGTTGGGAAAGGCCATGGGATGTAGAAATATTTTTTTCACATTTTACTTCCTTGTAAAAACAGGTAAATTAATACGGATTTTCGTACATATAAGTACCCAGTGAAAAATTCATTTAGCTTAATATATTGTTACGGGTGGGTGTTGTATTGGTTTTTCGGAAGTGTTAGACCTGTAAGAGAAAAATTTAAATGGTTGGGATAGGCCATGGGATGTAGAAATATTTTTTTCACATTTTATTTCCTTGTAAAAACAGGTAAATCAATAGCGATTTTCGTACGCATAAGTACCCAGTGAACGGTTCGTTTAGCTTTATATATTGTTCCGGTTGGGCGTTGTATTGGTTTTTCGGAAGTGTTAGACCTGTAAGAGAAAAATTTAAATGGTTGGGAAAGGCCATGGGATGTAGAAATATTTTTTTCACATTTTATTTCCTTGTAAAAACAGGTAAATCTACAGGGATTTTCGTATGGATAAGTGCCCAGTGAACGGTTCGTTTAGCTTTATATATTATTCCAGTTGGGCGTTGTATTGGTTTTTCGGAAGTGTTAGACCTGTAAGAGAAAAATTTAAATGGTTGGGAAAGGCCATGGGATGTAGAAATATTTTTTTCACATTTTACTTCCTTGTAAAAACAGGTAAATTAATACGGATTTTCGTACATATAAGTACCCAGTGAAAAATTCATTTAGCTTAATATATTGTTACGGGTGGGTGTTGTATTGGTTTTTCGGAAGTGTTAGACCTGTAAGAGAAAAATTTAAATGGTTGGGATAGGCCATGGGATGTAGAAATATTTTTTTCACATTTTATTTCCTTGCAAAAACAGGTAAATCAATAGCGATTTTCGTACGCATAGGTACCCAGTGAACGGTTCGTTTAGCTTTATATATTGTTCCGGGTGGCCGTTGTATTGGTTTTTCAGAAGTGTTAGACCTGTAAGAGAAAAATTTAAATGGTTGGGAAAGGCCATGGGATGTAGAAATATTTTTTTCACATTTTATTTCCTTGTAAAAACAGGTAGATCTATAGGGATTTTCGTACGGATAAGTGCCCAGTGAACGGTTCGTTTAGCTTTATATATTGTTCCGGGTGGGCGTTGTATTGGTTTTTCAGAAGTGTTAGACCTGTAAGAGAAAAATTTAAATGGATGGGAAAGGCCATGGGATGTAGAAATATTTTTTTCACATTTTATTTCCTTGTAAAAACAGGTAGATCTATAGGGATTTTCGTACGGATAAGTGCCCAGTGAACGGTTCGTTTAGCTTTATATATTGTTCCGGTTGGGCGTTGTATTGGTTTTTCGGAAGTGTTATACCTGTAAGATCAAAATTTAAATGGTTCGGAAAGGCCATGGGATGTAGAAATATTTTTTTCACATTTTACTTCCTTGTAAAAAAAGGTAAATCAATAGGGATTTTCGTACGGATAAGTACCCAGTGAACGGTTCGTTTAGCTTTATATATTGTTCTGGGTGGGCATTGTATTGGTTTTTTGGAAGTGTTAGACCTGTAAGAGAAAAATTTAAATGGTTGGGAAAGGCCATGGGATGTAGAAATATTTTTATCACATTTTATTTCCTTGTAAAAACAGGTAAATCAATAGGGATTTTCGTACGCATAAGTACCCAGTGAACGGTTCGTTTAGCTTTATATATTGTTCCGGGTGGGCGTTGTATTGGTTTTTCGGAAATGTTAGACCTGTAAGAAGAAAAATTTAAATGGTTGGGAAAGGCCATTGGATGTAGAAATATTTTTTTCACATTTTATTTCCTTGTAAAAACAGGTAGATCTATAGGGATTTTCGTACGGATAAGTGCCCAGTGAACGGTTCGTTTAGCTTTATATATTGTTCCGGTTGGGCGTTGTATTGGTTTTTCGGAAGTGTTAGACCTGTAAGAGAAAAATTTAAATGGTTGGGAAAGGCCATGGGATGTAGAAATATTTTTTTCACATTTTACTTCCTTGTAAAAAAAGGTAAATCAAAAAGGATTTTCGTACGCATAAGTACCCAATGAACGGTTCGTTTAGCTTTATATATTGTTCCGGGAGAGCGTTGTATTGGTTTTTTGGAAGTGTTAGACCTGTAAGAGAAAAATTTAAATGGTTGGGAAAGGCCATGGGATGTAGAAATATTTTTTTCACATTTTACTTCCTTGTAAAAACAGGTAAATCAATAGGGATTTTCGTACGGATAAGTGCCCAGTGAACGGTTCGTTTAGCTTTATATATTGTTCCGGGTGGGCGTTGTATTGGTTTTTTGGAAGTGTTAGACCTGTAAGAGAAAAATTTAAATGTTTGGGAAAGGCCATGGGATGTAGAAATATTTTTTTCACATTTAATTCCTTGTAAAAACAGGTAAATCAATAGGGATTTTCGTACGCATAAGTACCCAGTGGATGTTTCGTTTATCTTTATATATTGTTACAGGTGGGTGTTGTATTGGTTTTTCGGAAGTGTTTGACCTGTAAGAGAAAAATTTAAATGGTTGGGATAGGCCATGGGATGTAGAAATATTTTTTTCACATTTTATTTCCTTGTAAAAACAGGTAAATCAATAGGGATTTTCGTACGGATAAGTGCCCAGTGAACGGTTCATTTAGCTTTATATATTGTACCGGTTGGGCGTTGTATTGGTTCTTCGGAAGTGTTAGACCTGTAAGAGAAAAATTTAAATGATTGGGAAAGGCCATGGGATGTAGAAATATTTTTTTCACATTTTTTTTCCTTGTAAAAACAAGTAAATCAATAGGGATTTTCGTACGGATAACTGCCCAGTGAACGGTTCGTTTAGCTTTATATATTGTTCCGGTTGGGCGTTGTATTGGTTTTTCGGAAGTGTTATACCTGTAAGATCAAAATTTAAATGGTTGGGAAAGGCCATGGGATGTAGAAATATTTTTTTCACATTTTACTTCCTTGTAAAAAAAGGTAAATCAATAGGGATTATCGTACGGATAAGTACCCAGTGAACGGTTCGTTTAGCTTTATATATTGTTCTGGGTGGGCGTTGTATTGGTTTTTTGGAAGTGTTAGACCTGTAAGAGAAAAATTTAAATGGTTGGGAAAGGCCATGGGATGTAGAAATATTTTTTTCACATTTTACTTCCTTGTAAAAAAAGGTAAATCAATAGGGATTTTCGTACGGATAAGTGCCCAGTGAACGGTTCGTTTAGCTTTATATATTGTTCCGGGTGGGCGTTGTATTGGTTTTTCGGAAATGTTAGACCTGTAAGAAGAAAAATTTAAATGGTTGGGAAAGGCCATTGGATGTAGAAATATTTTTTTCACATTTTATTTCCTTGTAAAAACAGGTAAATCAATAGCGATTTTCGTACGCATAAGTACCCAGTGAACGGTTCGTTTAGCTTTATATATTGTTCCGGGTGGCCGTTGTATTGGTTTTTCGGAAGTGTTAGACCTGTAAGAGAAAAATGTAAATGGTTGGGAAAGGCCATGGGATGTAGAAATATTTTTTTCACATTTTATTTCCTTGTAAAAACAGGTAGATCTATAGGGATTTTCGTACGGATAAGTGCCCAGTGAACGGTTCGTTTAGCTTTATATATTGTTCCGGTTGGGCGTTGTATTGGTTTTTCGGAAGTGTTCGACCTGTAAGAGAAAAATTTAAATGGTTGGGAAAGGCCATGGGATGTAGAAATATTTTTTTCACATTTTACTTCCTTGTAAAAAAAGGTAAATCAATAAGGATTTTCGTACGCATAAGTACCCAGTGAACGGTTCGTTTAGCTTTATATATTGTTCCGGGTGAGCGTTGTATTGGTTTTTTGGAAGTGTTAGACCTGTAAGAGAAAAATTTAAATGGTTGGGAAAGGCCATGGGATGTAGAAATATTTTTTTCACATTTTACTTCCTTGTAAAAACAGGTAAATCAATAGGGATTTTCGTACGGATAAGTGCCCAGTGAACGGTTCGTTTAGCTTTATATATTGTTCCGGGTGGGCGTTGTATTGGTTTTTTGGAAGTGTTAGACCTGTAAGAGAAAAATTTAAATGTTTGGGAAAGGCCATGGGATGTAGAAATATTTTTTTCACATTTAATTCCTTGTAAAAACAGGTAAATCAATAGGGATTTTCATACGGATAAGTACCCAGTGAACGGTTCGTTTAGCTTTATATATTGTTCCGGGTGGGCGTTGTATAGGTTTTTCGGAAGTGTTAGACCTGTAAGAGAAAAATTTAAATGGTTGGGATAGGCCATGGGATGTAGAAATATTTTTTTCACATTTTATTTCCTTGTAAAAACAAGTAAATCAATAGGGATTTTCATACGGATAAGTGCCCAGTGAATGGTTCGTTTAGCTTTATATATTGTTCCGGTTGGGCGTTGTATTGGTTTTTCGGAAGTGTTAGACCTGTAAGAGAAAAATTTAAATGGTTGGGAAAGGCCATGGGATGTAGAAATATTTTTTTCACATTTTATTTCCTTGTAAAAACAGGTAAATCTATAGGGATTTTCGTACGGATAAGTGCCCAGTGAACGGTTCGTTTAGCTTTATATATTGTTCCGGTTGGGCGTTGTATTGGTTTTTCGGAAGTGTTAGACCTGTAAGAGAAAAATTTAAATGGTTGGGAAAGGCCATGGGATGTAGAAATATTTTTTTCACATTTTATTTCCTTGTAAAAACAGGTAAATCTATAGGGATTTTCGTACGGATAAGTGCCCAGTGAACGGTTCGTTTAGCTTTATATATTGTTCCGGGTGGGCGTTGTATTGGTTTTTTGGAAGTGTCATACCTGTAAGAGAAAAATTTAAATGGTTGGGAAAGGCCATGGGATGTAGAAATATTTTTTTCACATTTTATTTCCTTGTAAAAACAGGTAAATCAATAGCGATTTTCGTACGCATAAGTACCCAGTGAACGGTTCGTTTAGCTTTATATATTGTTCCGGGTGGCCGTTGTATTGGCTTTTCGGAAGTGTTAGACATGTAAGAGAAAAATTTAAATGGTTGGGAAAGGCCATGGGATGTAGAAATATTTTTTTCACATTTTATTTCCTTGTAAAAACAGGTAGATCTATAGGGATTTTCGTACGGATAAGTGCCCAGTGAACGGTTCGTTTACCTTTATATATTGTTCCGGTTGGGCGTTGTATTGGTTTTTCGGAAGTGTTAGACCTGTAAGAGAAAAATTTAAATGGTTGGGAAAGGCCATGGGATGTAGAAATATTTTTTTCACATTTTACTTCCTTGTAAAAAAAGGTAAATCAGTAGGGATTTTCGTACGCATAAGTACCCAGTGAACGGTTCGTTTAGCTTTATATATTGTTCCGGGTGGGCGTTGTATTGGTTTTTTGGAAGTGTTAGACCTGTAAGAGAAAAATTTAAATGGTTGGGAAAGGCCATGGTATGTAGAAATATTTTTTTCACATTTTACTTCCTTGTAAAAACAGGTAAATCAATAGGGATTTTCGTACGGATAAGTGCCCAGTGAACGGTTCGTTTAGCTTTATATATTGTTCCGGGTGGGCGTTGTATAGGTTTTTCGGAAGTGTTAGACCTGTAAGAGAAAAATTTAAATGGTTGGGATAGGCCATGGGATGTAGAAATATTTTTTTCACATTTTATTTCCTTGTAAAAACAAGTAAATCAATAGGGATTTTCATACGGATAAGTGCCCAGTGAACGGTTCGTTTAGCTTTATATATTGTTCCGGTTGGGCGTTGTATTGGTTTTTCGGAAGTGTTAGACCTGTAAGAGAAAAATTTAAATGGTTGGGAAAGGCCATGGGATGTAGAAATATTTTTTTCACATTTTATTTCCTTGTAAAAACAGGTAAATCAATAGCGATTTTCGTACGCATAAGTACCCAGTGAACGGTTCGTTTAGCTTTATATATTGTTCCGGGTGGCCGTTGTATTGGCTTTTCGGAAGTGTTAGACATGTAAGAGAAAAATTTAAATGGTTGGGAAAGGCCATGGGATGTAGAAATATTTTTTTCACATTTTATTTCCTTGTAAAAACAGGTAGATCTATAGGGATTTTCGTACGGATAAGTGCCTAGTGAACGGTTCGTTTAGCTTTATATATTGTTCCGGTTGGGCGTTGTATTGGTTTTTCGGAAGTGTTAGACCTGTAAGAGAAAAATTTAAATGGTTGGGAAAGGCCATGGGATGTAGAAATATTTTTTTCACATTTTACTTCCTTGTAAAAAAAGGTAAATCAGTAGGGATTTTCGTACGCATAAGTACCCAGTGAACGGTTCGTTTAGCTTTATATATTGTTCCGGGTGGGCATTGTATTGGTTTTTTGGAAGTGTTAGACCTGTAAGAGAAAAATTTAAATGGTTGGGAAAGGCCATGGTATGTAGAAATATTTTTTTCACATTTTACTTCCTTGTAAAAACAGGTAAATCAATAGGGATTTTCGTACGGATAAGTGCCCAGTGAACGGTTCGTTTAGCTTTATATATTGTTCCGGGTGGGCGTTGTATAGGTTTTTTGGAAGTGTTAGACCTGTAAGAGAAAAATTTAAATGGTTGGGATAGGCCATGGGATGTAGAAATATTTTTTTCACATTTTATTTCCTTGTAAAAACAAGTAAATCAATAGGGATTTTCATACGGATAAGTGCCCAGTGAACGGTTCGTTTAGCTTTATATATTGTTCCGGTTGGGCGTTGTATTGGTTTTTCGGAAGTGTTAGACCTGTAAGAGAAAAATTTAAATGGTTGGGAAAGGCCATGGGATGTAGAAATATTTTTTTCACATTTTATTTCCTTGTAAAAACAGGTAAATCTCTTAGGGATTTTCGTACGGATAAGTGCCCAGTGAACGGTTCGTTTAGCTTTATATATTGTTCCGGTTGGGCGTTGTATTGGTTTTTCGGAAGTGTTAGACCTGTAAGAGAAAAATTTAAATGGTTGGGAAAGGCCATGGGATGTAGAAATATTTTTTTCACATTTTATTTCCTTGTAAAAACAGGCAAATCTATAGGGATTTTCGTACGGATAAGTGCCCAGTGAACGGTTCGTTTAGCTTTATATATTGTTCTGGGTGGGCGTTGTATAGGTTTTTTGGAAGTGTCATACCTGTAAGAGAAAAATTTAAATGGTTGGGAAAGGCCATGGGATGTAGAAATATTTTTTTCACATTTTATTTCCTTGTAAAAACAGGTAAATCAATAGCGATTTTCGTACGGATAAGTGCCCAGTGAACGGTTCGTTTAGCTTTATATATTGTTCCGGTTGGGCGTTGTATTGGTTCTTCGGAAGTGTTAGACCTGTAAGAGAAAAATTTAAATGGTTGGGAAAGGCCATGGGATGTAGAAATATTTTTTTCACATTTTATTTCCTTGTAAAAACAAGTAAATCAATAGGGATTTTCGTACGGATAAGTGCCCAGTGAACCGTTCGTTTAGCTTTATATATTGTTCCGGGTGGGCGTTGTATTGGTTTTTCGGAAGTGTTAAACCTGTATTTTGAAAATTTTAAATGGTTGGGAAAGGCCATGGGATGTAGAAATATTTTTTTCACATTTTATTTCCTTGTAAAAACAAGTAAATCAATAGGGATTTTTGTACGGATAACTGCCCAGTGAACCGTTCGTTTAGCTTTATATATTGTTCCGGGTGGGCGTTGTATTGGTTTTTCGGAAGTGTTAAACCTGTAAGAGAAAATTTTAAATGGTTGGGATAGGCCATGGGATGTAGAAATATTTTTTTCACATTTTATTTCCTTGTAAAAACAGGTAAATCAATAGCGATTTTCGTACGCATAAGTACCCAGTGAACGGTTCGTTTAGCTTTATATATTGTTCCGGGTGGCCGTTGTATTGGCTTTTCGGAAGTGTTAGACATGTAAGAGAAAAATTTAAATGGTTGGGAAAGGCCATGGCATGTAGAAATATTTTTTTCACATTTTATTTCCTTGTAAAAACAGATAGATCTATAGGGATTTTCGTACGGATAACTGCCCAGTGAACGGTTCGTTTAGCTTTATATATTGTTCCGGTTGGGCGTTGTATTGGTTTTTCGGAAGTGTTAGACTTGTAAGAGAAAAATTTAAATGGTTGGGAAAGGCCATGGGATGTAGAAATATTTTCTTCACATTTTACTTCCTTGTAAAAAAAGGTAAATCAGTAGGGATTTTCGTACGCATAAGTACCCAGTGAACGGTTCGTTTAGCTTTATATATTGTTCCGGGTGGGCGTTGTATTGTTTTTTTGGAAGTGTTAGACCTGTAAGAGAAAAATTTAAATGGTTGGGAAAGGCCATGGGATGTAGAAATATTTTTTTCACATTTTACTTCCTTGTAAAAATAGGTAAATCAATAGGGATTTTCGTACGGATAAGTGCCCAGTGAACGGTTCGTTTAGCTTTATATATTGTTCCGGGTGGGCGTTGTATTGGTTTTTCGGAAGTGTTAGACCTGTAAGAGAAAAATTTAAATGGTTGGGAAAGGCCATGGGATGTAGAAATATTTTTTTCACATTTTACTTCCTTGTAAAAACAAGTAAATCAATAGGTATTTTCGTACGGATAAGTACCCAGTGAACGGTTCGTTTAATTTATATATTGTTACGGGTGGGTGTTGTATTGGTTTTTCGGAAGTGTTAGACCTGTAAGAGAAAAATTTAAATGGTTGGGATAGGCCATGGGATGTAGAAATATTTTTTTCACATTTTACTTCCTTGTAAAAAAAGGTAAATCAATAGGGATTTTCGTACGGATAAGTACCCAGTGAACGGTTCGTTTAGCTTTATATATTGTTCAGGGTGGGCGTTGTATCGGTTTTTTGGAAGTGTTAGACCTGTAAGAGAAAAATTTAAATGGTTGGGAAAGTCCATGGTATGTAGAAATATTTTTTTCACATTTTACTTCCTTGTAAATACAGGTAAATCAATAGGGATTTTCATACGGATAAGTACCCAGTGAACGGTTCGTTTAGCTTTATATATTGTTCCGGGTGGGCGTTGTATAGGTTTTTCGGACGTGTTAGACCTGTAAGAGAAAAATTTAAATTGTTGGGATAGGCCATGGGATGTAGAAATATTTTTTTCACATTTTATTTCCTTGTAAAAACAAGTAAATCAATAGGGATTTTCGTACGCATAAGTACCCAGTGAACGGTTCGTTTAGCTTTATATATTGTTCCGGTTGGGCGTTGTATTGGTTTTTCGGAAGTGTTAGACCTGTAAGAGAAAAATTTAAATGGTTGGGAAAGGCCATGGGATGTAGAAATATTTTTTTCACATTTTACTTCCTTGTAAAAAAAGGTAAATCAGTAGGGATTTTCGTACGCATAAGTACCCAGTGAACGGTTCGTTTAGCTTTATATATTGTTCCGGGTGGGCGTTGTATTGGTTTTTTGGAAGTGTTAGACCTGTAAGAGAAAAATTTAAATGGTTGGGAAAGGCCATGGTATGTAGAAATATTTTTTTCACATTTTACTTCCTTGTAAAAACAGGTAAATCAATAGGGATTTTCGTACGGATAAGTGCCCAGTGAACGGTTCGTTTAGCTTTATATATTGTTCCGGGTGGGCGTTGTATAGGTTTTTCGGAAGTGTTAGACCTGTAAGAGAAAAATTTAAATGGTTGGGATAGGCCATGGGATGTAGAAATATTTTTTTCACATTTTATTTCCTTGTAAAAACAAGTAAATCAATAGGGATTTTCATACGGATAAGTGCCCAGTGAACGGTTCGTTTAGCTTTATATATTGTTCCGGTTGGGCGTTGTATTGGTTTTTCGGAAGTGTTAGACCTGTAAGAGAAAAATTTAAATGGTTGGGAAAGGCCATGGGATGTAGAAATATTTTTTTCACATTTTATTTCCTTGTAAAAACAGGTAAATCAATAGCGATTTTCGTACGCATAAGTACCCAGTGAACGGTTCGTTTAGCTTTATATATTGTTCCGGGTGGCCGTTGTATTGGCTTTTCGGAAGTGTTAGACATGTAAGAGAAAAATTTAAATGGTTGGGAAAGGCCATGGGATGTAGAAATATTTTTTTCACATTTTATTTCCTTGTAAAAACAGGTAGATCTATAGGGATTTTCGTACGGATAAGTGCCTAGTGAACGGTTCGTTTAGCTTTATATATTGTTCCGGTTGGGCGTTGTATTGGTTTTTCGGAAGTGTTAGACCTGTAAGAGAAAAATTTAAATGGTTGGGAAAGGCCATGGGATGTAGAAATATTTTTTTCACATTTTACTTCCTTGTAAAAAAAGGTAAATCAGTAGGGATTTTCGTACGCATAAGTACCCAGTGAACGGTTCGTTTAGCTTTATATATTGTTCCGGGTGGGCATTGTATTGGTTTTTTGGAAGTGTTAGACCTGTAAGAGAAAAATTTAAATGGTTGGGAAAGGCCATGGTATGTAGAAATATTTTTTTCACATTTTACTTCCTTGTAAAAACAGGTAAATCAATAGGGATTTTCGTACGGATAAGTGCCCAGTGAATGGTTCGTTTAGCTTTATATATTGTTCCGGGTGGGCGTTGTATAGGTTTTTTGGAAGTGTTAGACCTGTAAGAGAAAAATTTAAATGGTTGGGATAGGCCATGGGATGTAGAAATATTTTTTTCACATTTTATTTCCTTGTAAAAACAAGTAAATCAATAGGGATTTTCATACGGATAAGTGCCCAGTGAACGGTTCGTTTAGCTTTATATATTGTTCCGGTTGGGCGTTGTATTGGTTTTTCGGAAGTGTTAGACCTGTAAGAGAAAAATTTAAATGGTTGGGAAAGGCCATGGGATGTAGAAATATTTTTTTCACATTTTATTTCCTTGTAAAAACAGGTAAATCTCTTAGGGATTTTCGTACGGATAAGTGCCCAGTGAACGGTTCGTTTAGCTTTATATATTGTTCCGGTTGGGCGTTGTATTGGTTTTTCGGAAGTGTTAGACCTGTAAGAGAAAAATTTAAATGGTTGGGAAAGGCCATGGGATGTAGAAACATTTTTTTCACATTTTATTTCCTTGTAAAAACAGGTAAATCTATAGGGATTTTCGTACGGATAAGTGCCCAGTGAACGGTTCGTTTAGCTTTATATATTGTTCTGGGTGGGCGTTGTATAGGTTTTTTGGAAGTGTCATACCTGTAAGAGAAAAATTTAAATGGTTGGGAAAGGCCATGGGATGTAGAAATATTTTTTTCACATTTTATTTCCTTGTAAAAACAGGTAAATCAATAGCGATTTTCGTACGGATAAGTGCCCAGTGAACGGTTCGTTTAGCTTTATATATTGTTCCGGTTGGGCGTTGTATTGGTTCTTCGGAAGTGTTAGACCTGTAAGAGAAAAATTTAAATGGTTGGGAAAGGCCATGGGATGTAGAAATATTTTTTTCACATTTTATTTCCTTGTAAAAACAAGTAAATCAATAGGGATTTTCGTACGGATAAGTGCCCAGTGAACCGTTCGTTTAGCTTTATATATTGTTCCGGGTGGGCGTTGTATTGGTTTTTCGGAAGTGTTAAACCTGTATTTTGAAAATTTTAAATGGTTGGGAAAGGCCATGGGATGTAGAAATATTTTTTTCACATTTTATTTCCTTGTAAAAACAAGTAAATCAATAGGGATTTTTGTACGGATAACTGCCCAGTGAACCGTTCGTTTAGCTTTATATATTGTTCCGGGTGGGCGTTGTATTGGTTTTTCGGAAGTGTTAAACCTGTAAGAGAAAATTTTAAATGGTTGGGATAGGCCATGGGATGTAGAAATATTTTTTTCACATTTTATTTCCTTGTAAAAACAGGTAAATCAATAGCGATTTTCGTACGCATAAGTACCCAGTGAACGGTTCGTTTAGCTTTATATATTGTTCCGGGTGGCCGTTGTATTGGCTTTTCGGAAGTGTTAGACATGTAAGAGAAAAATTTAAATGGTTGGGAAAGGCCATGGCATGTAGAAATATTTTTTTCACATTTTATTTCCTTGTAAAAACAGATAGATCTATAGGGATTTTCGTACGGATAACTGCCCAGTGAACGGTTCGTTTAGCTTTATATATTGTTCCGGTTGGGCGTTGTATTGGTTTTTCGGAAGTGTTAGACTTGTAAGAGAAAAATTTAAATGGTTGGGAAAGGCCATGGGATGTAGAAATATTTTCTTCACATTTTACTTCCTTGTAAAAAAAGGTAAATCAGTAGGGATTTTCGTACGCATAAGTACCCAGTGAACGGTTCGTTTAGCTTTATATATTGTTCCGGGTGGGCGTTGTATTGTTTTTTTGGAAGTGTTAGACCTGTAAGAGAAAAATTTAAATGGTTGGGAAAGGCCATGGGATGTAGAAATATTTTTTTCACATTTTACTTCCTTGTAAAAATAGGTAAATCAATAGGGATTTTCGTACGGATAAGTGCCCAGTGAACGGTTCGTTTAGCTTTATATATTGTTCCGGGTGGGCGTTGTATTGGTTTTTCGGAAGTGTTAGACCTGTAAGAGAAAAATTTAAATGGTTGGGAAAGGCCATGGGATGTAGAAATATTTTTTTCACATTTTACTTCCTTGTAAAAACAAGTAAATCAATAGGGATTTTCGTACGGATAAGTACCCAGTGAACGGTTCGTTTAGTTTATATATTGTTACGGGTGGGTGTTGTATTGGTTTTTCGGAAGTGTTAGACCTGTAAGAGAAAAATTTAAATGGTTGGGATAGGCCATGGGATGTAGAAATATTTTTTTCACATTTTACTTCCTTGTAAAAAAAGGTAAATCAATAGGGATTTTCGTACGGATAAGTACCCAGTGAACGGTTCGTTTAGCTTTATATATTGTTCCGGGTGGGCGTTGTATCGGTTTTTTGGAAGTGTTAGACCTGTAAGAGAAAAATTTAAATGGTTGGGAAAGTCCATGGTATGTAGAAATATTTTTTTCACATTTTACTTCCTTGTAAATACAGGTAAATCAATAGGGATTTTCATACGGATAAGTACCCAGTGAACGGTTCGTTTAGCTTTATATATTGTTCCGGGTGGGCGTTGTATAGGTTTTTCGGACGTGTTAGACCTGTAAGAGAAAAATTTAAATTGTTGGGATAGGCCATGGGATGTAGAAATATTTTTTTCACATTTTATTTCCTTGTAAAAACAAGTAAATCAATAGGGATTTTCGTACGCATAAGTGCCCAGTGAACGGTTCGTTTAGCTTTATATATTGTTCCGGTTGGGCGTTGTATTGGTTTTTCGGAAGTGTTAGACCTGTAAGAGAAAAATTTAAATGGTTGGGAAAGGCCATGGGATGTAGAAATATTTTTTTCACATTTTATTTCCTTGTAAAAACAGGTAAATCTATAGGGATTTTCGTACGGATAAGTGCCCAGTGAACGGTTCGTTTAGCTTTATATATTGTTCTGGGTGGGCGTTGTATAGGTTTTTTGGAAGTGTCATACCTGTAAGAGAAAAATTTAAATGGTTGGGAAAGGCCATGGGATGTAGAAATATTTTTTTCACATTTTATTTCCTTGTAAAAACAGGTAAATCAATAGCGATTTTCGTACGGATAAGTGCCCAGTGAACGGTTCGTTTAGCTTTATATATTGTTCCGGTTGGGCGTTGTATTGGTTCTTCGGAAGTGTTAGACCTGTAAGAGAAAAATTTAAATGGTTGGGAAAGGCCATGGGATGTAGAAATATTTTTTTCACATTTTATTTCCTTGTAAAAACAAGTAAATCAATAGGGATTTTCGTACGGATAAGTGCCCAGTGAACCGTTCGTTTAGCTTTATATATTGTTCCGGGTGGGCGTTGTATTGGTTTTTCGGAAGTGTTAAACCTGTATTTTGAAAATTTTAAATGGTTGGGAAAGGCCATGGGATGTAGAAATATTTTTTTCACATTTTATTTCCTTGTAAAAACAAGTAAATCAATAGGGATTTTTGTACGGATAACTGCCCAGTGAACCGTTCGTTTAGCTTTATATATTGTTCCGGGTGGGCGTTGTATTGGTTTTTCGGAAGTGTTAAACCTGTAAGAGAAAATTTTAAATGGTTGGGATAGGCCATGGGATGTAGAAATATTTTTTTCACATTTTATTTCCTTGTAAAAACAGGTAAATCAATAGCGATTTTCGTACGCATAAGTACCCAGTGAACGGTTCGTTTAGCTTTATATATTGTTCCGGGTGGCCGTTGTATTGGCTTTTCGGAAGTGTTAGACATGTAAGAGAAAAATTTAAATGGTTGGGAAAGGCCATGGCATGTAGAAATATTTTTTTCACATTTTATTTCCTTGTAAAAACAGATAGATCTATAGGGATTTTCGTACGGATAACTGCCCAGTGAACGGTTCGTTTAGCTTTATATATTGTTCCGGTTGGGCGTTGTATTGGTTTTTCGGAAGTGTTAGACTTGTAAGAGAAAAATTTAAATGGTTGGGAAAGGCCATGGGATGTAGAAATATTTTCTTCACATTTTACTTCCTTGTAAAAAAAGGTAAATCAGTAGAGATTTTCGTACGCATAAGTACCCAGTGAACGGTTCGTTTAGCTTTATATATTGTTCCGGGTGGGCGTTGTATTGTTTTTTTGGAAGTGTTAGACCTGTAAGAGAAAAATTTAAATGGTTGGGAAAGGCCATGGGATGTAGAAATATTTTTTTCACATTTTACTTCCTTGTAAAAATAGGTAAATCAATAGGGATTTTCGTACGGATAAGTGCCCAGTGAACGGTTCGTTTAGCTTTATATATTGTTCCGGGTGGGCGTTGTATTGGTTTTTCGGAAGTGTTAGACCTGTAAGAGAAAAATTTAAATGGTTGGGAAAGGCCATGGGATGTAGAAATATTTTTTTCACATTTTACTTCCTTGTAAAAACAAGTAAATCAATAGGGATTTTCGTACGGATAAGTACCCAGTGAACGGTTCGTTTAGTTTATATATTGTTACGGGTGGGTGTTGTATTGGTTTTTCGGAAGTGTTAGACCTGTAAGAGAAAAATTTAAATGGTTGGGATAGGCCATGGGATGTAGAAATATTTTTTTCACATTTTACTTCCTTGTAAAAAAAGGTAAATCAATAGGGATTTTCGTACGGATAAGTACCCAGTGAACGGTTCGTTTAGCTTTATATATTGTTCCGGGTGGGCGTTGTATCGGTTTTTTGGAAGTGTTAGACCTGTAAGAGAAAAATTTAAATGGTTGGGAAAGTCCATGGTATGTAGAAATATTTTTTTCACATTTTACTTCCTTGTAAATACAGGTAAATCAATAGGGATTTTCATACGGATAAGTACCCAGTGAACGGTTCGTTTAGCTTTATATATTGTTCCGGGTGGGCGTTGTATAGGTTTTTCGGACGTGTTAGACCTGTAAGAGAAAAATTTAAATTGTTGGGATAGGCCATGGGATGTAGAAATATTTTTTTCACATTTTATTTCCTTGTAAAAACAAGTAAATCAATAGGGATTTTCGTACGCATAAGTACCCAGTGAACGGTTCGTTTAGCTTTATATATTGTTCCGGTTGGGCGTTGTATTGGTTTTTCGGAAGTGTTAGACCTGTAAGAGAAAAATTTAAATGGTTGGGAAAGGCCATGGGATGTAGAAATATTTTTTTCACATTTTATTTCCTTGTAAAAACAGGTAAATCTATAGGGATTTTCGTACGGATAAGTGCCCAGTGAACGGTTCGTTTAGCTTTATATATTGTTCCGGTTGGGCGTTGTATTGGTTTTTCGGAAGTGTTAGACCTGTAAGAGAAAAATTTAAATGGTTGGGAAAGGCCATGGGATGTAGAAATATTTTTTAACATTTTACTTCCTTGTAAATACAGGTAAATCAATAGGGATTTTCGTACGGATAAGTACCCAGTGAACGGTTCGTTTAGCTTTATATATTGTTCCGGGTGGGCGTTGTATAGGTTTTTCGGAAGTGTTAGACCTGTAAGAGAAAAATTTAAATGGTTGGGATAGGCCATGGGATGTAGAAATATTTTTTTCACATTTTATTTCCTTGTAAAAACAAGTAAATCAATAGGGATATTCATACGGATAAGTGCCCAGTGAACGGTTCGTTTAGCTTTATATATTGTTCCGGTTGGGCGTTGTATTGGTTTTTCGGAAGTGTTAGACCTGTAAGAGAAAAATTTAAATGGTTGGGAAAGGCCATGGGATGTAGAAATATTTTTTTCACATTTTATTTCCTTGTAAAAACAGGTAAATCAATAGGGATTTTCGTACGGATAAGTGCCCAGTGAACTGTTCGTTTAGCTTTATATATTGTTCCGGTTGGGCGTTGTATTGGTTCTTCGGAAGTGTTAGACCTGTAAGAGAAAAATTTAAATGGTTGGGAAAGGCCATGGGATGTAGAAATATTTTTTTCACATTTTATTTCCTTGTAAAAACAAGTAAATCAATAGGGATTTTCGTACGGATAAGTGCCCAGTGAACCGTTCGTTTAGCTTTATATATTGTTCCGGGTGGGCGTTGTATTGGTTTTTCGGAAGTGTTAAACCTGTATGAGAAAATTTTAAATGGTTGGGAAAGGCCATGGGATGTAGAAATATTTTTTTCACATTTTATTTCCTTGTAAAAACAAGTAAATCAATAGGGATTTTCGTACGGATAAGTGCCCAGTGAACGGTTCGTTTAGCTTTATATATTGTTCCGGTTGGGCATTGTATTGGTTTTTCGGAAGTGTTAGACCTGTAAGAGAAAAATTTAAATGGTTGGGAAAGGCCATGGGATGTAGAAATATTTTTTTCACATTTTACTTCCTTGTAAAAACAAGTAAATCAATAGGGATTTTCGTACGGATAAGTACCCAGTGAACGGTTCGTTTAGTTTATATATTGTTACGGGTGGGTGTTGTATTGGTTTTTCGGAAGTGTTAGACCTGTAAGAGAAAAATTTAAATGGTTGGGATAGGCCATGGGATGTAGAAATATTTTTTTCACATTTTACTTCCTTGTAAAAAAAGGTAAATCAATAGGGATTTTCGTACGGATAAGTACCCAGTGAACGGTTCGTTTAGCTTTATATATTGTTCCGGGTGGGCGTTGTATCGGTTTTTTGGAAGTGTTAGACCTGTAAGAGAAAAATTTAAATGGTTGGGAAAGTCCATGGTATGTAGAAATATTTTTTTCACATTTTACTTCCTTGTAAATACAGGTAAATCAATAGGGATTTTCATACGGATAAGTACCCAGTGAACGGTTCGTTTAGCTTTATATATTGTTCCGGGTGGGCGTTGTATAGGTTTTTCGGACGTGTTAGACCTGTAAGAGAAAAATTTAAATTGTTGGGATAGGCCATGGGATGTAGAAATATTTTTTTCACATTTTATTTCCTTGTAAAAACAAGTAAATCAATAGGGATTTTCGTACGCATAAGTACCCAGTGAACGGTTCGTTTAGCTTTATATATTGTTCCGGTTGGGCGTTGTATTGGTTTTTCGGAAGTGTTAGACCTGTAAGAGAAAAATTTAAATGGTTGGGAAAGGCCATGGGATGTAGAAATATTTTTTTCACATTTTATTTCCTTGTAAAAACAGGTAAATCTATAGGGATTTTCGTACGGATAAGTGCCCAGTGAACGGTTCGTTTAGCTTTATATATTGTTCCGGTTGGGCGTTGTATTGGTTTTTCGGAAGTGTTAGACCTGTAAGAGAAAAATTTAAATGGTTGGGAAAGGCCATGGGATGTAGAAATATTTTTTAACATTTTACTTCCTTGTAAATACAGGTAAATCAATAGGGATTTTCGTACGGATAAGTACCCAGTGAACGGTTCGTTTAGCTTTATATATTGTTCCGGGTGGGCGTTGTATAGGTTTTTCGGAAGTGTTAGACCTGTAAGAGAAAAATTTAAATGGTTGGGATAGGCCATGGGATGTAGAAATATTTTTTTCACATTTTATTTCCTTGTAAAAACAAGTAAATCAATAGGGATATTCATACGGATAAGTGCCCAGTGAACGGTTCGTTTAGCTTTATATATTGTTCCGGTTGGGCGTTGTATTGGTTTTTCGGAAGTGTTAGACCTGTAAGAGAAAAATTTAAATGGTTGGGAAAGGCCATGGGATGTAGAAATATTTTTTTCACATTTTATTTCCTTGTAAAAACAGGTAAATCAATAGGGATTTTCGTACGGATAAGTGCCCAGTGAACTGTTCGTTTAGCTTTATATATTGTTCCGGTTGGGCGTTGTATTGGTTCTTCGGAAGTGTTAGACCTGTAAGAGAAAAATTTAAATGGTTGGGAAAGGCCATGGGATGTAGAAATATTTTTTTCACATTTTATTTCCTTGTAAAAACAAGTAAATCAATAGGGATTTTCGTACGGATAAGTGCCCAGTGAACCGTTCGTTTAGCTTTATATATTGTTCCGGGTGGGCGTTGTATTGGTTTTTCGGAAGTGTTAAACCTGTATGAGAAAATTTTAAATGGTTGGGAAAGGCCATGGGATGTAGAAATATTTTTTTCACATTTTATTTCCTTGTAAAAACAAGTAAATCAATAGGGATTTTCGTACGGAAACTTGCCCAGTGAACCGTTCGTTTAGCTTTATATATTGTTCCGGGTGGGCGTTGTATTGGTTTTTCGGAAGTGTTAAACCTGTAAGAGAAAATTTTAAATGGTTGGGATAGGCCATGGGATGTAGAAATATTTTTTTCACATTTTATTTCCTTGTAAAAACAGGTAAATCAATAGCGATTTTCGTACGCATAAGTACCCAGTGAACGGTTCGTTTAGCTTTATATATTGTTCCGGGTGGCCGTTGTATTGGCTTTTCGGAAGTGTTAGACATGTAAGAGAAAAATTTAAATGGTTGGGAAAGGCCATGGGATGTAGAAATATTTTTTTCACATTTTACTTCCTTGTAAAAAAAGGTAAATCAGTAGGGATTTTCGTACGCATAAGTAC
This sequence comes from Paroedura picta, assembly GCF_049243985.1. Classification (NCBI taxonomy): domain Eukaryota; kingdom Metazoa; phylum Chordata; class Lepidosauria; order Squamata; family Gekkonidae; genus Paroedura; species Paroedura picta. Next base: position 108,631,158 of record NC_135375.1, read on the forward strand.
CCAGTGAACGGTTCGTTTAGCTTTATATATTGTTCCGGGTGGGCGTTGTATTGGTTTTTTGGAAGTGTTAGACCTGTAAGAGAAAAATTTAAATGGTTGGGAAAGGCCATGGGATGTAGAAATATTTTTTTCACATTTTACTTCCTTGTAAAAATAGGTAAATCAATAGGGATTTTCGTACGGATAAGTGCCCAGTGAACGGTTCGTTTAGCTTTATATATTGTTCCGGGTGGGCGTTGTATTGGTTTTTCGGAAGTGTTAGACCTGTAAGAGAAAAATTTAAATGGTTGGGAAAGGCCATGGGATGTAGAAATATTTTTTTCACATTTTACTTCCTTGTAAAAACAAGTAAATCAATAGGGATTTTCGTACGGATAAGTACCCAGTGAACGGTTCGTTTAGCTTTATATATTGTTACGGGTGGGTGTTGTATTGGTTTTTCGGAAGTGTTAGACCTGTAAGAGAAAAATTTATATGGTTGGGATAGGCCATGGGATGTAGAAATATTTTTTTCACATTTTACTTCCTTGTAAAAAAAGGTAAATCAATAGGGATTTTCGTACGGATAAGTACCCAGTGAACGGTTCGTTTAGCTTTATATATTGTTCCGGGTGGGCGTTGTATTGGTTTTTTGGAAGTGTTAGACCTGTAAGAGAAAAATTTAAATGGTTGGGAAAGGCCATGGTATGTAGAAATATTTTTTTCACATTTTACTTCCTTGTAAATACAGGTAAATCAATAGGGATTTTCGTACGGATAAGTACCCAGTGAACGGTTCGTTTAGCTTTATATATTGTTCCGGGTGGGCGTTGTATTGGTTTTTTGGAAGTGTTAGACCTGTAAGAGAAAAATTTAAATGGTTGGGAAAGGCCATGGTATGTAGAAATATTTTTTTCACATTTTACTTCCTTGTAAATACAGGTAAATCAATAGGGATTTTCGTACGGATAAGTGCCCAGTGAACGGTTCGTTTAGCTTTATATATTGTTCCGGGTGGGCGTTGTATTGGTTTTTCGGAAGTGTTAGACCTGTAAGAGAAAAATTTAAATGGTTGGGAAAGGCCATGGGATGTAGAAATATTTTTTTCACATTTTACTTCCTTGTAAAAACAAGTAAATCAATAGGGATTTTCGTACGGATAAGTACCCAGTGAACGGTTCGTTTAGCTTTATATATTGTTACGGGTGGGTGTTGTATTGGTTTTTCGGAAGTGTTAGACCTGTAAGAGAAAAATTTATATGGTTGGGATAGGCCATGGGATGTAGAAATATTTTTTTCACATTTTACTTCCTTGTAAAAAAAGGTAAATCAATAGGGATTTTCGTACGGATAAGTACCCAGTGAACGGTACGTTTAGCTTTATATATTGTTCCGGGTGGGCGTTGTATTGGTTTTTTGGAAGTGTTAGACCTGTAAGAGAAAAATTTAAATGGTTGGGAAAGGCCATGGTATGTAGAAATATTTTTTTCACATTTTACTTCCTTGTAAATACAGGTAAATCAATAGGGATTTTCATACGGATAAGTACCCAGTGAACGGTTCGTTTAGCTTTATATATTGTTCCGGGTGGGCGTTGTATAGGTTTTTCGGAAGTGTTAGACCTGTAAGAGAAAAATTTAAATGGTTGAGATAGGCCATGGGATGTAGAAATATTTTTTTCACATTTTATTTCCTTGTAAAAACAAGTAAATCAATAGGGATTTTCGTACGGATAAGTGCCCAGTGAACGGTTCGTTTAGCTTTATATATTGTTCCGGATGGGCGTTGTTTTGGTTTTTCGGAAGTGTTAGACCTGTAAGAGAAAAATTTAAATGGTTGGGAAAGGCCATGGGATGTAGAAATATTTTTTTCACATTTTATTTCCTTGTAAAAACAGGTAAATCTATAGGGATTTTCGTACGGATAAGTGCCCAGTGAACGGTTCGTTTAGCTTTATATATTGTTCCGGTTGGGCGTTGTATTGGTTTTTCGGAAGTGTTAGACCTGTAAGAGAAAAATTTAAATGGTTGGGAAAGGCCATGGGATGTAGAAATATTTTTTTCACATTTTATTTCCTTGTAAAAACAGGTAAATCTATAGGGATTTTCGTACGGATAAGTGCCCAGTGAACGGTTCGTTTAGCTTTATATATTGTTCCGGGTGGGCGTTGTATTGGTTTTTTGGAAGTGTCATAAATGTAAGAGAAAAATTTAAATGGTTGGGAAAGGCCATGGGATGTAGAAATATTTTTTTCACATTTTACTTCCTTGTAAAAACAGGTAAATCAATAGGGATTTTCGTACGGATAAGTGCCCAGTGAACGGTTCGTTTAGCTTTATATATTGTTCCGGCTGGGCGTTGTATTGGTTTTTCGGAAGTGTTAGACCTGTAAGAGAATAATTTAAATGGTTGGGAAAGGCCATGGGATGTAGAAATATTTTTTTCACATTTTATTTCCTTGTAAAAACAGGTAAATCTATAGGGATTTTCGTACGGATAAGTGCCCAGTGAACGGTTCGTTTAGCTTTATATATTGTTCCGGGTGGGCGTTGTATTGGTTTTTTGGAAGTGTCATACCTGTAAGAGAAAAATTTAAATGGTTGGGAAAGGCCATGGGATGTAGAAATATTTTTTTCACATTTTACTTCCTTGTAAAAACAGGTAAATCAATAGGGATTTTCGTACGGATACGTGCCCAGTGAACGGTTCGTTTAGCTTTATATATTGTTCCGGCTGGGCGTTGTATTGGTTTTTCGGAAGTGTTAGACCTGTAAGAGAAAAATTTAAATGGTTGGGAAAGGCCATGGGATGTAGAAATATTTTTTTCACATTTTATTTCCTTGTAAAAACAAGTAAATCAATAGGGATTTTCGTACGGATAAGTGCCCAGTGAACCGTTCGTTTAGCTTTATATATGGTTCCGGGTGGCCGTTGTATTGGTTTTTCGGAAGTGTTAAACCTGTAAGAGAAAATTTTAAATGGTTGGGATAGGCCATGGGATGTAGAAATATTTTTTTCGCATTTTATTTCCTTGTAAAAACAGGTAAATCAATAGCGATTTTCGTACGCATAAGTACCCAGTGAACGGTCCGTTTAGCTTTATATATTGTTCCGGGTGGCTGTTGTATTGGCTTTTCGGAAGTGTTAGACATGTAAGAGAAAAATTTAAATGGTTGGGAAAGGCCATGCGATGTAGAAATATTTTTTTCACATTTTATTTCCTTGTAAAAACAGGTAGATCTATAGGGATTTTCGTACGGATAAGTGGCCAGTGAACGGTTCGTTTAGCTTTATATATTGTTCCGGTTGGGCGTTGTATTGGTTTTTCGGAAGTGTTAGACCTGTAAGAGAAAAATTTAAATGGTTGGGAAAGGCCATGGGATGTAGAAATATTTTTTTCACATTTTACTTCCTTTTAAAAAAAGGTAAATCAGTAGGGATTTTCGTACGCATAAGTACCCAGTGAACGGTTCGTTTAGCTTTATATATTGTTCCGGGTGGGCGTTGTATTGGTTTTTTGGAAGTGTTAGACCTCTAAGAGAAAAATTTAAATGGTTGGGAAAGGCCATGGGATGTAGAAATATTTTTTTCACATTTTACTTCCTTGTAAAAATAGGTAAATCAATAGGGATTTTCGTACGGATAAGTGCCCAGTGAACGGTTCGTTTAGCTTTATATATTGTTCCGGGTGGGCGTTGTATTGGTTTTTCGGAAGTGTTAGACCTGTAAGAGAAAAATTTAAATGGTTGGGAAAGGCCATGGGATGTAGAAATATTTTTTTCACATTTTACTTCCTTGTAAAAACAAGTAAATCAATAGGGATTTTCGTACGGATAAGTACCCAGTGAACGGTTCGTTTAGCTTTATATATTGTTACGGGTGGGTGTTGTATTGGTTTTTCGGAAGTGTTAGACCTGTAAGAGAAAAATTTAAATGGTTGGGATAGGCCATGGGATGTAGAAATATTTTTTTCACATTTTACTTCCTTGTAAAAAAAGGTAAATCAATAGGGATTTTCGTACGGATAAGTACCCAGTGAACGGTTTGTTTAGCTTTATATATTGTTCCGGGTGGGCGTTGTATTGGTTTTTTGGAAGTGTTAGACCTGTAAGAGAAAAATGTAAATGGTTGGGAAAGGCCATGGTATGTAGAAATATTTTTTTCACATTTTACTTCCTTGTAAATACAGGTAAATCAATAGGGATTTTCATACGGATAAGTACCCAGTGAACGGTTCGTTTAGCTTTATATATTGTTCCGGGTGGGCGTTGTATAGGTTTTTCGGAAGTGTTAGACCTGTAAGAGAAAAATTTAAATGGTTGAGATAGGCCATGGGATGTAGAAATATTTTTTTCACATTTTATTTCCTTGTAAAAACAAGTAAATCAATAGGGATTTTCGTACGGATAAGTGCCCAGTGAACGGTTCGTTTAGCTTTATATATTGTTCCGGTTGGGCATTGTATTGGTTTTTCGGAAGTGTTAGACCTGTAAGAGAAAAATTTAAATGGTTGGGAAAGGCCATGGGATGTAGAAATATTTTTTTCACATTTTATTTCCTTGTAAAAACAGGTAAATCTATAGGGATTTTCGTACGGATAAGTGCCCAGTGAACGGTTCGTTTAGCTTTATATATTGTTCCGGTTGGGCGTTGTATTGGTTTTTCGGAAGTGTTAGACCTGTAAGAGAAAAATTTAAATGGTTGGGAAAGGCCATGGGATGTAGAAATATTTTTTTCACATTTTATTTCCTTGTAAAAACAGGTAAATCTATAGGGATTTTCGTACGGATAAGTGCCCAGTGAACGGTTCGTTTAGCTTTATATATTGTTCCGGGTGGGCGTTGTATTGGTTTTTTGGAAGTGTCATTAATGTAAGAGAAAAATTTAAATGGTTGGGAAAGGCCATGGGATGTAGAAATATTTTTTTCACATTTTACTTCCTTGTAAAAACAGGTAAATCAATAGGGATTTTCGTACGGATAAGTGCCCAGTGAACGGTTCGTTTAGCTTTATATATTGTTCCGGCTGGGCGTTGTATTGGTTTTTCGGAAGTGTTAGACCTGTAAGAGAAAAATTTAAATGGTTGGGAAAGGCCATGGGATGTAGAAATATTTTTTTCACATTTTATTTCCTTGTAAAAACAGGTAAATCTATAGGGATTTTCGTACGGATAAGTGCCCAGTGAACGGTTCGTTTAGCTTTATATATTGTTCCGGGTGGGCGTTGTATTGGTTTTTTGGAATTGTCATACCTGTAAGAGAAAAATTTAAATGGTTGGGAAAGGCCATGGGATGTAGAAATATTTTTTTCACATTTTACTTCCTTGTAAAAACAGGTAAATCAATAGGGATTTTCGTACGGATACGTGCCCAGTGAACGGTTCGTTTAGCTTTATATATTGTTCCGGCTGGGCGTTGTATTGGTTTTTCGGAAGTGTTAGACCTGTAAGAGAAAAATTTAAATGGTTGGGAAAGGCCATGGGATGTAGAAATATTTTTTTCACATTTTATTTCCTTGTAAAAACAAGTAAATCAATAGGGATTTTCGTACGGATAAGTGCCCAGTGAACCGTTCGTTTAGCTTTATATATTGTTCCGGGTGGCCGTTGTATTGGTTTTTCGGAAGTGTTAAACCTGTAAGAGAAAATTTTAAATGGTTGGGATAGGCCATGGGATGTAGAAATATTTTTTTCGCATTTTATTTCCTTGTAAAAACAGGTAAATCAATAGCGATTTTCGTACGCATAAGTACCCAGTGAACGGTCCGTTTAGCTTTATATATTGTTCCGGGTGGCTGTTGTATTGGCTTTTCGGAAGTGTTAGACATGTAAGAGAAAAATTTAAATGGTTGGGAAAGGCCATGGGATGTAGAAATATTTTTTTCACATTTTATTTCCTTGTAAAAACAGGTAGATCTATAGGGATTTTCGTACGGATAAGTGGCCAGTGAACGGTTCGTTTAGCTTTATATATTGTTCCGGTTGGGCGTTGTATTGGTTTTTCGGAAGTGTTAGACCTGTAAGAGAAAAATTTAAATGGTTGGGAAAGGCCATGGGATGTAGAAATATTTTTTTCACATTTTAATTCCTTGTAAAAAAAGGTAAATCAGTAGGGATTTTCGTACGCATAAGTACCCAGTGAACGGTTCGTTTAGCTTTATATATTGTTCCGGGTGGGCGTTGTATTGGTTTTTTGGAAGTGTTAGACCTGTAAGAGAAAAATTTAAATGGTTGGGAAAGGCCATGGGATGTAGAAATATTTTTTTCACATTTTACTTCCTTGTAAAAACAGGTAAATCAATAGGGATTTTCATACGGATAAGTGCCCAGTGAACGGTTCGTTTAGCTTTATACATTGTTCCGGGTGGGCGTTCTATTGATTTTTCGGAAGTGTTAGACCTGTAAGAGAAAAATTTAAATGGTTGGGAAAGGCCATGGGATGTAGAAATATTTTTTTCACATTTTACTTCCTTGTAAAAACAATTAAATAAATAGGGATTTTCGTACGGATAAGTACCCAGTGAACGGTTCGTTTAGCTTTATATATTGTTACGGGTGGGTGTTGTATTGGTTTTTCGGAAGTGTTAGACCTGTAAAAGAAAAATTTAAATGGTTGGGATAGGCCATGGGATGTAGAAATATTTTTTTCACATTTTACTTCCTTGTAAAAAAAGGTAAATCAATAGGGATTTTCGTACGGATAAGTACCCAGTGAACGGTTCGTTTAGCTTTATATATTGTTCCGGGTGGGCGTTGTATTGGTTTTTTGGAAGTGTTAGACCTGTAAGAGAAAAATTTAAATGGTTGGGAAAGGCCATGGTATGTAGAAATATTTTTTTCACATTTTACTTCCTTGTAAATACAGGTAAATCAATAGGGATTTTCATACGGATAAGTACCCAGTGAACGGTTCGTTTAGCTTTATATATTGTTCCGGGTGGGCGTTGTATAGGTTTTTCGGAAGTGTTAGACCTGTAAGAGAAAAATTTAAATGGTTGGGATAGGCCATGGGATGTAGAAATATTTTTTTCACATTTTATTTCCTTGTAAAAACAAGTAAATCAATAGGGATTTTCATACGGATAAGTGCCCAGTGAATGGTTCGTTTAGCTTTATATATTGTTCCGGTTGGGCGTTGTATTGGTTTTTCGGAAGTGTTAGACCTGTAAGAGAAAAATTTAAATGGTTGGGAAAGGCCATGGGATGTAGAAAGATTTTTTTCACATTTTATTTCCTTGTAAAAACAGGTAAATCTATAGGGATTTTCGTACGGATAAGTGCCCAGTGAACGGTTCGTTTAGCTTTATATATTGTTCCGGTTGGGCGTTGTATTGGTTTTTCGGAAGTGTTAGACCTGTAAGAGAAAAATTTAAATGGTTGGGAAAGGCCATGGGATGTAGAAATATTTTTTTCACATTTTATTTCCTTGTAAAAACAGGTAAATCTATAGGGATTTTCGTACGGATAAGTGCCCAGTGAACGGTTCGTTTAGCTTTATATATTGTTCCGGGTGGGCGTTGTATTGGTTTTTTGGAAGTGTCATACCTGTAAGAGAAAAATTTAAATGGTTGGGAAAGGCCATGGGATGTAGAAATATTTTTTTCACATTTTATTTCCTTGTAAAAACAAGTAAATCAATAGGGATTTTCGTACGGATAAGTGCCCGGTGAACCGTTCATTTAGCTTTATATATTGTTCCGGGTGGGCGTTGTATTGGTTTTTCGGAAGTGTTAAACCTGTATTTTGAAAATTTTAAATGGTTGGGAAAGGCCATTGGATGTAGAAATATTTTTTTCACATTTTATTTCCTTGTAAAAACAAGTAAATCAATAGGGATTTTCGTACGGATAACTGCCCAGTGAACCGTTCGTTTAGCTTTATATATTGTTCCGGGTGGGCGTTGTATTGGTTTTTCGGAAGTGTTAAACCTGTAAGAGAAAATTTTAAATGGTTGGGATAGGCCATGGGATGTAGAAATATTTTTTTCACATTTTATTTCCTTGTAAAAACAGGTAAATCAATATCGATTTCGTACGCATAAGTACCCAGTGAACGGTTCGTTTAGCTTTATATATTGTTCCGGGTGGCCGTTGTATTGGCTTTTCGGAAGTGTTAGACATGTAAGAGAAAAATTTAAATGGTTGGGAAAGGCCATGGCATGTAGAAATATTTTTTTCACATTTTATTTCCTTGTAAAAACAGATAGATCTATAGGGATTTTCGTACGGATAACTGCCCAGTGAACGGTTCGTTTAGCTTTATATATTGTTCCGGTTGGGCGTTGTATTGGTTTTTCGGAAGTGTTAGACTTGTAAGAGAAAAATTTAAATGGTTGGGAAAGGCCATGGGATGTAGAAATATTTTCTTCACATTTTACTTCCTTGTAAAAAAAGGTAAATCAGTAGGGATTTTCGTACGCATAAGTACCCAGTGAACGGTTCGTTTAGCTTTATATATTGTTCCGGGTGGGCGTTGTATTGTTTTTTTGGAAGTGTTAGACCTGTAAGAGAAAAATTTAAATGGTTGGGAAAGGCCATGGGATGTAGAAATATTTTTTTCACATTTTACTTCCTTGTAAAAACAAGTAAATCAATAGGGATTTTCGTACGGATAAGTACCCAGTGAACGGTTCGTTTAGTTTATATATTGTTACGGGTGGGTGTTGTATTGGTTTTTCGGAAGTGTTAGACCTGTAAGAGAAAAATTTAAATGGTTGGGATAGGCCATGGGATGTAGAAATATTTTTTTCACATTTTACTTCCTTGTAAAAAAAGGTAAATCAATAGGGATTTTCATACGGATAAGTACCCAGTGAACGGTTCGTTTAGCTTTATATATTGTTCCGGGTGGGCGTTGTATTGGTTTTTTGGAAGTGTTAGACCTGTAAGAGAAAAATTTAAATGGTTGGGAAAGTCCATGGTATGTAGAAATATTTTTTTCACATTTTACTTCCTTGTAAATACAGGTAAATCAATAGGGATTTTCATACGGATAAGTACCCAGTGAACGGTTCGTTTAGCTTTATATATTGTTCCGGGTGGGCGTTGTATAGGTTTTTCGGACGTGTTAGACCTGTAAGAGAAAAATTTAAATTGTTGGGATAGGCCATGGGATGTAGAAATATTTTTTTCACATTTTATTTCCTTGTAAAAACAAGTAAATAAATAGGGATTTTCGTACGCATAAGTACCCAGTGAACGGTTCGTTTAGCTTTATATATTGTTCCGGTTGGGCGTTGTATTGGTTTTTCGGAAGTGTTAGACCTGTAAGAGAAAAATTTAAATGGTTGGGAAAGGCCATGGGATGTAGAAATATTTTTTTCACATTTTATTTCCTTGTAAAAACAGGTAAATCTATAGGGATTTTCGTACGGATAAGTGCCCAGTGAACGGTTCGTTTAGCTTTATATATTGTTCCGGTTGGGCGTTGTATTGGTTTTTCGGAAGTGTTAGACCTGTAAGAGAAAAATTTAAATGGTTGGGAAAGGCCATGGGATGTAGAAATATTTTTTTAACATTTTACTTCCTTGTAAATACAGGTAAATCAATAGGGATTTTCGTACGGATAAGTACCCAGTGAACGGTTCGTTTAGCTTTATATATTGTTCCGGGTGGGCGTTGTATAGGTTTTTCGGAAGTGTTAGACCTGTAAGAGAAAAATTTAAATGGTTGGGATAGGCCATGGGATGTAGAAATATTTTTTTCACATTTTATTTCCTTGTAAAAACAAGTAAATCAATAGGGAGTTTCATACGGATAAGTGCCCAGTGAACGGTTCGTTTAGCTTTATATATTGTTCCGGTTGGGCGTTGTATTGGTTTTTCGGAAGTGTTAGACCTGTAAGAGAAAAATTTAAATGGTTGGGAAAGGCCATGGGATGTAGAAATATTTTTTTCACATTTTATTTCCTTGTAAAAACAGGTAAATCTATAGGGATTTTCGTACGGATAAGTGCCCATTGAACGGTTCGTTTAGCTTTATATATTGTTCCGGTTGGGCGTTGTATTGGTTTTTCGGAAGTGTTAGACCTGTAAGAGAAAAATTTAAATGGTTGGGAAAGGCCATGGGATGTAGAAATATTTTTTTCACATTTTATTTCCTTGTAAAATCAGGTAAATCTATAGGGATTTTCGTACGGATAAGTGCCCAGTGAACGGTTCGTTTAGCTTTATATATTGTTCCGGGTGGGCGTTGTATTGGTTTTTTGGAAGTGTCATACCTGTAAGAGAAAAATTTAAATGGTTGGGAAAGGCCATGGGATGTAGAAATATTTTTTTCACATTTTATTTCCTTGTAAAAACAGGTAAATCAATAGGGATTTTCGTACGGATAAGTGCCCAGTGAACGGTTCGTTTAGCTTTATATATTGTTCCGGTTGGGCGTTGTATTGGTTCTTCGGAAGTGTTAGACCTGTAAGAGAAAAATTTAAATGGTTGGGAAAGGCCATGGGATGTAGAAATATTTTTTTCACATTTTATTTCCTTGTAAAAACAAGTAAATCAATAGGGATTTTCGTACGGATAAGTGCCCAGTGAACCGTTCGTTTAGCTTTATATATTGTTCCGGGTGGGCGTTGTATTGGTTTTTCGGAAGTGTTAAACCTGTATGAGAAAATTTTAATTGGTTGGGAAAGGCCATGGGATGTAGAAATATTTTTTTCACATTTTATTTCCTTGTAAAAACAAGTAAATCAATAGGGATTTTCGTACGGAAACTTGCCCAGTGAACGGTTCGTTTAGCTTTATATATTGTTCCGGGTGGGCGTTGTATTGGTTTTTTGGAAGTGTCATACCTGTAAGAGAAAAATTTAAATGGTTGGGAAAGGCCATGGGATGTAGAAATATTTTTTTCACATTTTACTTCCTTGTAAAAATAGGTAAATCAATAGGGATTTTCGTACGGATAAGTGCCCAGTGAACGGTTCGTTTAGCTTTATATATTGTTCCGGGTGGGCGTTGTATTGGTTTTTCGGAAGTGTTAGACCTGTAAGAGAAAAATTTAAATGGTTGGGATAGGCCATGGGATGTAGAAATATTTTTTTCACATTTTACTTCCTTGTAAAAAAAGGTAAATCAATAGGGATTTTCATACGGATAAGTACCCAGTGAACGGTTCGTTTAGCTTTATATATTGTTCCGGGTGGGCGTTGTATTGGTTTTTTGGAAGTGTTAGACCTGTAAGAGAAAAATTTAAATGGTTGGGAAAGTCCATGGTATGTAGAAATATTTTTTTCACATTTTACTTCCTTGTAAATACAGGTAAATCAATAGGGATTTTCATACGGATAAGTACCCAGTGAACGGTTCGTTTAGCTTTATATATTGTTCCGGGTGGGCGTTGTATAGGTTTTTCGGACGTGTTAGACCTGTAAGAGAAAAATTTAAATTGTTGGGATAGGCCATGGGATGTAGAAATATTTTTTTCACATTTTATTTCCTTGTAAAAACAAGTAAATCAATAGGGATTTTCGTACGCATAAGTACCCAGTGAACGGTTCGTTTAGCTTTATATATTGTTCCGGTTGGGCGTTGTATTGGTTTTTCGGAAGTGTTAGACCTGTAAGAGAAAAATTTAAATGGTTGGGAAAGGCCATGGGATGTAGAAATATTTTTTTCACATTTTATTTCCTTGTAAAAACAGGTAAATCTATAGGGATTTTCGTACGGATAAGTGCCCAGTGAACGGTTCGTTTAGCTTTATATATTGTTCCGGTTGGGCGTTGTATTGGTTTTTCGGAAGTGTTAGACCTGTAAGAGAAAAATTTAAATGGTTGGGAAAGGCCATGGGATGTAGAAATATTTTTTTAACATTTTACTTCCTTGTAAATACAGGTAAATCAATAGGGATTTTCGTACGGATAAGTACCCAGTGAACGGTTCGTTTAGCTTTATATATTGTTCCGGGTGGGCGTTGTATAGGTTTTTCGGAAGTGTTAGACCTGTAAGAGAAAAATTTAAATGGTTGGGATAGGCCATGGGATGTAGAAATATTTTTTTCACATTTTATTTCCTTGTAAAAACAAGTAAATCAATAGGGAGTTTCATACGGATAAGTGCCCAGTGAACGGTTCGTTTAGCTTTATATATTGTTCCGGTTGGGCGTTGTATTGGTTTTTCGGAAGTGTTAGACCTGTAAGAGAAAAATTTAAATGGTTGGGAAAGGCCATGGGATGTAGAAATATTTTTTTCACATTTTATTTCCTTGTAAAAACAGGTAAATCTATAGGGATTTTCGTACGGATAAGTGCCCATTGAACGGTTCGTTTAGCTTTATATATTGTTCCGGTTGGGCGTTGTATTGGTTTTTCGGAAGTGTTAGACCTGTAAGAGAAAAATTTAAATGGTTGGGAAAGGCCATGGGATGTAGAAATATTTTTTTCACATTTTATTTCCTTGTAAAAACAAGTAAATCAATAGGGATTTTCGTACGCATAAGTACCCAGTGAACGGTTCGTTTAGCTTTATATATTGTTCCGGGTGGGCGTTGTATAGGTTTTTCGGACGTGTTAGACCTGTAAGAGAAAAATTTAAATTGTTGGGATAGGCCATGGGATGTAGAAATATTTTTTTCACATTTTATTTCCTTGTAAAAACAAGTAAATCAATAGGGATTTTCGTACGCATAAGTACCCAGTGAACGGTTCGTTTAGCTTTATATATTGTTCCGGTTGGGCGTTGTATTGGTTTTTCGGAAGTGTTAGACCTGTAAGAGAAAAATTTAAATGGTTGGGAAAGGCCATGGGATGTAGAAATATTTTTTTCACATTTTATTTCCTTGTAAAAACAGGTAAATCTATAGGGATTTTCGTACGGATAAGTGCCCAGTGAACGGTTCGTTTAGCTTTATATATTGTTCCGGTTGGGCGTTGTATTGGTTTTTCGGAAGTGTTAGACCTGTAAGAGAAAAATTTAAATGGTTGGGAAAGGCCATGGGATGTAGAAATATTTTTTTAACATTTTACTTCCTTGTAAAAAGAGGTAAATCAATAGGGATTTTCGTACGGATAAGTACCCAGTGAACGGTTCGTTTAGCTTTATATATTGTTCCGGGTGGGCGTTGTATAGGTTTTTCGGAAGTGTTAGACCTGTAAGAGAAAAATTTAAATGGTTGGGATAGGCCATGGGATGTAGAAATATTTTTTTCACATTTTATTTCCTTGTAAAAACAAGTAAATCAATAGGGAGTTTCATACGGATAAGTGCCCAGTGAACGGTTCGTTTAGCTTTATATATTGTTCCGGTTGGGCGTTGTATTGGTTTTTCGGAAGTGTTAGACCTGTAAGAGAAAAATTTAAATGGTTGGGAAAGGCCATGGGATGTAGAAATATTTTTTTCACATTTTATTTCCTTGTAAAAACAGGTAAATCTATAGGGATTTTCGTACGGATAAGTGCCCATTGAATGGTTCGTTTAGCTTTATATATTGTTCCGGTTGGGCGTTGTATTGGTTTTTCGGAAGTGTTAGACCTGTAAGAGAAAAATTTAAATGGTTGGGAAAGGCCATGGGATGTAGAAATATTTTTTTCACATTTTATTTCCTTGTAAAATCAGGTAAATCTATAGGGATTTTCGTACGGATAAGTGCCCAGTGAACGGTTCGTTTAGCTTTATATATTGTTCCGGGTGGGCGTTGTATTGGTTTTTCGGAAGTGCTAGACCTGTAAGAGAAAAATTTAAATGGTTGGGAAAGGCCATGGGATGTAGAAATATTTTTTTCACATTTTACTTCCTTGTAAAAACAGGTAAATCAATAGGGATTTTCGTACGGATAAGTGCCCAGTGAACGGTTCGTTTAGCTTTATATATTGTTCCGGTTGGGCGTTGTATTGGTTCTTCGGAAGTGTTAGACCTGTAAGAGAAAAATTTAAATGGTTGGGAAAGGCCATGGGATGTAGAAATATTTTTTTCACATTTTATTTCCTTGTAAAAACAAGTAAATCAATAGGGATTTTCGTACGGATAAGTGCCCAGTGAACCGTTCGTTTAGCTTTATATATTGTTCCGGGTGGGCGTTGTATTGGTTTTTCGGAAGTGTTAAACCTGTATGAGAAAATTTTAAATGGTTGGGAAAGGCCATGGGATGTAGAAATATTTTTTTCACATTTTATTTCCTTGTAAAAACAAGTAAATCAATAGGGATTTTCGTACGGAAACTTGCCCAGTGAACGGTTCGTTTAGCTTTATATATTGTTCCGGGTGGGCGTTGTATTGGTTTTTTGGAAGTGTCATACCTGTAAGAGAAAAATTTAAATGGTTGGGAAAGGCCATGGGATGTAGAAATATTTTTTTCACATTTTACTTCCTTGTAAAAATAGGTAAATCAATAGGGATTTTCGTACGGATAAGTGCCCAGTGAACGGTTCGTTTAGCTTTATATATTGTTCCGGGTGGGCGTTGTATTGGTTTTTCGGAAGTGTTAGACCTGTAAGAGAAAAATTTAAATGGTTGGGAAAGGCCATGGGATGTAGAAATATTTTTTTCACATTTTACTTCCTTGTAAAAACAAGTAAATCAATAGGGATTTTCGTACGGATAAGTACCCAGTGAACGGTTCGTTTAGTTTATATATTGTTACGGGTGGGTGTTGTATTGGTTTTTCGGAAGTGTTAGACCTGTAAGAGAAAAATTTAAATGGTTGGGATAGGCCATGGGATGTAGAAATATTTTTTTCACATTTTACTTCCTTGTAAAAAAAGGTAAATCAATAGGGATTTTCATACGGATAAGTACCCAGTGAACGGTTCGTTTAGCTTTATATATTGTTCCGGGTGGGCGTTGTATTGGTTTTTTGGAAGTGTTAGACCTGTAAGAGAAAAATTTAAATGGTTGGGAAAGTCCATGGTATGTAGAAATATTTTTTTCACATTTTACTTCCTTGTAAATACAGGTAAATCAATAGGGATTTTCATACGGATAAGTACCCAGTGAACGGTTCGTTTAGCTTTATATATTGTTCCGGGTGGGCGTTGTATAGGTTTTTCGGACGTGTTAGACCTGTAAGAGAAAAATTTAAATTGTTGGGATAGGCCATGGGATGTAGAAATATTTTTTTCACATTTTATTTCCTTGTAAAAACAAGTAAATCAATAGGGATTTTCGTACGCATAAGTACCCAGTGAACGGTTCGTTTAGCTTTATATATTGTTCCGGTTGGGCGTTGTATTGGTTTTTCGGAAGTGTTAGACCTGTAAGAGAAAAATTTAAATGGTTGGGAAAGGCCATGGGATGTAGAAATATTTTTTTCACATTTTATTTCCTTGTAAAAACAGGTAAATCTATAGGGATTTTCGTACGGATAAGTGCCCAGTGAACGGTTCGTTTAGCTTTATATATTGTTCCGGTTGGGCGTTGTATTGGTTTTTCGGAAGTGTTAGACCTGTAAGAGAAAAATTTAAATGGTTGGGAAAGGCCATGGGATGTAGAAATATTTTTTTAACATTTTACTTCCTTGTAAATACAGGTAAATCAATAGGGATTTTCGTACGGATAAGTACCCAGTGAACGGTTCGTTTAGCTTTATATATTGTTCCGGGTGGGCGTTGTATAGGTTTTTCGGAAGTGTTAGACCTGTAAGAGAAAAATTTAAATGGTTGGGATAGGCCATGGGATGTAGAAATATTTTTTTCACATTTTATTTCCTTGTAAAAACAAGTAAATCAATAGGGAGTTTCATACGGATAAGTGCCCAGTGAACGGTTCGTTTAGCTTTATATATTGTTCCGGTTGGGCGTTGTATTGGTTTTTCGGAAGTGTTAGACCTGTAAGAGAAAAATTTAAATGGTTGGGAAAGGCCATGGGATGTAGAAATATTTTTTTCACATTTTATTTCCTTGTAAAAACAGGTAAATCTATAGGGATTTTCGTACGGATAAGTGCCCATTGAACGGTTCGTTTAGCTTTATATATTGTTCCGGTTGGGCGTTGTATTGGTTTTTCGGAAGTGTTAGACCTGTAAGAGAAAAATTTAAATGGTTGGGAAAGGCCATGGGATGTAGAAATATTTTTTTCACATTTTATTTCCTTGTAAAATCAGGTAAATCTATAGGGATTTTCGTACGGATAAGTGCCCAGTGAACGGTTCGTTTAGCTTTATATATTGTTCCGGGTGGGCGTTGTATTGGTTTTTTGGAAGTGTCATACCTGTAAGAGAAAAATTTAAATGGTTGGGAAAGGCCATGGGATGTAGAAATATTTTTTTCACATTTTATTTCCTTGTAAAAACAGGTAAATCAATAGGGATTTTCGTACGGATAAGTGCCCAGTGAACGGTTCGTTTAGCTTTATATATTGTTCCGGTTGGGCGTTGTATTGGTTCTTCGGAAGTGTTAGACCTGTAAGAGAAAAATTTAAATGGTTGGGAAAGGCCATGGGATGTAGAAATATTTTTTTCACATTTTATTTCCTTGTAAAAACAAGTAAATCAATAGGGATTTTCGTACGGATAAGTGCCCAGTGAACCGTTCGTTTAGCTTTATATATTGTTCCGGGTGGGCGTTGTATTGGTTTTTCGGAAGTGTTAAACCTGTATGAGAAAATTTTAAATGGTTGGGAAAGGCCATGGGATGTAGAAATATTTTTTTCACATTTTATTTCCTTGTAAAAACAAGTAAATCAATAGGGATTTTCGTACGGAAACTTGCCCAGTGAACGGTTCGTTTAGCTTTATATATTGTTCCGGGTGGGCGTTGTATTGGTTTTTTGGAAGTGTCATACCTGTAAGAGAAAAATTTAAATGGTTGGGAAATGCCATGGGATGTAGATATATTTTTTTCACATTTTACTTCCTTGTAAAAACAGGTAAATCAATAGGGATTTTCGTACGGGTACGTGCCCAGTGAACGGTTTGTTTAGCTTTATATATTGTTCCGGCTGGGCGTTGTATTGGTTTTTCGGAAGTGTTAGACCTGTAAGAGAAAAATTTAAATGGTTGGGAAAGGCCATGGGATGTAGAAATATTTTTTTCACATTTTACTTCCTTGTAAAAACAAGTAAATCAATAGGGATTTTCGTACGGATAAGTACCCAGTGAACGGTTCGTTTAGCTTTATATATTGTTACGGGTGGGTGTTGTATTGGTTTTTCGGAAGTGTTAGACCTGTAATAGAAACATTTAAATGGTTGGGATAGGCCATGGGATGTAGAAATATTTTTTCACATTTTATTTCCTTGTAAAAACAGGTAAATCAATAGCGATTTTCGTACGCATAAGTACCCAATGAACGGTTCGTTTAGCTTTATATATTGTTCCGGGTGGCCGTTGTATTGGTTTTTTGGAAGTGTTAGACCTGTAAGAGAAAAATTTAAATGGTTGGGAAAGGCCATAGGATGTAGAAATATTTTTTTCACATTTTATTTCCTTGTAAATACAGGTAAATCTATAGGGATTTTCGTACGGATAAGTGCCCAGTGAACGGTTCGTTTAGCTTTATATATTGTTCCGGTTGGGCGTTGTATTGGTTTTTCGGAAGTGTTAGACCTGTAAGAAGAAAAATTTAAATGGTTGGGAAAGGCCATGGGATGTAGAAATATTTTTTTCACATTTTACTTCCTTGTAAAAAAAGGTAAATCAATAGGGATTTTCGTACGGATAAGTACCCAGTGAACGGTTCGTTTAGCTTTATATATTGTTCCGGGTGGGCGTTGTATTGGTTCTTCGGAAGTGTTAGACCTGTAAGAGAAAAATTTAAATGGTTGGGAAAGGCCATGGGATGTAGAAATATTTTTTTCACATTTTATTTCCTTGTAAAAACAAGTAAATCAATAGGGATTTTCGTACGGATAAGTGCCCAGTGAACCGTTCGTTTAGCTTTATATATTGTTCCGGGTGGGCGTTGTATTGGTTTTTCGGAAGTGTTAAACCTGTATGAGAAAATTTTAAATGGTTGGGAAAGGCCATGGGATGTAGAAATATTTTTTTCACATTTTATTTCCTTGTAAAAACAAGTAAATCAATAGGGATTATCGTACGGAAACTTGCCCAGTGAACCGTTCGTTTAGCTTTATATATTGTTCCGGGTGGGCGTTGTATTGGTTTTTCGGAAGTGTTAAACCTGTAAGAGAAAATTTTAAATGGTTGGGATAGGCCATGGGATGTAGAAATATTTTTTTCACATTTTATTTCCTTGTAAAAACAGGTAAATCAATAGCGATTTTCGTACGCATAAGTACCCAGTGAACGGTTCGTTTAGCTTTATATATTGTATCGGGTGGCCGTTGTATAGGCTTTTCGGAAGTGTTAGACATGTAAGAGAAAAATTTAAATGGTTGGGAAAGGCCATGGGATGTAGAAATATTTTTTTCACATTTTACGTCCTTGTAAAAACAAGTAAATCAATAGGGATTTTCGTACGGATAAGTACCCAGTGAACGGTTCGTTTAGCTTTATATATTGTTCCGGGTGGGCGTTGTATAGGTTTTTCGGAAGTGTTAGACCTGTAAGAGAAAAATTTAAATGGTTGAGATAGGCCATGGGATGTAGAAATATTTTTTTCACATTTTATTTCCTTGTAAAAACAAGTAAATCAATAGGGATTTTCGTACGGATAAGTGCCCAGTGAACGGTTCGTTTAGCTTTATATATTGTTCCGGTTGGGCGTTGTATTGGTTTTTCGGAAGTGTTAGACCTGTAAGAGAAAAATTTAAATGGTTGGGAAAGGCCATGGGATGTAGAAATATTTTTTTCACATTTTATTTCCTTGTAAAAACAGGTAAATCTATAGGGATTTTCGTACGGATAAGTGCCCAGTGAACGGTTCGTTTAGCTTTATATATTGTTCCGGGTGGGCGTTGTATTGGTTTTTTGGAAGTGTCATAAATGTAAGAGAAAAATTTAAATGGTTGGGAAAGGCCATGGGATGTAGAAATATTTTTTTCACATTTTACTTCCTTGTAAAAACAGGTAAATCAATAGGGATTTTCGTACGGATAAGTGCCCAGTGAACGGTTCGTTTAGCTTTATATATTGTTCCGGCTGGGCGTTGTATTGGTTTTTCGGAAGTGTTAGACCTGTAAGAGAAAAATTTAAATGGTTGGGAAAGGCCATGGGATGTAGAAATATTTTTTTCACATTTTATTTCCTTGTAAAAACAGGTAAATCTATAGGGATTTTCGTACGGATAAGTGCCCAGTGAACGGTTCGTTTAGCTTTATATATTGTTCCGGGTGGGCGTTGTATTGGTTTTTTGGAAGTGTCATACCTGTAAGAGAAAAATTTAAATGGTTGGGAAAGGCCATGGGATGTAGAAATATTTTTTTCACATTTTACTTCCTTGTAAAAACAGGTAAATCAATAGGGATTTTCGTACGGATACGTGCCCAGTGAACGGTTCGTTTAGCTTTATATATTGTTCCGGCTGGGCGTTGTATTGGTTTTTCGGAAGTGTTAGACCTGTAAGAGAAAAATTTAAATGGTTGGGAAAGGCCATGGGATGTAGAAATATTTTTTTCACATTTTATTTCCTTGTAAAAACAGGTAAATCTATAGGGATTTTCGTACGGATAAGTGCCCAGTGAACGGTTCGTTTAGCTTTATATATTGTTCCGGCTGGGCGTTGTATTGGTTTTTCGGAAGTGTTAGACCTGTAAGAGAAAAATTTAAATGGTTGGGAAAGGCCATGGGATGTAGAAATATTTTTTTCACATTTTACTTCCTTGTAAAAACAAGTAAATCAATAGGGATTTTCGTACGGATAAGTACCCAGTGAACGGTTCGTTTAGCTTTATATATTGTTACGGGTGGGTGTTGTATTGGTTTTTCGGAAGTGTTAGACCTGTAATAGAAACATTTAAATGGTTGGGATAGGCCATGGGATGTAGAAATATTTTTTCACATTTTATTTCCTTGTAAAAACAGGTAAATCAATAGCGATTTTCGTACGCATAAGTACCCAATGAACGGTTCGTTTAGCTTTATATATTGTTCCGGGTGGCCGTTGTATTGGTTTTTTGGAAGTGTTAGACCTGTAAGAGAAAAATTTAAATGGTTGGGAAAGGCCATAGGATGTAGAAATATTTTTTTCACATTTTATTTCCTTGTAAATACAGGTAAATCTATAGGGATTTTCGTACGGATAAGTGCCCAGTGAACGGTTCGTTTAGCTTTATATATTGTTCCGGTTGGGCGTTGTATTGGTTTTTCGGAAGTGTTAGACCTGTAAGAAGAAAAATTTAAATGGTTGGGAAAGGCCATGGGATGTAGAAATATTTTTTTCACATTTTACTTCCTTGTAAAAAAAGGTAAATCAATAGGGATTTTCGTACGGATAAGTACCCAGTGAACGGTTCGTTTAGCTTTATATATTGTTCCGGGTGGGCGTTGTATTGGTTCTTCGGAAGTGTTAGACCTGTAAGAGAAAAATTTAAATGGTTGGGAAAGGCCATGGGATGTAGAAATATTTTTTTCACATTTTATTTCCTTGTAAAAACAAGTAAATCAATAGGGATTTTCGTACGGATAAGTGCCCAGTGAACGGTTCGTTTAGCTTTATATATTGTTCCGGGTGGGCGTTGTATTGGTTTTTTGGAAGTGTTAGACCTGTAAGAGAAAAATTTAAATGGTTGGGAAAGGCCATGGGATGTAGAAATATTTTTTTCACATTTTACTTCCTTGTAAAAATAGGTAAATCAATAGGGATTTTCGTACGGATAAGTGCCCAGTGAACGGTTCGTTTAGCTTTATATATTGTTCCGGGTGGGCGTTGTATTGGTTTTTCGGAAGTGTTAGACCTGTAAGAGAAAAATTTAAATGGTTGGGAAAGGCCATGGGATGTAGAAATATTTTTTTCACATTTTACTTCCTTGTAAAAACAAGTAAATCAATAGGGATTTTCGTACGGATAAGTACCCAGTGAACGGTTCGTTTAGCTTTATATATTGTTACGGGTGGGTGTTGTATTGGTTTTTCGGAAGTGTTAGACCTGTAAGAGAAAAATTTAAATGGTTGGGATAGGCCATGGGATGTAGAAATATTTTTTTCACATTTTACTTCCTTGTAAAAAAAGGTAAATCAATAGGGATTTTCGTACGGATAAGTACACAGTGAACGGTTCGTTTAGCTTTATATATTGTTCCGGGTGGGCGTTGTATTGGTTTTTTGGAAGTGTTAGACCTGTAAGAGAAAAATTTAAATGGTTGGGAAAGGCCATGGTATGTAGAAATATTTTTTTCACATTTTACTTCCTTGTAAATACAGGTAAATCAATAGGGATTTTCATACGGATAAGTACCCAGTGAACGGTTCGTTTAGCTTTATATATTGTTCCGGGTGGGCGTTGTATAGGTTTTTCGGAAGTGTTAGACCTGTAAGAGAAAAATTTAAATGGTTGAGATAGGCCATGGGATGTAGAAATATTTTTTTCACATTTTATTTCCTTGTAAAAACAAGTAAATCAATAGGGATTTTCGTACGGATAAGTGCCCAGTGAACGGTTCGTTTAGCTTTATATATTGTTCCGGTTGGGCGTTGTATTGGTTTTTCGGAAGTGTTAGACCTGTAAGAGAAAAATTTAAATGGTTGGGAAAGGCCATGGGATGTAGAAATATTTTTTTCACATTTTATTTCCTTGTAAAAACAGGTAAATCTATAGGGATTTTCGTACGGATAAGTGCCCAGTGAACGGTTCGTTTAGCTTTATATATTGTTCCGGTTGGGCGTTGTATTGGTTTTTCGGAAGTGTTAGACCTGTAAGAGAAAAATTTAAATGGTTGGGAAAGGCCATGGGATGTAGAAATATTTTTTTCACATTTTATTTCCTTGTAAAAACAGGTAAATCTATAGGGATTTTCGTACGGATAAGTGCCCAGTGAACGGTTCGTTTAGCTTTATATATTGTTCCGGGTGGGCGTTGTATTGGTTTTTTGGAAGTGTCATAAATGTAAGAGAAAAATTTAAATGGTTGGGAAAGGCCATGGGATGTAGAAATATTTTTTTCACATTTTACTTCCTTGTAAAAACAGGTAAATCAATAGGGATTTTCGTACGGATAAGTGCCCAGTGAACGGTTCGTTTAGCTTTATATATTGTTCCGGCTGGGCGTTGTATTGGTTTTTCGGAAGTGTTAGACCTGTAAGAGAAAAATTTAAATGGTTGGGAAAGGCCATGGGATGTAGAAATATTTTTTTCACATTTTATTTCCTTGTAAAAACAGGTAAATCTATAGGGATTTTCGTACGGATAAGTGCCCAGTGAACGGTTCGTTTAGCTTTATATATTGTTCCGGGTGGGCGTTGTATTGGTTTTTTGGAAGTGTCATACCTGTAAGAGAAAAATTTAAATGGTTGGGAAAGGCCATGGGATGTAGAAATATTTTTTTCACATTTTACTTCCTTGTAAAAACAGGTAAATCAATAGGGATTTTCGTACGGATACGTGACCAGTGAACGGTTCGTTTAGCTTTATATATTGTTCCGGCTGGGCGTTGTATAGGTTTTTCGGAAGTGTTAGACCTGTAAGAGAAAAATTTAAATGGTTGGGAATGGCCATGGGATGTAGAAATATTTTTTTCACATTTTACTTCCTTGTAAAAACAAGTAAATCAATAGGGATTTTCGTACGGATAAGTACCCAGTGAACGGTTCGTTTAGCTTTATATATTGTTACGGGTGGGTGTTGTATTGGTTTTTCGGAAGTGTTAGACCTGTAATAGAAACATTTAAATGGTTGGGATAGGCCATGGGATGTAGAAATATTTTTTCACATTTTATTTCCTTGTAAAAACAGGTAAATCAATAGCGATTTTCGTACGCATAAGTACCCAATGAACGGTTCGTTTAGCTTTATATATTGTTCCGGGTGGCCGTTGTATTGGTTTTTTGGAAGTGTTAGACCTGTAAGAGAAAAATTTAAATGGTTGGGAAAGGCCATAGGATGTAGAAATATTTTTTTCACATTTTATTTCCTTGTAAATACAGGTAAATCTATAGGGATTTTCGTACGGATAAGTGCCCAGTGAACGGTTCGTTTAGCTTTATATATTGTTCCGGTTGGGCGTTGTATTGGTTTTTCGGAAGTGTTAGACCTGTAAGAAGAAAAATTTAAATGGTTGGGAAAGGCCATGGGATGTAGAAATAATTTTTTCACATTTTACTTCCTTGTAAAAAAAGGTAAATCAATAGGGATTTTCGTACGGATAAGTACCCAGTGAACGGTTCGTTTAGCTTTATATATTGTTCCGGGTGGGCGTTGTATTGGTTTTTTGGAAGTGTTAGACCTGTAAGAGAAAAATTTAAATGGTTGGGAAAGGCCATGGGATGTAGAAATATTTTTTTCACATTTTACTTCCTTGTAAAAACAGGTAAATCAATAGGGATTTTCGTACGGATAAGTACCCAGTGAACGGTTCGTTTAGCTTTATATATTGTTCCGGGTTTGCGTTTTATGGGTTTTTCGGAAGTGTTAGACCTGTAAGAGAAAAATTTAAATGGTTGGGATAGGCCATGGTATGTAGAAATATTTTTTTCACATTTTATTTCCTTGTAAAAACAGGTAAATCAATAGCGATTTTCGTACGCATAAGTACCCAGTGAATGGTTCGTTTAGCTTTATATATTGTTCCGGGTGACCGTTGTATTGGTTTTTCCGAAGTGTTAGACCTGTAAGAGAAAAATTTAAATGGTTGGGAAAGGCCATAGGATGTAGAAATATTTTTTTCACATTTTATTTCCTTGTAAAAACAGGTAAATCTATAGGGATTTTCGTACGGATAAGTGCCCAGTGAACGGTTCGTTTAGCTTTATATATTGTTCCGGTTGGGCGTTGTATTGGTTTTTCGGAAGTGTTAGACCTGTAAGAGAAAAATTTAAATGGTTGGGAAAGGCCATGGGATGTAGAAATATTTTTTTCACATTTTACTTCCTTGTAAAAAAAGGTAAATCAATAGGGATTTTCGTACGGATAAGTACCCAGTGAACGGTTCGTTTAGCTTTATATATTGTTCCGGGTGGGCATTGTATTGGTTTTTCGGAAGTGTTAGACCTGTAAGAGAAAAATTTAAATGGTTGGGAAAGGCCATGGGATGTAGAAATATTTTTTTCACATTTTATTTCCTTGTAAAAACAGGTAAATCAATAGGGATTTTCGTACGGATAAGTATCCAGTGAACGGTTCGTTTAGCTTTATATATTGTTCCGGGTGACCGTTGTATTGGTTTTTCCGAAGTGTTAGACCTGTAAGAGAAAAATTTAAATGGTTGGGAAAGGCCATAGGATGTAGAAATATTTTTTTCACATTTTATTTCCTTGTAAAAACAGGTAAATCTATAGGGATTTTCGTACGGATAAGTGCCCAGTGTACGGTTCGTTTAGCTTTATATATTGTTCCGGTTGGGCGTTGTATTGGTTTTTCGGAAGTGTTAGACCTGTAAGAGAAAAATTTAAATGGTTGGGAAAGGCCATGGGATGTAGAAATATTTTTTTCACATTTTACTTCCTTGTAAAAAAAGGTAAATCAATAGGGATTTTCGTACGGATAAGTACCCAGTGAACGGTTCGTTTAGCTTTATATATTGTTCCGGCTGGGCGTTGTATTGGTTTTTTGGAAGTGTTAGACCTGTAAGAGAAAAATTTAAATGGTTGGGATAGGCCATGGGATGTAGAAATATTTTTTTCACATTTTACTTCCTTGTAAAAAAAGGTAAATCAATAGGGATTTTCGTACGGATAAGTACCCAGTGAACGGTTCGTTTAGCTTTATATATTGTTCCGGGTGGGCGTTGTATTGGTTTTTCGGAAGTGTTAGACCTGTAAGAGAAAAATTTAAATGGTTGGGAAAGGCCATGGGATGTAGAAATATTTTTTTCACATTTTACTTCCTTGTAAAAACAGGTAAATCAATAGGGATTTTCGTACGTATAAGTACCCAGTGAAAGGTTCATTTAGCTTTATATATTGTTACGGGTGGGTGTTGTATTGGTTTGTCGGAAGTGTTAGACCTGTAAGAGAAAAATTTAAATGGTTGTGATAGGCCATGGGATGTAGAAATATTTTTTTCACATTTTATTTCCTTGCAAAAACAGGTAAATCAATAGCGATATTCGTACGCATAGGTACCCAGTGAACGGTTCGTTTAGCTTTATATATTGTTCCGGGTGGGCGTTGTATTGGTTTTTCGGAAGTGTTAGACCTGTAAGAGAAAAATTTAAATGGTTGGGAAAGGCCATGGGATGTAGAAATATTTTTTTTCACATTTTACTTCCTTGTAAAAACAGGTAAATCAATAGGGATTTGTGTACGTATAAGTACCCAGTGAAAGGTTCATTTAGCTTTATATATTGTTACGGGTGGGTGTTGTATTGGTTTGTCGGAAGTGTTAGACCTGTAAGAGAAAAATTTAAATGGTTGTGATAGGCCATGGGATGTAGAAATATTTTTTTTACATTTTATTTCCTTGCAAAAACAGGTAAATCAATAGCGATTTTCGTACGCATAGGTACCCAGTGAACGGTTCGTTTAGCTTTATATATTGTTCCGGGTGGACGTTGTATTGGTTTTTTGGAAGTTTTAGACCTGTAAGAGAAAAATTTAAATGGTTGGGAAAGGCCATGGGATGTAGAAATATTTTTTTCACATTTTATTTCCTTGTAAAAACAGGTAAATCTACAGGGATTTTCGTATGGATATGTGCCCAGTGAACGGTTCGTTTAGCTTTTTATATTATTCCGGTTGGGCGTTGTATTGGTTTTTCGGAAGTTTTAGACCTGTAAGAGAAAAATTTGAATGGTTGGGAAAGGCCATGGGATGTAGAAATATTTTTTTCACATTTTATTTCCTTGTAAAAACAGGTAAATCAATAGCGGTTTTCGTACGCATAAGTACCCAGTAAACGGTTCGTTTAGCTTTATATATTGTTCCGGGTGGGCGTTGTATTGGTTTTTCGGAAGTGTTAGACCTCTAAGAGAAAAATTTAAATGGTTGGGAAAGGCCATGGGATGTAGAAATATTTCTTTCACATTTTATTTCCTTGTAAAAACAGGTTAATCAATAGCGATTTTTGTACGCATAAGTACCCAGTGAACGGTTCGTTTAGCTTTATATATTGTTCCGGGTGGGCGTTGTATTGGTTTTTCGGAAGTGTTAGACCTGTAAGAGAAAAATTTAAATGGTTGTGAAAGGCCATGGGATGTAGAAATATTTTTTTCCCATTTTATTTCCTTGTAAAAACAGGTAGATCTATAGGGATTTTCGTACGGATAAGTGCCCAGTGAACGGTTCGTTTAGCTTTATATATTGTTCCGGTTGGGCGTTGTATTGGTTTTTCGGAAGTGTTAGACCTGTAAGAGAAAAATTTAAATGGTTGGGAAAGGCCATGGGATGTAGAAATATTTTTTTCACATTTTACTTCCTTGTAAAAAAGGGTAAATGAATAGGGATTTTCGTACGCATAAGTACCCAGTGAACGGTTCGTTTAGCTTTATATATTGTTCCGGGTGGGCGTTGTATTGGTTTTTCGGAAGTGTTAGACCTCTAAGAGAAAAATTTAAATGGTTGGGAAAGGCCATGGGATGTAGAAATATTTCTTTCACATTTTATTTCCTTGTAAAAACAGGTTAATCAATAGCGATTTTTGTACGCATAAGTACCCAGTGAACGGTTCGTTTAGCTTTATATATTGTTCCGAGTGGGCGTTGTATTGGTTTTTTGGAAGTGTTAGACCTGTAAGAGAAAAATTTAAATGTTTGGGAAAGGCCATGGGATGTAGAAATATTTTTTTCACATTTAATTCCTTGTAAAAACAGGTAAATCAATAGGGATTTTCGTACGCATAAGTACCCAGTGGATGTTTCGTTTATCTTTATATATTGTTACAGGTGGGTGTTGTATTGGTTTTTCGGAAGTGTTTGACCTGTAAGAGAAAAATTTAAATGGTTGGGATAGGCCATGGGATGTAGAAATATTTTTTTCACATTTTATTTCCTTGTAAAAACAGGTAAATCAATAGCGATTTTCGTACGCATAAGTGCCCAGTGATCGGTTCGTTTAGCTTAATATTTTGTTCCGGTTGGGCGTTGTATTGGTTCTTCGGAATTGTTAGACCTGTAAGAGAAAAATTTAAATGGTTGGGAAAGGCCATGGGATGTAGAAATATTTTTTTCACATTTTATTTCCTTGTAAAAACAAGTAAATCAATAGGGATTTTCGTACGGATAAGTGCCCAGTGAACCGTTCGTTTAGCTTTATATATTGTTCCGGGTGGGCGTTGTATTGGTTTTTCGGAAGTGTTAAACCTGTAAGAGAAAATTTTAAATGGTTGGGAAAGGCCATGGGATGTAGAAATATTTTTTTCACATTTTACTTCCTTGTAAAAAAAGGTAAATCAATAGGGATTTTCGTACGGATAAGTACCCAGTGAACGGTTCGTTTAGCTTTATATATTGTTCTGGGTGGCCGTTGTATTGGTTTTTTGGAAGTTTTAGACCTGTAAGAGAAAAATTTAAATGGTTGGGAAAGGCCATGGGATGTAGAAATATTTTTTTCACATTTTATTTCCTTGTAAAAACAGGTAAATCTACAGGGATTTTCGTATGGATATGTGCCCAGTGAACGGTTCGTTTAGCTTTTTATATTATTCCGGATGGGCGTTGTATTGGTTTTAAGGAAGTTTTAGACCTGTAAGAGAAAAATTTAAATGGTTGGGAAAGGCCATGGGATGTAGAAATATTTTTTTCACGTTTTATTTCCTTGTAAAAACAGGTAAATCAATAGCGGTTTTCGTATGCATAAGTACCCAGTGAACGGTTCGTTTAGCTTTATATATTGTTCCGGGTGGGCGTTGTATTGGTTTTTCAGAAGTGTTAGACCTGTAAGAGAAAAATTTAAATGGTTGGGAAAGGCCATGGGATGTAGAAATATTTTTTTCACATTTTACTTCCTTGTAAAAAAGGTAAATCAATAGGGATTTTCGTACGGATAAGTACCCAGGGAACGGTTCGTTTAGCTTTATATATTGTTCCGGGTGGGCGTTGTATTGGTTTTTTGGAAGTGTTAGACCTGTTAGAGAAAAATTTAAATGATTGGGAAAGGCCATGGGATGTAGAAATATTTTTTTCACATTTTACTTCCTTGTAAAAACAGGTAAATCAATAGGGATTTTCGTACGGATAAGTACCCAGTGAACTGTTAGTTTAGCTTTATATATTGTTCCGGGTGGGCGTTGTATTGGTTTTTCGGAAGTGTTAGACCTGTAAGAGAAAAATTTAAATGATTGGGAAAGGCCATGGGATGTAGAAATAGTTTTTTCACATTTTATTTCCTTGTAAAAACAGGTAGATATATAGGGATTTTCGTACGCATAAGTGCCCAGTGAACGGTTCGTTTAGCTTTATATATTGTTCCGGTTGGGCGTTGTATTGGTTTTTCGGAAGTGTTAGACCTGTAAGAGAAAAATTTAAATGGTTGGGAAAGGCCATGGGATGTAGAAATATTTTTTTCACATTTTACTTCCTTGTAAAAAAAGGTAAATCAATAGGGATTTTCGTACGCATAAGTACCCAGTGAACGGTTCGTTTAGCTTTATATATTGTTCCGGGTGGGTGTTGTATTGGTTTTTTGGAATTGTTAGACCTGTAAGAGAAAAATATAAATGGTTGGGAAAGGCCATGGGATGTAGAAATATCTTTTTCACATTTTACTTCCTTGTAAAAACAGGTAAATCAATAGGGATTTTCGTACGGATAAGTGCCCAGTGAACGGTTCGTTTAGCTTTATATATTGTTCCGGGTGGGCATTGTATTGGTTTTTTGGAAGTGTTAGACCTGTAAGAGAAAAATTTAAATGTTTGGGAAAGGCCATGGGATGTAGAAATATTTTTTTCACATTTAATTCCTTGTAAAAACAGGTAAATCAATAGGGATTTTCGTACGCATAAGTACCCAGTGGATGTTTCGTTTATCTTTATATATTGTTACAGGTGGGTGTTGTATTGGTTTTTCGGAAGTGTTTGACCTGTAAGAGAAAAATTTAAATGGTTGGGATAGGCCATGGGATGTAGAAATATTTTTTTCACATTTTATTTCCTTGTAAAAACAGGTAAATCAATAGCGATTTTCGTACGCATAAGTGCCCAGTGAACGGTTCGTTTAGCTTAATATTTTGTTCCGGTTGGGCGTTGTATTGGTTCTTCGGAAGTGTTAGACCTGTAAGAGAAAAATTTAAATGGTTGGGAAAGGCCATGGGATGTAGAAATATTTTTTTCACATTTTATTTCCTTGTAAAAACAAGTAAATCAATAGGGATTTTCGTACGGATAAGTGCCCAGTGAACCGTTCGTTTAGCTTTATATATTGTTCCGGGTGGGCGTTGTATTGGTTTTTCGGAAGTGTTAAACCTGTAAGAGAAAATTTTAAATGGTTGGGAAAGGCCATGGGATGTAGAAATATTTTTTTCACATTTTACTTCCTTGTAAAAAAAGGTAAATCAATAGGGATTTTCGTACGGATAAGTACCCAGTGAACGGTTCGTTTAGCTTTATATATTGTTCTGGGTGGCCGTTGTATTGGTTTTTTGGAAGTTTTAGACCTGTAAGAGAAAAATTTAAATGGTTGGGAAAGGCCATGGGATGTAGAAATATTTTTTTCACATTTTATTTCCTTGTAAAAACAGGTAAATCTACAGGGATTTTCGTATGGATATGTGCCCAGTGAACGGTTCGTTTCGCTTTTTATATTATTCCGGATGGGCGTTGTATTGGTTTTAAGGAAGTTTTAGACCTGTAAGAGAAAAATTTAAATGGTTGGGAAAGGCCATGGGATGTAGAAATATTTTTTTCACGTTTTATTTCCTTGTAAAAACAGGTAAATCAATAGCGGTTTTCGTATGCATAAGTACCCAGTGAACGGTTCGTTTAGCTTTATATATTGTTCCGGGTGGGCGTTGTATTGGTTTTTCAGAAGTGTTAGACCTGTAAGAGAAAAATTTAAATGGTTGGGAAAGGCCATGGGATGTAGAAATATTTTTTTCACATTTTACTTCCTTGTAAAAAAGGTAAATCAATAGGGATTTTCGTACGGATAAGTACCCAGGGAACGGTTCGTTTAGCTTTATATATTGTTCCGGGTGGGCGTTGTATTGGTTTTTTGGAAGTGTTAGACCT
Source organism: Paroedura picta (assembly GCF_049243985.1). NCBI lineage: Eukaryota > Metazoa > Chordata > Lepidosauria > Squamata > Gekkonidae > Paroedura > Paroedura picta. Next base: position 108,661,215 of record NC_135375.1, read on the forward strand.
GTTAGAGAAAAATTTAAATGATTGGGAAAGGCCATGGGATGTAGAAATATTTTTTTCACATTTTACTTCCTTGTAAAAACAGGTAAATCAATAGGGATTTTCGTACGGATAAGTACCCAGTGAACTGTTAGTTTAGCTTTATATATTGTTCCGGGTGGGCGTTGTATTGGTTTTTCGGAAGTGTTAGACCTGTAAGAGAAAAATTTAAATGATTGGGAAAGGCCATGGGATGTAGAAATAGTTTTTTCACATTTTATTTCCTTGTAAAAACAGGTAAATCAATAGGGATTTTCGTACGGATAAGTACCCAGTTAACGGTTCGTTTAGCTTTATATATTGTTCCGGGTGGGCGTTGTATTGGTTTTTTGGAAGTGTTAGACCTGTAAATGAAAAATTTAAATGATTGGGAAAGGCCATGGGATGTAGAAATATTTTTTTCACATTTTACTTCCTTGTAAAAACAGGTAAATCAATAGGGATTTTCGTACGGATAAGTACCCAGTGAACGGTTCGTTTAGCTTTATATATTGTTCCGGGTGGGCATTGTATTGGTTTTTTGGAAGTGTTAGACCTGTAAGAGAAAAATTTAAATGGTTGGGAAAGGCCATGGGATGTAGAAATATTTTTTTCACATTTTACTTACTTGTAAAAAAGGTAAATCAATAGGGATTTTCGTACGGATAAGTACCCAGTGAACGGTTCGTTTAGCTTTATATATTGTTCCGGGTGGGCGTTGTATTGGTTTTTTGGAAGTGTTAGACCTGTTAGAGAAAAATTTAAATGATTGGGAAAGGCCATGGGATGTAGAAATATTTTTTTCACATTTTACTTCCTTGTAAAAACAGGTAAATCAATAGGGATTTTCGTACGGATAAGTGCCCAGTGAACGGTTCGTTTAGCTTTATATATTGTTCCGGGTGGGCGTTGTATTGGTTTTTCGGAAGTGTTAGACCTGTAAGAGAAAAATTTAAATGGTTGGGAAAGGCCATGGGATGTAGAAATATTTTTTTCACATTTTACTTCCTTGTAAAAAAGGTAAATCAATAGGGATTTTCGTACGAATAAGTACCCAGTGAACGGTTCGTTTAGCTTTATATATTGTTCCGGGTGGGCGTTGTATTGGTTTTTTGGAAGTGTTAGACCTGTAAGAGAAAAATTTAAATGATTGGGAAAGGCCATGGGATGTAGAAATATTTTTTTCACATTTTACTTCCTTGTAAAAACAGGTAAATCAATAGGGATTTTCGTACGGATAAGTACCCAGTGAACTGTTCGTTTAGCTTTATATATTGTTCCGGGTGGGCGTTGTATTGGTTTTTCGGAAGTGTTAGACCTGTAAGAGAAAAATTTAAATGATTGGGAAAGGCCATGGGATGTAGAAATATTTTTTTCACATTTAATTCCTTGTAAAAACAGGTAAATCAATAGGGATTTTCGTACGCATAAGTACCCAGTGGATGTTTCGTTTATCTTTATATATTGTTACAGGTGGGTGTTGTATTGGTTTTTCGGAAGTGTTTGACCTGTAAGAGAAAAATTTAAATGGTTGGGATAGGCCATGGGATGTAGAAATATTTTTTTCACATTTTATTTCCTTGTAAAAACAGGTAAATCAATAGCGATTTTCGTACGCATAAGTGCCCAGTGAACGGTTCGTTTAGCTTTATATATTGTTCCGGTTGGGCGTTGTATTGGTTCTTCGGAAGTGTTAGACCTGTAAGAGAAAAATTTAAATGGTTGGGAAAGGCCATGGGATGTAGAAATATTTTTTTCACATTTTATTTCCTTGTAAAAACAAGTAAATCAATAGGGATTTTCGTACCGATAAGTGCCCAGTGAACCGTTCGTTTAGCTTTATATATTGTTCCGGGTGGGCGTTGTATTGGTTTTTTGGAAGTGTTAGACCTGTAAATGAAAAATTTAAATGATTGGGAAAGGCCATGGGATGTAGAAATATTTTTTTCACATTTTACTTCCTTGTAAAAACAGGTAAATCAATAGGGATTTTCGTACGGATAAGTACCCAGTGAACGGTTCGTTTAGCTTTATATATTGTTCCAGGTGGGCGTTGTATTGGTTTTTTGGAAGTGTTAGACCTGTAAGAGAAAAATTTAAATGGTTGGGAAAGGCCATGGGATGTAGAAATATTTTTTTCACATTTTACTTACTTGTAAAAAAGGTAAATCAATAGGGATTTTCGTACGGATAAGTACCCAGTGAACGGTTCGTTTAGCTTTATATATTGTTCCGGGTGGGCGTTGTATTGGTTTTTTGGAAGTGTTAGACCTGTTAGAGAAAAATTTAAATGATTGGGAAAGGCCATGGGATGTAGAAATATTTTTTTCACATTTTACTTCCTTGTAAAAACAGGTAAATCAATAGGGATTTTCGTACGGATAAGTGCCCAGTGAACGGTTCGTTTAGCTTTATATATTGTTCCGGGTGGGCGTTGTATTGGTTTTTCGGAAGTGTTAGACCTGTAAGAGAAAAATTTAAATGGTTGGGAAAGGCCATGGGATGTAGAAATATTTTTTTCACATTTTACTTCCTTGTAAAAAAGGTAAATCAATAGGGATTTTCGTACGAATAAGTACCCAGTGAACGGTTCGTTTAGCTTTATATATTGTTCCGGGTGGGCGTTGTATTGGTTTTTCGGAAGTGTTAAACCTGTAAGAGAAAATTTTAAATGGTTGGGAAAGGCCATGGGATGTAGAAATATTTTTTTCACATTTTACTTCCTTGTAAAAAAAGGTAAATCAATAGGGATTTTCGTACGGATAAGTACCCAGTGAACGGTTCGTTTAGCTTTATATATTGTTCTGGGTGGCCGTTGTATTGGTTTTTTGGATGTTTTAGACCTGTAAGAGAAAAATTTAAATGGTTGGGAAAGGCCATGGGATGTAGAAATATTTTTTTCACATTTTATTTCCTTGTAAAAACAGGTAAATCTACAGGGATTTTCGTATGGATATGTGCCCAGTGAACGGTTCGTTTAGCTTTTTATATTATTCCGGATGGGCGTTGTATTGGTTTTAAGGAAGTTTTAGACCTGTAAGAGAAAAATTTAAATGGTTGGGAAAGGCCATGGGATGTAGAAATATTTTTTTCACATTTTATTTCCTTGTAAAAACAGGTAAATCAATAGCGGTTTTCGTACGCATAAGTACCCAGTGAACGGTTCGTTTAGCTTTATATATTGTTCCGGGTGGGCGTTGTATTGGTTTTTCAGAAGTGTTAGACCTGTAAGAGAAAAATTTAAATGGTTGGGAAAGGCCATGGGATGTAGAAATATTTTTTTCACATTTTACTTCCTTGTAAAAAAGGTAAATCAATAGGGATTTTCGTACGGATAAGTACCCAGGGAACGGTTCGTTTAGCTTTATATATTGTTCCGGGTGGGCGTTGTATTGGTTTTTCGGAAGTGTTAGACCTGTAAGAGAAAAATTTAAATGATTGGGAAAGGCCATGGGATGTAGAAATAGTTTTTTCACATTTTACTTCCTTGTAAAAATGGTAAATCAATAGGGATTTTCGTACGGATAAGTACCCAGTGAACGGTTCGTTTAGCTTTATATATTGTTCCGGGTGGGCGTTGTATTGGTTTTTCGGAAGTGTTAGACCTGTAAGAGAAAAATTTAAATGATTGGGAAAGGCCATAGGATGTAGAAATATTTTTTTCACATTTTACTTCCTTGTAAAAACAGGTAAATCAATAGGGATTTTCGTACGGATAAGTACCCAGTGAACGGTTCGTTTAGCTTTATATATTGTTCCGGGTGGGCGTTGTATTGGTTTTTTGGAAGTGTTACACCTGTAAGAGAAAAATTTAAATGGTTGGGAAAGGCCATGGGATGTAGAAATATTTTTTTCACATTTTACTTCCTTGTAAAAACAGGTAAATCAATAGGGATTTTCGTACGGATAAGTACCCAGTTAACGGTTCGTTTAGCTTTATATATTGTTCCGGGTGGGTGTTGTATTGGTTTTTCGGAAGTGTTAGACCTCTAAGAGAAAAATTTAAATGGTTGGGAAAGGCCATGGGATGTAGAAATATTTTTTTCACATTTTACTTCCTTGTAAAAAAGGTAAATCAATAGCGATTTTCGTACGGATAAGTACCCAGTGAACGGTTCGTTTAGCTTTATATATTGTTCCGGGTGGGCGTTGTATTGGTTTTTTGGAAGTGTTAGACCTGTAAGAGAAAAATTTAAATGATTGGGAAAGGCCATGGGATGTAGAAATATTTTTTTCACATTTTACTTCCTTGTAAAAACAGGTAAATCAATAGGGATTTTCGTACGGATAAGTACCCAGTGAACTCTTCGTTTAGCTTTATATATTGTTCCGGGTGGGCGTTGTATTGGTTTTTCGGAAGTGTTAGACCTGTAAGAGAAAAATTTAAATGATTGGGAAAGGCCATGGGATGTAGAAATAGTTTTTTCACATTTTACTTCCTTGTAAAAACAGGTAAATCAATAGGGATTTTCGTACGGATAAGTACCCAGTGAACGGTTCGTTTAGCTTTATATATTGTTCCGGGTGGGCGTTGTATTGGTTTTTCGGAAGTGTTAGACCTGTAAGAGAAAAATTTAAATGGTTGGGAAAGGCCATGGGATGTAGAAATATTTTTTTCACATTTTACTTCCTTGTAAAAACAGGTAAATCAATAGGGATTTTCGTACGGATAAGTACCCAGTGAACGGTTCGTTTAGCTTTATATATTGTTCCGGGTGGGCGTTGTATTGGTTTTTCGGAAGTGTTAGACCTGTAAGAGAAAAATTTAAATGGTTGGGATAGGCCATGGGATGTAGAAATAGTTTTTTCACATTTTATTTCCTTGTAAATACAGGTAAATCAATAGCGATTTTCGTACGGATAAGTACCCAGTGAACAGTTCGTTTAGCTTTATATATTGTTCCGGGTGGGCGTTGTATTGGTTTTTCGGAAGTGTTAGACCTGTAAGAGAAAAATTTAAATGGTTGGGAAAGGCCATGGGATGTAGAAATATTTTTTTCACACTTTACTTCCTTGTAAAAACAGGTAAATCAATAGGGATTTTCGTACGGATAAGTACCCAGTTAACGGTTCGTTTAGCTTTATATATTGTTCCGGGTGGGCGTTGTATTGGTTTTTCGGAAGTGTTAGACCTGTAAGAGAAAAATTTAAATGGTTGGGAAAGGCCATAGGATGTAGAAATATTTTTTTCACATTTTATTTCCTTGAAAAAACAGGTAAATCTTTAGGGATTTTCGTACGGATAAGTGCCCAGTGAACGGTTCGTTTAGGTTTAAATATTGTTCCGGTTGGGCGTTGTATTGGTTTTTCGGAAGTGTTAGACCTGTAAGAGAAAAATTTAAATGGTTGGGAAAGGCCATGGGATGTAGAAATATTTTTTTCACATTTTACTTCCTTGTAAAAACAGGTAAATCAATAGGGATTTTCGTACGGATAAGTACCCAGTGAACGGTTCGTTTAGCTTTATATATTGTTCCGGGTGGGCGTTGTATTGGTTTTTCGGAAGTGTTAGACCTGTAAGAGAAAAATTTAAATGGTTGGGATAGGCCATGGGATGTAGAAATAGTTTTTTCACATTTTATTTCCTTGTAAATACAGGTAAGTCAATAGCGATTTTCGTACGCATAAGTACCCAGTGAACAGTTCGTTTAGCTTTATATATTGTTCCGATTGGGCGTTGTATTGGTTTTTCGGAAGTGTTAGACCTGTAAGAGAAAAATTTAAATGGTTGGGAAAGGCCATGGGATGTAGAAATATTTTTTTCACATTTTACTTCCTTGTAAATACAGGTAAATCTATAGGGATTTTCGTACGGATAAGTACCCAGTGAACGGTTCGTTTAGCTTTATATATTGTTCCGGGTGGGCGTTGTATTGGTTTTTCGGAAGTGTTAGACCTCTAAGAGAAAAATTTAAATGGTTGGGAAAGGCCATGGGATGTAGAAATATTTTTTTCACATTTTACTTCCTTGTAAAAAAGGTAAATCAATAGCGATTTTCGTACGGATAAGTACCCAGTGAACGGTTCGTTTAGCTTTATATATTGTTCCGGGTGGGCGTTGTATTGGTTTTTTGGAAGTGTTAGACCTGTAAGAGAAAAATTTAAATGATTGGGAAAGGCCATGGGATGTAGAAATATTTTTTTCACATTTTACTTCCTTGTAAAAACAGGTAAATCAATAGGGATTTTCGTACGGATAAGTACCCAGTGAACTCTTCGTTTAGCTTTATATATTGTTCCGGGTGGGCGTTGTATTGGTTTTTCGGAAGTGTTTGACCTGTAAGAGAAAAATTTAAATGGTTGGGATAGGCCATGGGATGTAGAAATATTTTTTTCACATTTTATTTCCTTGTAAAAACAGGTAAATCAATAGCGATTTTCGTACGCATAAGTGCCCAGTGAACGGTTCGTTTAGCTTTATATATTGTTCCGGTTGGGCGTTGTATTGGTTCTTCGGAAGTGTTAGACCTGTAAGAGAAAAATTTAAATGGTTGGGAAAGGCCATGGGATGTAGAAATATTTTTTTCACATTTTATTTCCTTGTAAAAACAAGTAAATCAATAGGGATTTTCGTACCGATAAGTGCCCAGTGAACCGTTCGTTTAGCTTTATATATTGTTCCGGGTGGGCGTTGTATTGGTTTTTTGGAAGTGTTAGACCTGTAAATGAAAAATTTAAATGATTGGGAAAGGCCATGGGATGTAGAAATATTTTTTTCACATTTTACTTCCTTGTAAAAACAGGTAAATCAATAGGGATTTTCGTACGGATAAGTACCCAGTGAACGGTTCGTTTAGCTTTATATATTGTTCCGGGTGGGCGTTGTATTGGTTTTTTGGAAGTGTTAGACCTGTAAGAGAAAAATTTAAATGGTTGGGAAAGGCCATGGGATGTAGAAATATTTTTTTCACATTTTACTTACTTGTAAAAAAGGTAAATCAATAGGGATTTTCGTACGGATAAGTACCCAGTGAACGGTTCGTTTAGCTTTATATATTGTTCCGGGTGGGCGTTGTATTGGTTTTTTGGAAGTGTTAGACCTGTTAGAGAAAAATTTAAATGATTGGGAAAGGCCATGGGATGTAGAAATATTTTTTTCACATTTTACTTCCTTGTAAAAACAGGTAAATCAATAGGGATTTTCGTACGGATAAGTGCCCAGTGAACGGTTCGTTTAGCTTTATATATTGTTCCGGGTGGGCGTTGTATTGGTTTTTCGGAAGTGTTAGACCTGTAAGAGAAAAATTTAAATGGTTGGGAAAGGCCATGGGATGTAGAAATATTTTTTTCACATTTTACTTCCTTGTAAAAAAGGTAAATCAATAGGGATTTTCGTACGAATAAGTACCCAGTGAACGGTTCGTTTAGCTTTATATATTGTTCCGGGTGGGCGTTGTATTGGTTTTTCGGAAGTGTTAAACCTGTAAGAGAAAATTTTAAATGGTTGGGAAAGGCCATGGGATGTAGAAATATTTTTTTCACATTTTACTTCCTTGTAAAAAAAGGTAAATCAATAGGGATTTTCGTACGGATAAGTACCCAGTGAACGGTTCGTTTAGCTTTATATATTGTTCTGGGTGGCCGTTGTATTGGTTTTTTGGATGTTTTAGACCTGTAAGAGAAAAATTTAAATGGTTGGGAAAGGCCATGGGATGTAGAAATATTTTTTTCACATTTTATTTCCTTGTAAAAACAGGTAAATCTACAGGGATTTTCGTATGGATATGTGCCCAGTGAACGGTTCGTTTAGCTTTTTATATTATTCCGGATGGGCGTTGTATTGGTTTTAAGGAAGTTTTAGACCTGTAAGAGAAAAATTTAAATGGTTGGGAAAGGCCATGGGATGTAGAAATATTTTTTTCACATTTTATTTCCTTGTAAAAACAGGTAAATCAATAGCGGTTTTCGTACGCATAAGTACCCAGTGAACGGTTCGTTTAGCTTTATATATTGTTCCGGGTGGGCGTTGTATTGGTTTTTCAGAAGTGTTAGACCTGTAAGAGAAAAATTTAAATGGTTGGGAAAGGCCATGGGATGTAGAAATATTTTTTTCACATTTTACTTCCTTGTAAAAAAGGTAAATCAATAGGGATTTTCGTACGGATAAGTACCCAGGGAACGGTTCGTTTAGCTTTATATATTGTTCCGGGTGGGCGTTGTATTGGTTTTTCGGAAGTGTTAGACCTGTAAGAGAAAAATTTAAATGATTGGGAAAGGCCATGGGATGTAGAAATAGTTTTTTCACATTTTACTTCCTTGTAAAAATGGTAAATCAATAGGGATTTTCGTACGGATAAGTACCCAGTGAACGGTTCGTTTAGCTTTATATATTGTTCCGGGTGGGCGTTGTATTGGTTTTTCGGAAGTGTTAGACCTGTAAGAGAAAAATTTAAATGATTGGGAAAGGCCATAGGATGTAGAAATATTTTTTTCACATTTTACTTCCTTGTAAAAACAGGTAAATCAATAGGGATTTTCGTACGGATAAGTACCCAGTGAACGGTTCGTTTAGCTTTATATATTGTTCCGGGTGGGCGTTGTATTGGTTTTTTGGAAGTGTTACACCTGTAAGAGAAAAATTTAAATGGTTGGGAAAGGCCATGGGATGTAGAAATATTTTTTTCACATTTTACTTCCTTGTAAAAACAGGTAAATCAATAGGGATTTTCGTACGGATAAGTACCCAGTTAACGGTTCGTTTAGCTTTATATATTGTTCCGGGTGGGTGTTGTATTGGTTTTTCGGAAGTGTTAGACCTCTAAGAGAAAAATTTAAATGGTTGGGAAAGGCCATGGGATGTAGAAATATTTTTTTCACATTTTACTTCCTTGTAAAAAAGGTAAATCAATAGCGATTTTCGTACGGATAAGTACCCAGTGAACGGTTCGTTTAGCTTTATATATTGTTCCGGGTGGGCGTTGTATTGGTTTTTTGGAAGTGTTAGACCTGTAAGAGAAAAATTTAAATGATTGGGAAAGGCCATGGGATGTAGAAATATTTTTTTCACATTTTACTTCCTTGTAAAAACAGGTAAATCAATAGGGATTTTCGTACGGATAAGTACCCAGTGAACTCTTCGTTTAGCTTTATATATTGTTCCGGGTGGGCGTTGTATTGGTTTTTCGGAAGTGTTAGACCTGTAAGAGAAAAATTTAAATGATTGGGAAAGGCCATGGGATGTAGAAATAGTTTTTTCACATTTTACTTCCTTGTAAAAACAGGTAAATCAATAGGGATTTTCGTACGGATAAGTACCCAGTGAACGGTTCGTTTAGCTTTATATATTGTTCCGGGTGGGCGTTGTATTGGTTTTTCGGAAGTGTTAGACCTGTAAGAGAAAAATTTAAATGGTTGGGAAAGGCCATGGGATGTAGAAATATTTTTTTCACATTTTACTTCCTTGTAAAAACAGGTAAATCAATAGGGATTTTCGTACGGATAAGTACCCAGTGAACGGTTCGTTTAGCTTTATATATTGTTCCGGGTGGGCGTTGTATTGGTTTTTCGGAAGTGTTAGACCTGTAAGAGAAAAATTTAAATGGTTGGGATAGGCCATGGGATGTAGAAATAGTTTTTTCACATTTTATTTCCTTGTAAATACAGGTAAATCAATAGCGATTTTCGTACGGATAAGTACCCAGTGAACAGTTCGTTTAGCTTTATATATTGTTCCGGGTGGGCGTTGTATTGGTTTTTCGGAAGTGTTAGACCTGTAAGAGAAAAATTTAAATGGTTGGGAAAGGCCATGGGATGTAGAAATATTTTTTTCACACTTTACTTCCTTGTAAAAACAGGTAAATCAATAGGGATTTTCGTACGGATAAGTACCCAGTTAACGGTTCGTTTAGCTTTATATATTGTTCCGGGTGGGCGTTGTATTGGTTTTTCGGAAGTGTTAGACCTGTAAGAGAAAAATTTAAATGGTTGGGAAAGGCCATAGGATGTAGAAATATTTTTTTCACATTTTATTTCCTTGAAAAAACAGGTAAATCTTTAGGGATTTTCGTACGGATAAGTGCCCAGTGAACGGTTCGTTTAGGTTTATATATTGTTCCGGTTGGGCGTTGTATTGGTTTTTCGGAAGTGTTAGACCTGTAAGAGAAAAATTTAAATGGTTGGGAAAGGCCATGGGATGTAGAAATATTTTTTTCACATTTTACTTCCTTGTAAAAACAGGTAAATCAATAGGGATTTTCGTACGGATAAGTACCCAGTGAACGGTTCGTTTAGCTTTATATATTGTTCCGGGTGGGCGTTGTATTGGTTTTTCGGAAGTGTTAGACCTGTAAGAGAAAAATTTAAATGGTTGGGATAGGCCATGGGATGTAGAAATAGTTTTTTCACATTTTATTTCCTTGTAAATACAGGTAAGTCAATAGCGATTTTCGTACGCATAAGTACCCAGTGAACAGTTCGTTTAGCTTTATATATTGTTCCGATTGGGCGTTGTATTGGTTTTTCGGAAGTGTTAGACCTGTAAGAGAAAAATTTAAATGGTTGGGAAAGGCCATGGGATGTAGAAATATTTTTTTCACATTTTACTTCCTTGTAAATACAGGTAAATCTATAGGGATTTTCGTACGGATAAGTACCCAGTGAACGGTTCGTTTAGCTTTATATATTGTTCCGGGTGGGCGTTGTATTGGTTTTTCGGAAGTGTTAGACCTCTAAGAGAAAAATTTAAATGGTTGGGAAAGGCCATGGGATGTAGAAATATTTTTTTCACATTTTACTTCCTTGTAAAAAAGGTAAATCAATAGCGATTTTCGTACGGATAAGTACCCAGTGAACGGTTCGTTTAGCTTTATATATTGTTCCGGGTGGGCGTTGTATTGGTTTTTTGGAAGTGTTAGACCTGTAAGAGAAAAATTTAAATGATTGGGAAAGGCCATGGGATGTAGAAATATTTTTTTCACATTTTACTTCCTTGTAAAAACAGGTAAATCAATAGGGATTTTCGTACGGATAAGTACCCAGTGAACTCTTCGTTTAGCTTTATATATTGTTCCGGGTGGGCGTTGTATTGGTTTTTCGGAAGTGTTAGACCTGTAAGAGAAAAATTTAAATGATTGGGAAAGGCCATGGGATGTAGAAATAGTTTTTTCACATTTTACTTCCTTGTAAAAACAGGTAAATCAATAGGGATTTTCGTACGGATAAGTACCCAGTGAACGGTTCGTTTAGCTTTATATATTGTTCCGGGTGGGCGTTGTATTGGTTTTTCGGAAGTGTTAGACCTGTAAGAGAAAAATTTAAATGGTTGGGAAAGGCCATGGGATGTAGAAATATTTTTTTCACATTTTACTTCCTTGTAAAAACAGGTAAATCAATAGGGATTTTCGTACGGATAAGTACCCAGTGAACGGTTCGTTTAGCTTTATATATTGTTCCGGGTGGGCGTTGTATTGGTTTTTCGGAAGTGTTAGACCTGTAAGAGAAAAATTTAAATGGTTGGGATAGGCCATGGGATGTAGAAATAGTTTTTTCACATTTTATTTCCTTGTAAATACAGGTAAATCAATAGCGATTTTCGTACGGATAAGTACCCAGTGAACAGTTCGTTTAGCTTTATATATTGTTCCGGGTGGGCGTTGTATTGGTTTTTCGGAAGTGTTAGACCTGTAAGAGAAAAATTTAAATGGTTGGGAAAGGCCATGGGATGTAGAAATATTTTTTTCACACTTTACTTCCTTGTAAAAACAGGTAAATCAATAGGGATTTTCGTACGGATAAGTACCCAGTTAACGGTTCGTTTAGCTTTATATATTGTTCCGGGTGGGCGTTGTATTGGTTTTTCGGAAGTGTTAGACCTGTAAGAGAAAAATTTAAATGGTTGGGAAAGGCCATAGGATGTAGAAATATTTTTTTCACATTTTATTTCCTTGAAAAAACAGGTAAATCTTTAGGGATTTTCGTACGGATAAGTGCCCAGTGAACGGTTCGTTTAGGTTTATATATTGTTCCGGTTGGGCGTTGTATTGGTTTTTCGGAAGTGTTAGACCTGTAAGAGAAAAATTTAAATGGTTGGGAAAGGCCATGGGATGTAGAAATATTTTTTTCACATTTTACTTCCTTGTAAAAACAGGTAAATCAATAGGGATTTTCGTACGGATAAGTACCCAGTGAACGGTTCGTTTAGCTTTATATATTGTTCCGGGTGGGCGTTGTATTGGTTTTTCGGAAGTGTTAGACCTGTAAGAGAAAAATTTAAATGGTTGGGATAGGCCATGGGATGTAGAAATAGTTTTTTCACATTTTATTTCCTTGTAAATACAGGTAAGTCAATAGCGATTTTCGTACGCATAAGTACCCAGTGAACAGTTCGTTTAGCTTTATATATTGTTCCGATTGGGCGTTGTATTGGTTTTTCGGAAGTGTTAGACCTGTAAGAGAAAAATTTAAATGGTTGGGAAAGGCCATGGGATGTAGAAATATTTTTTTCACATTTTACTTCCTTGTAAATACAGGTAAATCTATAGGGATCTTCGTACGGATAAGTACCCAGTGAACGGTTCGTTTAGCTTTATATATTGTTCCGGGTGGGCGTTGTATTGGTTTTTCGGAAGTGTTAGACATGTAAGAGAAAAATTTAAATGGTTGGGAAAGGCCATGGGATGTAGAAATATTTTTTTCACACTTTACTTCCTTGTAAAAACAGGTAAATCAATAGGGATTTTCGTACGCATAGGTACCCAGTGAACGGTTCGTTTAGCTTTATATATTGTTCCGGGTGGGCGTTGTATTGGTTTTTCGGAAGTGTTAGACCTGTAAGAGAAAAATTTAAATGGTTGGGAAAGGCCATGGGATGTAGAAATATTTTTTTCACACTTTACTTCCTTGTAAAAACAGGTAAATCAATAGGGATTTTCGTACGCATAGGTACCCAGTGAACGGTTCGTTTAGCTTTATATATTGTTCCGGTTGGGCGTTGTATTGGTTTTTCGGAAGTGTTAGACCTCTAAGAGAAAAATTTAAATGGTTGGGAAAGGCCATGGGATGTAGAAATATTTTTTTCACATTTTATTTCCTTGTAAAAACAGGTAAATCGGATAAGTGCCCAGTGAACAGTTCGTTTAGCTTTATATATTGTTACGGGTGGGTGTTGTATTGGTTTTTCGGAAGTGTTAGACCTGTAAGAGAAAAATTTAAATGGTTGGGATAGGCCATGGGATGTAGAAATATTTTTTTCACATTTTACTTCCTTGTAAAAACAGGTAAATCAATAGGGATTTTCGTACGGATAAGTACCCAGTGAACGGTTCGTTTAGCTTTATATATTGTTCCGGATGGGCGTTGTATTGGTTTTTCGGAAGTGTTAGACCTGTAAGATAAAAATTTAAATGGTTGGGAAAGGCCATGGGATGTAGAAATATTTTTTTCACATTTTAATTCCCTGTAAAAACAAGTAAATCAATAGGGATTTTCGTACGGATAAGTACGCAGTGAACGGTTCGTTTAGCTTTATATATTGTTACGGGTGGGTGTTGTATTGGTTTTTCGGAAGTGTTAGACCTGTAAGAGAAAAATTTAAATGGTTGGGATAGGCCATGGGATGTAGAAATATTTTTTTCACATTTTATTTCCTTGTAAAAACAGGTAAATCAATAGCAATTTTCGTACGCATAAGTACCCAGTGAACGGTTCGTTTAGCTTTATATATTGTTCCGGGTGGGCGTTGTATTGGTTTTTCGGAAGTGTTAGACCTCTAAGAGAAAAATTTAAATGGTTGGGAAAGCCCATGGGATGTAGAAATATTTTTTTCACATTTTTTTTCCTTGTAAAAACAGGTAAATCTATAGGGATTTTCGTACGGATAAGTGCCCAGTGAACGGTTCGTTTAGCTTTATATATTGTTCCGGGTGGGCGTTGTATTGGTTTTTCAGAAGTGTTAGACCTGTAAGAGAAAAATTTAAATGGTTGGGATAGGCCATGGGATGTAGAAATAGTTTTTTCACATTTTATTTCCTTGTAAATACAGGTAAATCAATAGCGATTTTCGTACGCATAAGTACCCAGTGAACAGTTCGTTTAGCTTTATATATTGTTCCGATTGGGCGTTGTATTGGTTTTTCGGAAGTGTTAGACCTGTAAGAGAAAAATTTAAATGGTTGGGAAAGGCCATGGGATGTAGAAATATTTTTTTCACATTTTATTTCCTTGTAAAAACAAGAAAATCAATAGGGATTTTCGTACGGATATGTGCCCAGTGAACGGTTCGTTTAGCTTTATATATTGTTCTGGGTTGCCGTTGTATTGGTTTTTCGGAAGTGTTAGACCTGTAAGAGAAAAATTTAAATGGTTGGGATAGGCCATGGGATGTAGAAATATTTTTTTCACATTTTATTTCCTTGTAAAAACAGGTAAATCAATAGCGATTTTCGTACGCATAAGTACCCAGTGAATGGTTCGTTTAGCTTTATATATTGTTCCGGTTGGGCGTTGTATTGGTTTTTCAGAAGTGTTAGACCTCTAAGAGAAAAATTTAAATGGTTGGGAAAGGCCATGGGATGTAGAAATATTTTTTTCACATTTTATTTCCTTGTAAAAACAGGTAAATCAATAGCGATTTTTGTACGCGTAAGTACCCAGTGAACGGTTCGTTTAGCTTTATAAATTGTTCTGGGTGGCCGTTGTATTGGTTTTTCGGAAGTGTTAGACCTGTAAGAGAAAAATTTAAATGGTTGGGAAAGGCCATGGGATGTAGAAATATTTTTTTCACATTTTATTTCCTTGTAAAAACAGGTAAATCTATAGGGATTTTCGTACGGATAAGTGCCCAGTGAACGGTTCGTTTAGCTTTATATATTGTTCCGGTTGGGCGTTGTATTGGTTTTTCGGAAGTGTTAGACCTGTAAGAGAAAAATTTAAATGGTTGGGAAAGGCCATGGGATGTAGAAATATTTTTTTCACACTTTACTTCCTTGTAAAAAAAGGTAAATCAATAGGGATTTTCGTACGGATAAGTACCCAGTTAACGGTTCGTTTAGCTTTATATATTGTTCCGGGTGGGCGTTGTATTGGTTTTTCGGAAGTGTTAGACCTGTAAGAGAAAAATTTAAATGGTTGGGAAAGGCCATGGGATGTAGAAATATTTTTTTCACATTTTATTTCCTTGTAAAAACAGGTAAATCAATAGCGATTTTTGTACGCGTAAGTACCCAGTGAACGGTTCGTTTAGCTTTATATATTGTTCTGGGTGGCCGTTGTATTGGTTTTTCGGAAGTGTTAGACCTGTAAGAGAAAAATTTAAATGGTTGGGAAAGGCCATGGGATGTAGAAATATTTTTTTCACATTTTATTTCCTTGTAAAAACAGGTAAATCTATAGGGATTTTCGTACGGATAAGTGCCCAGTGAACGGTTCGTTTAGCTTTATATATTGTTCCGGTTGGGCGTTGTATTGGTTTTTCGGAAGTGTTAGACCTGTAAGAGAAAAATTTAAATGGTTGGGAAAGGCCATGGGATGTAGAAATATTTTTTTCACACTTTACTTCCTTGTAAAAAAAGGTAAATCAATAGGGATTTTCGTACGCATAAGTACCCAGTTAACGGTTCGTTTAGCTTTATATATTGTTCCGGGTGGGCGTTGTATTGGTTTTTCGGAAGTGTTAGACCTGTAAGAGAAAAATTTAAATGGTTGGGAAAGGCCATGGGATGTAGAAATATTTTTTTCACATTTTACTTCCTTGTAAAAACAAGTAAATCAATAGGGATTTTCGTACGGATAAGTACCCAGTGAACGGTTCGTTTAGCTTTATATATTGTTACGGGTGGGTGTTGTATTGGTTTTTCGGAAGTGTTAGACCTGTAAGAGAAAAATTTAAATGGTTGGGATAGGCCATGGGATGTAGAAATATTTTTTTCACTTTTTATTTCCTTGTAAAAACAGGTAAATCAATAGCGATTTTCGTACGCATAAGTACCCAGTGAACGGTTCGTTTAGCTTTATATATTGTTCCGGTTGGGCGTTGTATTGGTTTTTCGGAAGTGTTAGACTTCTAAGAGAAAAATTTAAATGGTTGGGAAAGGCCATGGGATGTAGAAATATTTTTTTCACATTTTATTTCCTTGTAAAAACAGGTAAATCAATAGCGATTTTTGTACGCGTAAGTACCCAGTGAACGGTTCGTTTAGCTTTATATATTGTTCCGGTTGGGTGTTGTATTGGTTTTTCGGAAGTGTTAGACCTGTAAGAGAAAAATTTAAATGGTTGGGAAAGGCCATGGGATGTAGAAATATTTTTTTCACATTTTATTTCCTTGTAAAAACAAGTAAATCAATAGGGATTTTCGTACGGATATGTGCCCAGTTAACGGTTCGTTTAGCTTTATATATTGTTCCGGGTGGGCGTTGTATTGGTTTTTCGGAAGTGTTAGACCTGTAAGAGAAAAATTTAAATGGTTGGGAAAGGCCATGGGATGTAGAAATATTTTTTTCACATTTTACTTCCTTGTAAAAACAAGTAAATCAATAGGGATTTTCGTACGGATAAGTACCCAGTGAACGGTTCGTTTAGCTTTATATATTGTTACGGGTGGGTGTTGTATTGGTTTTTCGGAAGTGTTAGACCTGTAAGAGAAAAATTTAAATGGTTGGGATAGGCCATGGGATGTAGAAATATTTTTTTCACATTTTATTTCCTTGTAAAAACAGGTAAATCAATAGCGATTTTCGTACGCATAAGTACCCAGTGAATGGTTCGTTTAGCTTTATATATTGTTCCGGTTGGGCGTTGTATTGGTTTTTCGGAAGTGTTAGACCTCTAAGAGAAAAATTTAAATGGTTGGGAAAGGCCATGGGATGTAGAAATATTTTTTTCACATTTTATTTCCTTGTAAAAACAGGTAAATCAATAGCGATTTTTGTACGCGTAAGTACCCAGTGAACGGTTCGTTTAGCTTTATATATTGTTCTGGGTGGCCGTTGTATTGGTTTTTCGGAAGTGTTAGACCTGTAAGAGAAAAATTTAAATGGTTGGGAAAGGCCATGGGATGTAGAAATATTTTTTTCACATTTTATTTCCTTGTAAAAACAGGTAAATCTATAGGGATTTTCGTACGGATAAGTGCCCAGTGAACGGTTCGTTTAGCTTTATATATTGTTCCGGTTGGGCGTTGTATTGGTTTTTCGGAAGTGTTAGACCTGTAAGAGAAAAATTTAAATGGTTGGGAAAGGCCATGGGATGTAGAAATATTTTTTTCACACTTTACTTCCTTGTAAAAAAAGGTAAATCAATAGGGATTTTCGTACGGATAAGTACCCAGTTAACGGTTCGTTTAGCTTTATATATTGTTCCGGGTGGGCGTTGTATTGGTTTTTCGGAAGTGTTAGACCTGTAAGAGAAAAATTTAAATGGTTGGGAAAGGCCATGGGATGTAGAAATATTTTTTTCACATTTTATTTCCTTGTAAAAACAGGTAAATCAATAGCGATTTTTGTACGCGTAAGTACCCAGTGAACGGTTCGTTTAGCTTTATATATTGTTCTGGGTGGCCGTTGTATTGGTTTTTCGGAAGTGTTAGACCTGTAAGAGAAAAATTTAAATGGTTGGGAAAGGCCATGGGATGTAGAAATATTTTTTTCACATTTTATTTCCTTGTAAAAACAGGTAAATCTATAGGGATTTTCGTACGGATAAGTGCCCAGTGAACGGTTCGTTTAGCTTTATATATTGTTCCGGTTGGGCGTTGTATTGGTTTTTCGGAAGTGTTAGACCTGTAAGAGAAAAATTTAAATGGTTGGGAAAGGCCATGGGATGTAGAAATATTTTTTTCACACTTTACTTCCTTGTAAAAAAAGGTAAATCAATAGGGATTTTCGTACGCATAAGTACCCAGTTAACGGTTCGTTTAGCTTTATATATTGTTCCGGGTGGGCGTTGTATTGGTTTTTCGGAAGTGTTAGACCTGTAAGAGAAAAATTTAAATGGTTGGGAAAGGCCATGGGATGTAGAAATATTTTTTTCACATTTTACTTCCTTGTAAAAACAAGTAAATCAATAGGGATTTTCGTACGGATAAGTACCCAGTGAACGGTTCGTTTAGCTTTATATATTGTTACGGGTGGGTGTTGTATTGGTTTTTCGGAAGTGTTAGACCTGTAAGAGAAAAATTTAAATGGTTGGGATAGGCCATGGGATGTAGAAATATTTTTTTTCACTTTTTATTTCCTTGTAAAAACAGGTAAATCAATAGCGATTTTCGTACGCATAAGTACCCAGTGAACG
The DNA here is from genome assembly GCF_049243985.1 of Paroedura picta. NCBI lineage: Eukaryota > Metazoa > Chordata > Lepidosauria > Squamata > Gekkonidae > Paroedura > Paroedura picta. The sequence continues at coordinate 108,679,455 of NC_135375.1, forward strand.
GTTCGTTTAGCTTTATATATTGTTCCGGTTGGGCGTTGTATTGGTTTTTCGGAAGTGTTAGACCTGTAAGAGAAAAATTTAAATGGTTGGGAAAGGCCATGGGATGTAGAAATATTTTTTTCACATTTTATTTCCTTGTAAAAACAAGTAAATCAATAGGGATTTTCGTACGGATATGTGCCCAGTGAATGGTTCGTTTAGCTTTATATATTGTTCTGAGTTGCCGTTGTATTGGTTTTTCGGAAGTGTTAGACCTGTAAGAGAAAAATTTAAATGGTTGGGATAGGCCATGGGATGTAGAAATATTTTTTTCACATTTTATTTCCTTGTAAAAACAGGTAAATCAATAGGGATTTTCGTACGGATAAGTGCCCAGTGAACGGTTCGTTTAGCTTTATATATTGTTCCGGTTGGGCGTTGTATTGGTTTTTCGGAAGTGTTAGACCTCTAAGAGAAAAATTTAAATGGTTGGGAAAGGCCATGGGATGTAGAAATATTTTTTTCACATTTTATTTCCTTGTAAAAACAGGTAAATCAATAGGGATTTTCGTACGGATAAGTGCCCAGTGAACGGTTCGTTTAGCTTTATATATTGTTCCGGTTGGGCGTTGTATTGGTTTTTCGGAAGTGTTAGACCTGTAAGAGAAAAATTTAAATGGTTGGGAAAGGCCATGGGATGTAGAAATATTTTTTTCACATTTTACTTCCTTGTAAAAACAGGTAAATCGGATAAGTGCCCAGTGAACAGTTCGTTTAGCTTTATATATTGTTCCGGTTGGGCGTTGTATTGGTTTTTCGGAAGTGTTAGACCTGTAAGAGAAAAATTTAAATGGTTGGGATAGGCCATGGGATGTAGAAATATTTTTTTCACATTTTATTTCCTTGTAAAAACAGGTAAAACAATAGCGATTTTCGTACGCATAAGTACCCAGTGAACGGTTCGTTTAGCTTTATATATTGTTCCGGTTGGGCGTTGTATTGGTTTTTCGGAAGTGTTAGACCTCTAAGAGAAAAATTTAAATGGTTGGGAAAGGCCATGGGATGTAGAAATATTTTTTTCACATTTTATTTCCTTGTAAAAACAGGTAAATCAATAGGGATTTTCGTACGGATAAGTGCCCAGTGAACGGTTCGTTTAGCTTTATATATTGTTCCGGTTGGGCGTTGTATTGGTTTTTCGGAAGTGTTAGACCTGTAAGAGAAAAATTTAAATGGTTGGGAAAGGCCATGGGATGTAGAAATATTTTTTTCACATTTTACTTCCTTGTAAAAACAGGTAAATCGGATAAGTGCCCAGTGAACAGTTCGTTTAGCTTTATATATTGTTCCGGTTGGGCGTTGTATTGGTTTTTCGGAAGTGTTAGACCTGTAAGAGAAAAATTTAAATGGTTGGGAAAGGCCATGGGATGTAGAAATATTTTTTTCACATTTTATTTCCTTGTAAAAACAAGTAAATCAATAGGGATTTTCGTACGGATATGTGCCCAGTGAACGGTTTGTTTAGCTTTATATATTGTTCCGGGTGGGCGTTGTATTGGTTTTTCGGAAGTGTTAGACCTGTAAGAGAAAAATTTAAATGGTTGGGAAAGGCCATGGGATGTAGAAATATTTTTTTCACATTTTACTTCTTTGTAAAAACAAGTAAATCAATAGGGATTTTCGTACGGATAAGTACCCAGTGAACGGTTCGTTTAGCTTTATATATTGTTCTGGGTGGCCATTGTATTGGTTTTTCGGAAGTGTTAGACCTGTAAGAGAAAAATTTAAATGGTTGGGAAAGGCCATGGGATGTAGAAATATTTTTTTCACACTTTACTTCCTTGTAAAAAAAGGTAAATCAATAGGGATTTTCGTACGGATAAGTACCCAGTGAACGGTTCGTTTAGCTTTATATATTGTTCCGGGTGGGCGTTGTATTGGTTTTTCGGAAGTGTTAGACCTGTAAGAGAAAAATTTAAATGGTTGGGAAAGGCCATGGGATGTAGAAATATTTTTTTCACATTTTACTTCCTTGTAAAAACAGGTAAATCAATAGGGATTTTCGTACGGATAAGTACCCAGTGAACGGTTCGTTTAGCTATATATATTGTTCCGGGTGGGCGTTGTATTGGTTTTTCGGAAGTGTTAGACCTGTAAGAGAAAAATTTAAATGGTTGGGAAAGGCCATGGGATGTAGAAATATTTTTTTCACATTTTACTTCCTTGTAAAAACAGGTAAATCAATAGCGATCTTCGTACGCATAAGTACCCAGTGAACGGTTCGTTTAGCTTTATATATTGTTCCGGGTGGGCGTTGTATTGGTTTTTCGGAAGTGTTAGACCTCTAAGAGAAAAATTTAAATGGTTGGGAAAGGCCATGGGATGTAGAAATATTTTTTTCACATTTTATTTCCTTGTAAAAACAGGTAAATCTATAGGGATTTTCGTACGGATAAGTGCCCAGTGAACGGTTCGTTTAGCTTTATAAATTGTTCCGGTTGGGCGTTGTATTGGTTTTTCGGAAGTGTTAGACCTGTAATAGAAAAATTTAAATGGTTGGGAAAGGCCATGGGATGTAGAAATATTTTTTTCACACTTTACTTCCTTGTAAAAAAAGGTAAATCAATAGGGATTTTCATACGGATAAGTACCCAGTTAAGGGTTCGTTTAGCTTTATATATTGTTCCGGGTGGGCGTTGTATTGGTTTTTCGGAAGTGTTAGACCTGTAAGAGAAAAATTTAAATGGTTGGGAAAGGCCATGGGATGTAGAAATATTTTTTTCACATTTTACTTCCTTGTAAAAACAGGTAAATCAATAGCGATCTTCGTACGCATAAGTACCCAGTGAACGGTTCGTTTAGCTTTATATATTGTTCTGGCTGGGCGTTGTATTGGTTTTTCGGAAGTGTTAGACCTCTAAGAGAAAAATTTAAATGGTTGGGAAAGGCCATGGGATGTAGAAATATTTTTTTCACATTTTATTTCCTTGTAAAAACAGGTAAATCTATAGGGATTTTCGTACGGATAAGTGCCCAGTGAACGGTTCGTTTAGCTTTATATATTGTTCCGGTTGGGCGTTGTATTGGTTTTTCGGAAGTGTTAGACCTGTAAGAGAAAAATTTAAATGGTTGGGAAAGGCCATGGGATGTAGAAATATTTTTTTCACACTTTACTTCCTTGTAAAAAAAGGTAAATCAATAGGGATTTTCATACGGATAAGTACCCAGTTAACGGTTCGTTTAGCTTTATATATTGTTCTGGGTGGGCGTTGTATTGGTTTTTCGGAAGTGTTAGACCTGTAAGAGAAAAATTTAAATGGTTGGGAAAGGCCATGGGATGTAGAAATATTTTTTTCACATTTTACTTCCTTGTAAAAACAGGTAAATCAATAGGGATTTTCGTACGGATAAGTACCCAGTGAACGGTTCGTTTAGCTTTATATATTGTTCCGGGTGGGCGTTGTATTGGTTTTTCGGAAGTGTTAGACCTCTAAGAGAAAAATTTAAATGGTTGGGAAAGGCCATGGGATGTAGAAATATTTTTTTCACATTTTATTTCCTTGTAAAAACAGGTAAATCTATAGGGATTTTCGTACGTATAAGTGCCCAGTGAACGGTTCGTTTAGCTTTATAAATTGTTCCAGTTGGGCGTTGTATTGGTTTTTCGGAAGTGTTAGACCTGTAATAGAAAAATTTAAATGGTTGGGAAAGGCCATGGGATGTAGAAATATTTTTTTCACACTTTACTTCCTTGTAAAAAAAGGTAAATCAATAGGGATTTTCATACGGATAAGTACCCAGTTAAGGGTTCGTTTAGCTTTATATATTGTTCCGGGTGGGCGTTGTATTGGTTTTTCGGAAGTGTTAGACCTGTAAGAGAAAAATTTAAATGGTTGGGAAAGGCCATGGGATGTAGAAATATTTTTTTCACATTTTACTTCCTTGTAAAAACAAGTAAATCAATAGGGATTTTCGTACGGATAAGTACCCAGTGAACGGTTCGTTTAGCTTTATATATTGTTCTGGGTGGCCATTGTATTGGTGTTTCGGAAGTGTTAGACCTGTAAGAGAAAAATTTAAATGGTTGGGATAGGCCATGGGATGTAGAAATAGTTTTTTCACATTTTATTTCCTTGTAAATACAGGTAAATCAATAGCGATTTTCGTACGCATAAGTACCCAGTGAACGGTTCGTTTAGCTTTATATATTGTTCCGGCTGGGCGTTGTATTGGTTTTTCGGAAGTGTTAGACCTCTAAGAGAAAAATTTAAATGGTTGGGAAAGGCCATGGGATGTAGAAATATTTTTTTCACATTTTATTTCCTTGTAAAAACAGGTAAATCTATAGGGATTTTCGTACGGATAAGTGCCCAGTGAACGGTTCGTTTAGCTTTATATATTGTTCCGGTTGGGCGTTGTATTGGTTTTTCGGAAGTGTTAGACCTGTAAGAGAAAAATTTAAATGGTTGGGAAAGGCCATGGGATGTAGAAATATTTTTTTCACACTTTACTTCCTTGTAAAAAAAGGTAAATCAATAGGGATTTTCATACGGATAAGTACCCAGTTAACGTTTCGTTTAGCTTTATATATTGTTCTGGGTGGGCGTTGTATTGGTTTTTCGGAAGTGTTAGACCTGTAAGAGAAAAATTTAAATGGTTGGGAAAGGCCATGGGATGTAGAAATATTTTTTTCACATTTTACTTCCTTGTAAAAACAGGTAAATCAATAGGGATTTTCGTACGGATAAGTACCTAGTGAACGGTTCGTTTAGCTTTATATATTGTTCCGGGTGGGCGTTGTATTGGTTTTTCGGAAGTGTTAGACCTCTAAGAGAAAAATTTAAATGGTTGGGAAAGGCCATGGGATGTAGAAATATTTTTTTCACATTTTATTTCCTTGTAAAAACAGGTAAATCTATAGGGATTTTCGTCCGGATAAGTACCCAGTGAACGGTTCGTTTAGCTTTATATATTGTTACGGGTGGGTGTTGTATTGGTTTTTCGGAAGTGTTAGACCTGTAAGAGAAAAATTTAAATGGTTGGGATAGGCCATGGGATGTAGAAATATTTTTTTCACATTTTATTTCCTTGTAAAAACAGGTAAATCAATAGCGATTTTCGTACGCATAAGTACCCAGTGAACGGTTCGTTTAGCTTTATATATTGTTCCGGTTGGGCGTTGTATTGGTTTTTCGGAAGTGTTAGACCTCTAAGAGAAAAATTTAAATGGTTGGGAAAGGCCATGGGATGTAGAAATATTTTTTTCACATTTTACTTCCTTGTAAAAACAAGTAAATCGGATAAGTGCCCAGTGAACAGTTCGTTTAGCTTTATATATTGTTCCGGTTGGGCGTTGTATTGCTTTTTCGGAAGTCTTAGACCTGTAAGAGAAAAATTTAAATGGTTGGGAAAGGCCATGGGATGTAGAAATATTTTTTTCACATTTTACTTCCTTGTAAAAACAGGTAAATCGGATAAGTGCCCAGTGAACAGTTCGTTTAGCTTTATATATTGTTCCGGATGGGCGTTGTATTGGTTTTTCGGAAGTGTTAGACCTGTAAGAGAAAAATTTAAATGGTTGGGATAGGCCATGGGATGTAGAAATATTTTTTTCACATTTTATTTCCTTGTAAAAAAAGGTAAATCAATAGCGATTTTCGTACGCATAAGTACCCAGTGAACGGTTCGTTTAGCTTTATATATTGTTCCGGTTGGGCGTTGTATTGGTTTTTCGGAAGTGTTAGACCTCTAAGAGAAAAATTTAAATGGTTGGGAAAGGCCATGGGATGTAGAAATATTTTTTTCACATTTTATTTCCTTGTAAAAACAGGTAAATCAATAGGGATTTTCGTACGGATAAGTGCCCAGTGAACGGTTCGTTTAGCTTTATATATTGTTCCGGTTGGGCGTTGTATTGGTTTTTCGGAAGTGTTAGACCTGTAAGAGAAAAATTTAAATGGTTGGGAAAGGCCATGGGATGTAGAAATATTTTTTTCACATTTTACTTCCTTGTAAAAACAGGTAAATCGGATAAGTGCCCAGTGAACAGTTCGTTTAGCTTTATATATTGTTCCGGTTGGGCGTTGTATTGGTTTTTCGGAAGTGTTAGACCTGTAAGAGAAAAATTTAAATGGTTGGGATAGGCCATGGGATGTAGAAATATTTTTTTCACATTTTATTTCCTTGTAAAAACAGGTAAATCAATAGCGATTTTCGTACGCATAAGTACCCAGTGAACGGTTCGTTTAGCTTTATATATTGTTCCGGTTGGGCGTTGTATTGGTTTTTCGGAAGTGTTAGACCTGTAAGAGAAAAATTTAAATGGTTGGGATAGGCCATGGGATGTAGAAATATTTTTTTCACATTTTATTTCCTTGTAAAAACAGGTAAATCAATAGCGATTTTCGTACGCATAAGTACCCAGTGAACGGTTCGTTTAGCTTTATATATTGTTCCGGTTGGGCGTTGTATTGGTTTTTCGGAAGTGTTAGACCTCTAAGAGAAAAATTTAAATGGTTGGGAAAGGCCATGGGATGTAGAAATATTTTTTTCACATTTTACTTCCTTGTAAAAACAAGTAAATCGGATAAGTGCCCAGTGAACAGTTCGTTTAGCTTTATATATTGTTCCGGTTGGGCGTTGTATTGGTTTTTCGGAAGTGTTAGACCTGTAAGAGAAAAATTTAAATGGTTGGGAAAGGCCATGGGATGTAGAAATATTTTTTTCACATTTTACTTCCTTGTAAAAACAGGTAAATCGGATAAGTGCCCAGTGAACAGTTCGTTTAGCTTTATATATTGTTCCGGATGGGCGTTGTATTGGTTTTTCGGAAGTGTTAGACCTGTAAGAGAAAAATTTAAATGGTTGGGATAGGCCATGGGATGTAGAAATATTTTTTTCACATTTTATTTCCTTGTAAAAACAGGTAAATCAATAGCGATTTTCGTACGCATAAGTACCCAGTGAACGGTTCGTTTAGCTTTATATATTGTTCCGGTTGGGCGTTGTATTGGTTTTTCGGAAGTGTTAGACCTCTAAGAGAAAAATTTAAATGGTTGGGAAAGGCCATGGGATGTAGAAATATTTTTTTCACATTTTATTTCCTTGTAAAAACAGGTAAATCAATAGGGATTTTCGTACGGATAAGTGCCCAGTGAACGGTTCGTTTAGCTTTATATATTGTTCCGGTTGGGCGTTGTATTGGTTTTTCGGAAGTGTTAGACCTGTAAGAGAAAAATTTAAATGGTTGGGAAAGGCCATGGGATGTAGAAATATTTTTTTCACATTTTACTTCCTTGTAAAAACAGGTAAATCGGATAAGTGCCCAGTGAACAGTTCGTTTAGCTTTATATATTGTTCCGGTTGGGCGTTGTATTGGTTTTTCGGAAGTGTTAGACCTGTAAGAGAAAAATTTAAATGGTTGGGATAGGCCATGGGATGTAGAAATATTTTTTTCACATTTTATTTCCTTGTAAAAACAGGTAAATCAATAGCGATTTTCGTACGCATAAGTACCCAGTGAACGGTTCGTTTAGCTTTTTATATTGTTCCGGTTGGGCGTTGTATTGGTTTTTCGGAAGTGTTAGACCTCTAAGAGAAAAATTTAAATGGTTGGGAAAGGCCATGGGATGTAGAAATATTTTTTTCACATTTTATTTCCTTGTAAAAACAGGTAAATCAATAGGGATTTTCGTACGGATAAGTGCCCAGTGAACGGTTCGTTTAGCTTTATATATTGTTCCGGTTGGGCGTTGTATTGGTTTTTCGGAAGTGTTAGACCTGTAAGAGAAAAATTTAAATGGTTGGGAAAGGCCATGGGATGTAGAAATATTTTTTTCACATTTTACTTCCTTGTAAAAACAGGTAAATCGGATAAGTGCCCAGTGAACAGTTCGTTTAGCTTTATATATTGTTCCGGTTGGGCGTTGTATTGGTTTTTCGGAAGTGTTAGACCTGTAAGAGAAAAATTTAAATGGTTGGGAAAGGCCATGGGATGTAGAAATATTTTTTTCACATTTTACTTCCTTGTAAAAACAGGTAAATCAATAGGGATTTTCGTACGGATAAGTACCCAGTGAACGGTTCGTTTAGCTTTATATATTGTTCCGGGTGGGCGTTGTATTGGTGTTTCGGAAGTGTTAGACCTGTAAGAGAAAAATTTAAATGGTTGGGATAGGCCATGGGATGTAGAAATATTTTTTTCACATTTTATTTCCTTGTAAAAACAGGTAAATCAATAGCGATTTTCGTACGCATAAGTACCCCGTGAACGGTTCGTTTAGCTTTATATATTGTTCCGGTTGGGCGTTGTATTGGTTTTTCGGAAGTGTTAGACCTGTAAGAGAAAAATTTAAATGGTTGGGAAAGGCCATGGGATGTAGAAATATTTTTTTCACATTTTATTTCCTTGTAAAAACAGGTAAATCAATAGGGATTTTCGTACGGATAAGTGCCCAGTGAACGGTTCGTTTAGCTTTATATATTGTTCCGGTTGGGCGTTGTATTGGTTTTTCGGAAGTGTTAGACCTGTAAGAGAAAAATTTAAATGGTTGGGAAAGGCCATGGGATGTAGAAATATTTTTTTCACATTTTACTTCCTTGTAAAAACAGGTAAATCGGATAAGTGCCCAGTGAACAGTTCGTTTAGCTTTATATATTGTTCCGGTTGGGCGTTGTATTGGTTTTTCGGAAGTGTTAGACCTGTAAGAGAAAAATTTAAATGGTTGGGATAGGCCATGGGATGTAGAAATATTTTTTTCACATTTTATTTCCTTGTAAAAACAGGTAAATCAATAGCGATTTTCGTACGCATAAGTACCCAGTGAACGGTTCGTTTAGCTTTATATATTGTTCCGGTTGGGCGTTGTATTGGTTTTTCGGAAGTGTTAGACCTCTAAGAGAAAAATTTAAATGGTTGGGAAAGGCCATGGGATGTAGAAATATTTTTTTCACATTTTATTTCCTTGTAAAAACTGGTAAATCAATAGGGATTTTCGTACGGATAAGTGCCCAGTGAACGGTTCGTTTAGCTTTATATATTGTTCCGGTTGGGCGTTGTATTGGTTTTTCGGAAGTGTTAGACCTGTAAGAGAAAAATTTAAATGGTTGGGAAAGGCCATGGGATGTAGAAATATTTTTTTCACATTTTACTTCCTTGTAAAAACAGGTAAATCGGATAAGTGCCCAGTGAACAGTTCGTTTAGCTTTATATATTGTTCCGGTTGGGCGTTGTATTGGTTTTTCGGAAGTCTTAGACCTGTAAGAGAAAAATTTAAATGGTTGGGAAAGGCCATGGGATGTAGAAATATTTTTTTCACATTTTACTTCCTTGTAAAAACAGGTAAATCGGATAAGTGCCCAGTGAACAGTTCGTTTAGCTTTATATATTGTTCCGGTTGGGCGTTGTATTGGTTTTTCGGAAGTGTTAGACCTGTAAGAGAAAAATTTAAATGGTTGGGAAAGGCCATGGGATGTAGAAATATTTTTTTCACATTTTACTTCCTTGTAAAAACAGGTAAATCAATAGGGATTTTCGTACGGATAAGTACCCAGTGAACGGTTCGTTTAGCTTTATATATTGTTCCGGGTGGGCGTTGTATTGGTGTTTCGGAAGTGTTAGACCTGTAAGAGAAAAATTTAAATGGTTGGGATAGGCCATGGGATGTAGAAATAGTTTTTTCACATTTTATTTCCTTGTAAATACAGGTAAATCAATAGCGATTTTCGTACGCATAAGTACCCAGTGAACAGTTCGTTTAGCTTTATATATTGTTCCGATTGGGCGTTGTATTGGTTTTTCGGAAGTGTTAGACCTGTAAGAGAAAAATTTAAATGGTTGGGAAAGGCCATGGGATGTAGAAATATTTTTTTCACATTTTATTTCCTTGTAAAAACAAGTAAATCAATAGGGATTTTCGTACGGATATGTGCCCAGTGAATGGTTCGTTTAGCTTTATATATTGTTCTGAGTTGCCGTTGTATTGGTTTTTCGGAAGTGTTAGACCTGTAAGAGAAAAATTTAAATGGTTGGGATAGGCCATGGGATGTAGAAATATTTTTTTCACATTTTATTTCCTTGTAAAAACAGGTAAATCAATAGGGATTTTCGTACGGATAAGTGCCCAGTGAACGGTTCGTTTAGCTTTATATATTGTTCCGGTTGGGCGTTGTATTGGTTTTTCGGAAGTGTTAGACCTCTAAGAGAAAAATTTAAATGGTTGGGAAAGGCCATGGGATGTAGAAATATTTTTTTCACATTTTATTTCCTTGTAAAAACAGGTAAATCAATAGGGATTTTCGTACGGATAAGTGCCCAGTGAACGGTTCGTTTAGCTTTATATATTGTTCCGGTTGGGCGTTGTATTGGTTTTTCGGAAGTGTTAGACCTGTAAGAGAAAAATTTAAATGGTTGGGAAAGGCCATGGGATGTAGAAATATTTTTTTCACATTTTACTTCCTTGTAAAAACAGGTAAATCGGATAAGTGCCCAGTGAACATTTCGTTTAGCTTTATATATTGTTCCGGTTGGGCGTTGTATTGGTTTTTCGGAAGTGTTAGACCTGTAAGAGAAAAATTTAAATGGTTGGGATAGGCCATGGGATGTAGAAATATTTTTTTCACATTTTATTTCCTTGTAAAAACAGGTAAAACAATAGCGATTTTCGTACGCATAAGTACCCAGTGAACGGTTCGTTTAGCTTTATATATTGTTCCGGTTGGGCGTTGTATTGGTTTTTCGGAAGTGTTAGACCTGTAAGAGAAAAATTTAAATGGTTGGGAAAGGCCATGGGATGTAGAAATATTTTTTTCACATTTTACTTCCTTGTAAAAACAGGTAAATCGGATAAGTGCCCAGTGAACAGTTCGTTTAGCTTTATATATTGTTCCGGTTGGGCGTTGTATTGGTTTTTCGGAAGTGTTAGACCTGTAAGAGAAAAATTTAAATGGTTGGGAAAGGCCATGGGATGTAGAAATATTTTTTTCACATTTTATTTCCTTGTAAAAACAAGTAAATCAATAGGGATTTTCGTACGGATATGTGCCCAGTGAACGGTTTGTTTAGCTTTATATATTGTTCCGGGTGGGCGTTGTATTGGTTTTTCGGAAGTGTTAGACCTGTAAGAGAAAAATTTAAATGGTTGGGAAAGGCCATGGGATGTAGAAATATTTTTTTCACACTTTACATCCTTGTAAAAAAAGGTAAATCAATAGGGATTTTCGTACGGATAAGTACCCAGTGAACAGTTCGTTTAGCTTTATATATTGTTCCGGGTGGGCGTTGTATTGGTTTTTCGGAAGTGTTAGACCTGTAAGATAAAAATTTAAATGGTTGGGAAAGGCCATGGGATGTAGAAATATTTTTTTCACATTTTACTTCCTTGTAAAAACAGGTAAATCAATAGGGATTTTCGTACGGATAAGTACCCAGTGAACGGTTCGTTTAGCTTTATATATTGTTCCGGGTGGGCGTTGTATTGGTTTTTCGGAAGTGTTAGACCTGTAAGAGAAAAATTTAAATGGTTGGGAAAGGCCATGGGATGTAGAAATATTTTTTTCACATTTTACTTCCTTGTAAAAACAGGTAAATCAATAGCGATCTTCGTACGCATAAGTACCCAGTGAACGGTTCGTTTAGCTTTATATATTGTTCCGGCTGGGCGTTGTATTGGTTTTTCGGAAGTGTTAGACCTCTAAGAGAAAAATTTAAATGGTTGGGAAAGGCCATGGGATGTAGAAATATTTTTTTCACATTTTATTTCCTTGTAAAAACAGGTAAATCTATAGGGATTTTCGTACGGATAAGTGCCCAGTGAACGGTTCGTTTAGCTTTATATATTGTTCCGGTTGGGCGTTGTATTGGTTTTTCGGAAGTGTTAGACCTGTAAGAGAAAAATTTAAATGGTTGGGAAAGGCCATGGGATGTAGAAATATTTTTTTCACACTTTACTTCCTTGTAAAAAAAGGTAAATCAATAGGGATTTTCATACGGATAAGTACCCAGTTAACGGTTCGTTTAGCTTTATATATTGTTCTGGGTGGGCGTTGTATTGGTTTTTCGGAAGTGTTAGACCTGTAAGAGAAAAATTTAAATGGTTGGGAAAGGCCATGGGATGTAGAAATATTTTTTTCACATTTTACTTCCTTGTAAAAACAGGTAAATCAATAGGGATTTTCGTACGGATAAGTACCCAGTGAACGGTTCGTTTAGCTTTATATATTGTTCCGGGTGGGCGTTGTATTGGTTTTTCGGAAGTGTTAGACCTCTAAGAGAAAAATTTAAATGGTTGGGAAAGGCCATGGGATGTAGAAATATTTTTTTCACATTTTATTTCCTTGTAAAAACAGGTAAATCTATAGGGATTTTCGTACGGATAAGTGCCCAGTGAACGGTTCGTTTAGCTTTATAAATTGTTCCGGTTGGGCGTTGTATTGGTTTTTCGGAAGTGTTAGACCTGTAAGAGAAAAATTTAAATGGTTGGGAAAGGCCATGGGATGTAGAAATATTTTTTTCACACTTTACTTCCTTGTAAAAAAAGGTAAATCAATAGGGATTTTCATACGGATAAGTACCCAGTTAAGGGTTCGTTTAGCTTTATATATTGTTCCGGGTGGGCGTTGTATTGGTTTTTCGGAAGTGTTAGACCTGTAAGAGAAAAATTTAAATGGTTGGGAAAGGCCATGGGATGTAGAAATATTTTTTTCACATTTTACTTCCTTGTAAAAACAAGTAAATCAATAGGGATTTTCGTACGGATAAGTACCCAGTGAACGGTTCGTTTAGCTTTATATATTGTTCTGGGTGGCCATTGTATTGGTGTTTCGGAAGTGTTAGACCTGTAAGAGAAAAATTTAAATGGTTGGGATAGGCCATGGGATGTAGAAATAGTTTTTTCACATTTTATTTCCTTGTAAATACAGGTAAATCAATAGCGATTTTCGTACGCATAAGTACCCAGTGAACGGTTCGTTTAGCTTTATATATTGTTCCGGCTGGGCGTTGTATTGGTTTTTCGGAAGTGTTAGACCTCTAAGAGAAAAATTTAAATGGTTGGGAAAGGCCATGGGATGTAGAAATATTTTTTTCACATTTTATTTCCTTGTAAAAACAGGTAAATCTATAGGGATTTTCGTACGGATAAGTGCCCAGTGAACGGTTCGTTTAGCTTTATATATTGTTCCGGTTGGGCGTTGTATTGGTTTTTCGGAAGTGTTAGACCTGTAAGAGAAAAATTTAAATGGTTGGGAAAGGCCATGGGATGTAGAAATATTTTTTTCACACTTTACTTCCTTGTAAAAAAAGGTAAATCAATAGGGATTTTCATACGGATAAGTACCCAGTTAACGTTTCGTTTAGCTTTATATATTGTTCTGGGTGGGCGTTGTATTGGTTTTTCGGAAGTGTTAGACCTGTAAGAGAAAAATTTAAATGGTTGGGAAAGGCCATGGGATGTAGAAATATTTTTTTCACATTTTACTTCCTTGTAAAAACAGGTAAATCAATAGGGATTTTCGTACGGATAAGTACCTAGTGAACGGTTCGTTTAGCTTTATATATTGTTCCGGGTGGGCGTTGTATTGGTTTTTCGGAAGTGTTAGACCTCTAAGAGAAAAATTTAAATGGTTGGGAAAGGCCATGGGATGTAGAAATATTTTTTTCACATTTTATTTCCTTGTAAAAACAGGTAAATCTATAGGGATTTTCGTACGGATAAGTACCTAGTGAACGGTTCGTTTAGCTTTATATATTGTTACGGGTGGGTGTTGTATTGGTTTTTCGGAAGTGTTAGACCTGTAAGAAAAAAATTTAAATGGTTGGGATAGGCCATGGGATGTAGAAATATTTTTTTCACATTTTATTTCCTTGTAAAAACAGGTAAATCAATAGCGATTTTCGTACGCATAAGTACCCAGTGAACGGTTCGTTTAGCTTTATATATTGTTCCGGTTGGGCGTTGTATTGGTTTTTCGGAAGTGTTAGACCTCTAAGAGAAAAATTTAAATGGTTGGGAAAGGCCATGGGATGTAGAAATATTTTTTTCACATTTTACTTCCTTGTAAAAACAAGTAAATCGGATAAGTGCCCAGTGAACAGTTCGTTTAGCTTTATATATTGTTCCGGTTGGGCGTTGTATTGCTTTTTCGGAAGTGTTAGGCCTGTAAGAGAAAAATTTAAATGGTTGGGAAAGGCCATGGGATGTAGAAATATTTTTTTCACATTTTACTTCCTTGTAAAAACAGGTAAATCGGATAAGTGCCCAGTGAACAGTTCGTTTAGCTTTATATATTGTTCCGGATGGGCGTTGTATTGGTTTTTCGGAAGTGTTAGACCTGTAAGAGAAAAATTTAAATGGTTGGGATAGGCCATGGGATGTAGAAATATTTTTTTCACATTTTATTTCCTTGTAAAAAAAGGTAAATCAATAGCGATTTTCGTACGCATAAGTACCCAGTGAACGGTTCGTTTAGCTTTATATATTGTTCCGGTTGGGCGTTGTATTGGTTTTTCGGAAGTGTTAGACCTCTAAGAGAAAAATTTAAATTGTTGGGAAAGGCCATGGGATGTAGAAATATTTTTTTCACATTTTATTTCCTTGTAAAAACAGGTAAATCAATAGGGATTTTCGTACGGATAAGTGCCCAGTGAACGGTTCGTTTAGCTTTATATATTGTTCCGGTTGGGCGTTGTATTGGTTTTTCGGAAGTGTTAGACCTGTAAGAGAAAAATTTAAATGGTTGGGAAAGGCCATGGGATGTAGAAATATTTTTTTCACATTTTACTTCCTTGTAAAAACAGGTAAATCGGATAAGTGCCCAGTGAACAGTTCGTTTAGCTTTATATATTGTTCCGGTTGGGCGTTGTATTGGTTTTTCGGAAGTGTTAGACCTGTAAGAGAAAAATTTAAATGGTTGGGATAGGCCATGGGATGTAGAAATATTTTTTTCACATTTTATTTCCTTGTAAAAACAGGTAAATCAATAGCGATTTTCGTACGCATAAGTACCCAGTGAACGGTTCGTTTAGCTTTATATATTGTTCCGGTTGGGCGTTGTATTGGTTTTTCGGAAGTGTTAGACCTGTAAGAGAAAAATTTAAATGGTTGGGATAGGCCATGGGATGTAGAAATATTTTTTTCACATTTTATTTCCTTGTAAAAACAGGTAAATCAATAGCGATTTTCGTACGCATAAGTACCCAGTGAACGGTTCGTTTAGCTTTATATATTGTTCCGGTTGGGCGTTGTA
The DNA here is from genome assembly GCF_049243985.1 of Paroedura picta. Taxonomy (NCBI): domain Eukaryota; kingdom Metazoa; phylum Chordata; class Lepidosauria; order Squamata; family Gekkonidae; genus Paroedura; species Paroedura picta. Next base: position 108,694,677 of record NC_135375.1, read on the forward strand.
TTGGTTTTTCGGAAGTGTTAGACCTCTAAGAGAAAAATTTAAATGGTTGGGAAAGGCCATGGGATGTAGAAATATTTTTTTCACATTTTACTTCCTTGTAAAAACAAGTAAATCGGATAAGTGCCCAGTGAACAGTTCGTTTAGCTTTATATATTGTTCCGGTTGGGCGTTGTATTGGTTTTTCGGAAGTGTTAGACCTGTAAGAGAAAAATTTAAATGGTTGGGAAAGGCCATGGGATGTAGAAATATTTTTTTCACATTTTACTTCCTTGTAAAAACAGGTAAATCGGATAAGTGCCCAGTGAACAGTTCGTTTAGCTTTATATATTGTTCCGGATGGGCGTTGTATTGGTTTTTCGGAAGTGTTAGACCTGTAAGAGAAAAATTTAAATGGTTGGGATAGGCCATGGGATGTAGAAATATTTTTTTCACATTTTATTTCCTTGTAAAAAAAGGTAAATCAATAGCGATTTTCGTACGCATAAGTACCCAGTGAACGGTTCGTTTAGCTTTATATATTGTTCCGGTTGGGCGTTGTATTGGTTTTTCGGAAGTGTTAGACCTCTAAGAGAAAAATTTAAATGGTTGGGAAAGGCCATGGGATGTAGAAATATTTTTTTCACATTTTATTTCCTTGTAAAAACAGGTAAATCAATAGGGATTTTCGTACGGATAAGTGCCCAGTGAACGGTTCGTTTAGCTTTATATATTGTTCCGGTTGGGCGTTGTATTGGTTTTTCGGAAGTGTTAGACCTGTAAGAGAAAAATTTAAATGGTTGGGAAAGGCCATGGGATGTAGAAATATTTTTTTCACATTTTACTTCCTTGTAAAAACAGGTAAATCGGATAAGTGCCCAGTGAACAGTTCGTTTAGCTTTATATATTGTTCCGGTTGGGCGTTGTATTGGTTTTTCGGAAGTGTTAGACCTGTAAGAGAAAAATTTAAATGGTTGGGATAGGCCATGGGATGTAGAAATATTTTTTTCACATTTTATTTCCTTGTAAAAACAGGTAAATCAATAGCGATTTTCGTAAGCATAAGTACCCAGTGAACGGTTCGTTTAGCTTTATATATTGTTCCGGTTGGGCGTTGTATTGGTTTTTCGGAAGTGTTAGACCTGTAAGAGAAAAATTTAAATGGTTGGGATAGGCCTAGGGATGTAGAAATATTTTTTTCACATTTTATTTCCTTGTAAAAACAGGTAAATCAATAGCGATTTTCGTACGCATAAGTACCCAGTGAACGGTTCGTTTAGCTTTATATATTGTTCCGGTTGGGCGTTGTATTGGTTTTTCGGAAGTGTTAGACCTCTAAGAGAAAAATTTAAATGGTTGGGAAAGGCCATGGGATGTAGAAATATTTTTTTCACATTTTATTTCCTTGTAAAAACAGGTAAATCAATAGGGATTTTCGTACGGATAAGTGCCCAGTGAACGGTTCGTTTAGCTTTATATATTGTTCCGGTTGGGCGTTGTATTGGTTTTTCGGAAGTGTTAGACCTGTAAGAGAAAAATTTAAATGGTTGGGAAAGGCCATGGGATGTAGAAATATTTTTTTCACATTTTACTTCCTTGTAAAAACAGGTAAATCGGATAAGTGCCCAGTGAACAGTTCGTTTAGCTTTATATATTGTTCCGGTTGGGCGTTGTATTGGTTTTTCGGAAGTGTTAGACCTGTAAGAGAAAAATTTAAATGGTTGGGAAAGGCCATGGGATGTAGAAATATTTTTTTCACATTTTACTTCCTTGTAAAAACAGGTAAATCAATAGTGATTTTCGTACGGATAAGTACCCAGTGAACGGTTCGTTTAGCTTTATATATTGTTCCGGGTGGGCGTTGTATTGGTGTTTCGGAAGTGTTAGACCTGTAAGAGAAAAATTTAAATGGTTGGGATAGGCCATGGGATGTAGAAATAGTTTTTTCACATTTTATTTCCTTGTAAATACAGGTAAACCAATACAACGCCCACCCGGAACAATATATAAAGCTAAACGAACCGTTCACTGGGTACTTATCCGTACGAAAATCCCTATTGATTTACCTGTTTTTACAAGGAAGTAAAATGTGAAAAAAATATTTCTACATCCCATGGCCTTTCCCAACCATTTAAATTTTTCTCTTACAGGTCTAACACTTCCGAAAAACCAATACAACGCCCACCCGGAACAATATATAAAGCTAAACGAACCCTTAACTGGGTACTTATCCGTATGAAAATCCCTATTGATTTACCTTTTTTTACAAGGAAGTAAAGTGTGAAAAAAATATTTCTACATCCCATGGCCTTTCCCAACCATTTAAATTTTTCTCTTACAGGTCTAACACTTCCGAAAAACCAATACAACGCCCAACCGGAACAATATATAAAGCTAAACGAACCGTTCACTGGGCACTTATCCGTACGAAAATCCCTATTGATTTACCTGTTTTTACAAGGAAATAAAATGTGAAAAAAATATTTCTACATCCCATGGCCTTTCCCAACCATTTAAATTTTTCTCTTAGAGGTCTAACACTTCCGAAAAACCAATACAACGCCCAACCGGAACAATATATAAAGCTAAACGAACCGTTCACTGGGTACTTATGCGTACGAAAATCGCTATTGATTTACCTGTTTTTACAAGGAAATAAAATGTGAAAAAAATATTTCTACATCCCATGGCCTATCCCAACCATTTAAATTTTTCTCTTACAGGTCTAACACTTCCGAAAAACCAATACAACGCCCAACCGGAACAATATATAAAGCTAAACGAACTGTTCACTGGGCACTTATCCGATTTACCTGTTTTTACAAGGAAGTAAAATGTGAAAAAAATATTTCTACATCCCATGGCCTTTCCCAACCATTTAAATTTTTCTCTTACAGGTCTAACACTTCCGAAAAACCAATACAACGCCCAACCGGAACAATATATAAAGCTAAACGAACCGTTCACTGGGCACTTATCCGTACGAAAATCCCTATTGATTTACCTGTTTTTACAAGGAAATAAAATGTGAAAAAAATATTTCTACATCCCATGGCCTTTCCCAACCATTTAAATTTTTCTCTTAGAGGTCTAACACTTCCGAAAAACCAATACAACGCCCAACCGGAACAATATATAAAGCTAAACGAACCGTTCACTGGGCACTTATCCGTACGAAAATCCCTATTGATTTACTTGTTTTTACAAGGAAGTAAAATGTGAAAAAAATATTTCTACATCCCATGGCCTTTCCCAACCATTTAAATTTTTCTCTTACAGGTCTAACACTTCCGAAAAACCAATACAACGCCCACCCGGAACAATATATAAAGCTAAACGAACCGTTAACTGGGTACTTATCCGTATGAAAATCCCTATTGATTTACCTTTTTTTACAAGGAAGTAAAGTGTGAAAAAAATATTTCTACATCCCATGGCCTTTCCCAACCATTTAAATTTTTCTCTTACAGGTCTAACACTTCCGAAAAACCAATACAACGCCCAACCGGATCAATATATAAAGCTAAACGAACCGTTCACTGGGCACTTATCCGTACGAAAATCCCTATAGATTTACCTGTTTTTACAAGGAAATAAAATATGAAAAAAATATTTCTACATCCCATGGCCTTTCCCAACCATTTAAATTTTTCTCTTACAGGTCTAACACTTCCGAAACACCAATACAATGGCCACCCAGAACAATATATAAAGCTAAACGAACCGTTCACTGGGTACTTATCCGTACGAAAATCCCTATTGATTTACTTGTTTTTACAAGGAAGTAAAATGTGAAAAAAATATTTCTACATCCCATGGCCTATCCCAACCATTTAAATTTTTCTCTTACAGGTCTAACACTTCCGAAAAACCAATACAACGCCCACCCGGAACAATATATAAAGCTAAACGAACCGTTCACTGGGTACTTATCCGTACGAAAATCCCTATTGATTTACCTGTTTTTACAAGGAAGTAAAATGTGAAAAAAATATTTCTACATCCCATGGCCTTTCCCAACCATTTAAATTTTTCTCTTACAGGTCTAACACTTCCGAAAAACCAATAAAACGCCCACCCGGAACAATATATAAAGCTAAACGAACCGTTCACTGGGTACTTATCCGTACGAAAATCCCTATTGATTTACTTGTTTTTACAAGGAAGTAAAATGTGAAAAAAATATTTCTACATCCCATGGCCTTTCCCAACCATTTAAATTTTTCTCTTACAGGTCTAACACTTCCGAAAAACCAATACAACGCCTACCCGGAACAATATATAAAGCTAAACGAACCGTTAACTGGGTACTTATCCGTATGAAAATCCCTATTGATTTACCTTTTTTTACAAGGAAGTAAAGTGTGAAAAAAATATTTCTACATCCCATGGCCTTTCCCAACCATTTAAATTTTTCTCTTACAGGTCTAACACTTCCGAAAAACCAATACAACGCCCAACCGGAACAATATATAAAGCTAAACGAACCGTTCACTGGGCACTTATCCGTACGAAAATCCCTATAGATTTACCTGTTTTTACAAGGAAAAACTGGGTGGCCATTGTATTAGTTTTTCGGAAGTGTTAGACCTGTAAGAGAAAAATTTAAATGGTTGGGAAAGACCATGGGATGTAGAAATATTTTTTTCACATTTTACTTCCTTGTAAAAACAGGTAAATCAATAGGGATTTTCGTACGGATAAGTACCCAGTGAACGGTTCGTTTAGCTTTATATATTGTTCCGGGTGGGCGTTGTATTGGTTTTTCGGAAGTGTTAGACCTGTAAGAGAAAAATTTAAATGGTTGGGAAAGGCCATGGGATGTAGAAATATTTTTTTCACATTTTATTTCCTTGTAAAAACAGGTAAATCAATAGCGATTTTCGTACGCATAAGTACCCAGTGAACGGTTCGTTTAGCTTTATATATTGTTCCGGCTGGGCGTTATATTGGTTTTTCGGAAGTGTTAGACCTGTAAGAGAAAAATTTAAATGGTTGAGAAAGGACATGGGATGTAGAAATATTTTTTTCACATTTTACTTCCTTGTAAAAACAAGTAAATCAATAGGGATTTTCGTACGGATAAGTACCCAGTGAACGGTTCGTTTAGCTTTATATATTGTTACGGGTGGGTGTTGTATTGGTTTTTCGGAAGTGTTAGACCTGTAAGAGAAAAATTTAAATGGTTGGGATAGGCCATGGGATGTAGAAATATTTTTTTCACATTTTATTTCCTTGTAAAAACAGGTAAATCAATAGGGATTTTCGTACGGATAAGTACCCAGTGAACGGTTCGTTTAGCTTTATATATTGTTCCTGGTGGGCATTGTATTGGTTTTTCGGAAGTGTTAGACCTGTAAGAGAAAAATTTAAATGGTTGGGAAAGGCCATGGGATGTAGAAATATTTTTTTAACATTTTACTTCCTTGTAAAAACAGGTAAATCAATAGGGATTTTCGTACGGATAAGTACCCAGTGAACGGTTCGTTTAGCTTTATATATTGTTCCGGGTGGGCGTTGTATTGGTTTTTCGGAAGTGTTAGACCTGTAAGAGAAAAATTTAAATGGTTGGGAAAGGCCATGGGATGTAGAAAAATTTTTCCACATTTTACTTCCTTGTAAAAACAAGTAAATCAATAGGGATTTTCGTACGGATAAGTACCCAGTGAACGGTTCGTTTAGCTTTATATATTGTTACGGGTGGGTGTTGTATTGGTTTTTCGGAAGTGTTAGACCTGTAAGAGAAAAATTTAAATGGTTGGGATAGGCCATGGGATGTAGAAATAATTTTTCACATTTTATTTCCTTGTAAAAACAGGTAAATCAATAGCGATTTTCGTACGCATAAGTACCCAGTGAACGGTTCGTTTAGCTTTATATATTGTTCCGGCTGGGCGTTGTATTGGTTTTTCGGAAGTGTTAGACCTCTAAGAGAAAAATTTAAATGGTTGGGAAAGGCCATGGGATGTAGAAATATTTTTTTCACATTTTATTTCCTTGTAAAAACAGGTAAATCAATAGGGATTTTCGTACGGATAAGTACCCAGTTATCGGTTCGTTTAGCTTTATATATTGTTCCGGGTGGCCGTTGTATTGGTTTTTCGGAAGTGTTAGACCTGTAAGAGAAAAATTTAAATGGTTGGGAAAGGCCATGGGATGTAGAAATATTTTTTTCACATTTTACTTCCTTGTAAAAACAGGTAAATCAATAGGGATTTTCGTACGGATAAGTACCCAGTGAACGGTTCGTTTAGCTTTATATATTGTTCCGGGTGGGCGTTGTATTGGTTTTTCGGAAGTGTTAGACCTGTAAGAGAAAAATTTAAATGGTTGGGAAAGGCCATGGGATGTAGAAATATTTTTTTCACATTTTACTTCCTTGTAAAAACAAGTAAATCAATAGGGATTTTCGTACGCATAAGTACCCTGTGAACGGTTCGTTTAGCTTTATATATTGTTCCGGGTGGGCGTTGTATTGGTTTTTTGGAAGTGTTAGACCTGTAAGAGAAAAATTTAAATGGTTGGGATAGGCCATGGGATGTAGAAATATTTTTTTCACATTTTATTTCCTTGTAAAAACAGGTAAATCAATAGGGATTTTCGTACGGATAATTGCCCAGTGAACGGTTCGTTTAGCTTTATATATTGTTCCTGGTGGGCGTTGTATTGGTTTTTCGGAAGTGTTAGACCTGTAAGAGAAAAATTTAAATGGTTGGGAAAGGCCATGGGATGTAGAAATATTTTTTTCACATTTTACTTCCTTGTAAAAACAGGTAAATCAATAGGGATTTTCGTACGGATAAGTACCCAGTGAACGGTTCGTTTAGCTTTATATATTGTTCCGGGTGGGCGTTGTATTGGTTTTTCGGAAGTGTTAGACCTGTAAGAGAAAAATTTAAATGGTTGGGAAAGGCCATGGGATGTAGAAATATTTTTTTCACATTTTATTTCCTTGTAAAAACAGGTAAATCAATCGCGATTTTCGCACGCATAGTGAACAGTTCGTTTAGCTTTATATATTGTTCCGGTTGGGCGTTGTATTGGTTTTTCGGAAGTGTCAGACCTGTAAGAGAAAAATTTAAATGGTTGGGAAAGGCCATGGGATGTAGAAATATTTTTTTCACATTTTATTTCCTTGTAAAAACAGGTAAATCAATAGGGATTTTCGTACGGATAAGTGCCCAGTGAACTGTTCGTTTAGCTTTATATATTGTTCCGGGTGGGCGTTGTATTGGTTCTTCGGAAGTGTTAGACCTGTAAGAGAAAAATTTAAATGGTTGGGAAAGGCCATGGGAAGTAGAAATATTTTTTTCACATTTTATTTCCTTGTAAAAACAAGTAAATCAATAGGGATTTTCGTACGGATAAGTGCCCAGTGAACGGTTCGTTTAGCTTTATATACTGTTCCGGTTGGGCGTTTTATTTGTTTTTCGGAAGTGTTAGACCTGTAAGAGAAAAATTTAAATGGTTGGGAAAGGCCATGGGATGTAGAAATATTTTTTTCACATTTTATTTCCTTGTAAAAACAGGTAAATCAATAGGGATTTTCGTACGGATAAGTGCCCAGTGAACGGTTCGTTTAGCTTTATATACTGTTCCGGTTGGGCGTTGTATTGGTTTTTCGGAAGTGTTAGACCTGTAAGAGAAAAATTTAAATGGTTGGGAAAGGCCATGGGATGTAGAAATATTTTTTTCACATTTTACTTCCTTGTAAAAACAGGTAAATCAATAGGGATTTTCGTACGGATAAGTGCCCAGTGAACGGTTTGTTTAGCTATATATATTGTTCCGGTTGGGCGTTGTGTTGGTTTTTCGGAAGTGTTAGACCTGTAAGAGAAAAATTTAAATGGTTGGGAAAGGCCATGGGATATAGAAATATTTTTTTCACATTTTATTTCCTTGTAAAAACAGGTAAATCTATAGGGATTTTCGTACGGATAAGTGCCCAGTGAACGGTTCGTTTAGCGTTATATATTGTTCCGGGTGGGCGTTGTATTGGTTTTTCGGAAGTGTTAGACCTGTAAGAGAAAAATTTAAAGGGTTGGGATAGGCCATGGGATGTAGAAATATTTTTTTCACATTTTATTTCCTTGTAAAAACAGGTAAATCAATAGCGATTTTCGTACGCATAAGTACCCAGTGAACAGTTCGTTTAGCTTTATATATTGTTCCGGTTGGGCGTTGTATTGGTTTTTCGGAAGTATTAGACCTCTAAGAGAAAAATTTAAATGGTTGGGAAAGGCCATGGGATGTAGAAATATTTTTTTCACATTTTATTTCCTTGTAAAAACAGGTAAATCAATAGGGATTTTCGTACGGATAAGTGCCCAGTGAACTGTTCATTTAGCTTTATATATTGTTCCGGTTGGGCGTTGTATTGGTTCTTCGGAAGTGTTAGACCTGTAAGAGAAAAATTTAAATGGTTGGGAAAGGCCATGGGATGTAGAAATATTTTTTTCACATTTTATTTCCTTGTAAAAACAAGTAAATCAATAGGGATATTCGTACGGATAAGTGCCCAGTGAACGGTTCGTTTAGCTTTGTATATTGTTCCGGTTGGGCGTTGTATTGGTTTTTCGGAAGTGTTAGACCTGTAAGAGAAAAATTTAAATGGTTGGGAAAGGCCATGGGATGTAGAAATATTTTTTTCACATTTTACTTCCTTGTAAAAAAAGGTAAATCAATAGGAATTTTCGTACGGATAAGTACCCAGTGAACGGTTCGTTTAGCTTTATATATTGTTCCGGGTGGGCGTTGTATTGGTTTTTCGGAAGTGTTAGACCTGTAAGAGAAAAATTTAAATGGTTGGGAAAGGCCATGGGATGTAGAAATATTTTTTTCACATTTTATTTCCTTGTAAAAACAGGTAAATCAATAGGGATTTTCGTACGGATAAGTGCCCAGTGAACGGTTCGTTTAGCTTTATATACTGTTCCGGTTGGGCGTTGTATTGGTTTTTCGGAAGTGTTAGACCTGTAAGAGAAAAATTTAAATGGTTGGGAAAGGCCATGGGATGTCGAAATATTTTTTTCACATTTTATTTCCTTGTAAAAACAGGTAAATCAATAGGGATTTTCGTACGGATAAGTGCCCAGTGAACTGTTCGTTTAGCTTTATATATTGTTCCGGTTGGGCGTTGTATTGGTTCTTCGAAAGTGTTAGACCTGTAAGAGAAAAATTGAAATGGTTGGGAAAGGCCATGGGATGTAGAAATATTTTTTTCACATTTTATTTCCTTGTAAAAACAGGTAAATCAATAGGGATTTTCGTACGGATAAGTGCCCAGTGAACGGTTCTTTTAGCTTTATATACTGTTCCGGTTGGGCGTTGTATTGGTTTTTCGGAAGTGTTAGACCTGTAAGAGAAAAATTTAAATGGTTGGGAAAGGCCATGGGATGTAGAAATATTTTTTTCACATTTTACTTCCTTGTAAAAAAAGGTAAATCAATAGGGATTTTCGTACGGATAAGTACCCAGTGAACGGTTCGTTTAGCTTTATATATTGTTCCGGGTGGGCGTTGTATTGGTTTTTCGGAAGTGTTAGACCTGTAAGAGAAAAATTTAAATGGTTGGGAAAGGCCATGCGATGTAGAAATATTTTTTTCACATTTTACTTCCTTGTAAAAAGGGGTAAATCAATAGGGATTTTCGTACGGATAAGTACCCAGTGAACGGTTCGTTTAGCTTTATATATTGTTCCGGGTGGGCGTTGTATTGGTTTTTCGGAAGTGTTAGACCTGTAAGAGAAAAATTTAAATGGTTGGGGAAGGCCATGGGATGTAGAAATATTTTTTTCACATTTTATTTCCTTGTAAAAACAGGTAAATCAATAGGGATGTTCGTACGGATAAGTGCCCAGTGAACGGTTCGTTTAGCTTTATATATTGTTCCGGTTGGGCGTTGTATTGGTTCTTCGGAAGTGTTAGACCTGTAAGAGAAAAATGTAAATGGCTGGGAAAGGCCATGGGATGTAGAAATATTTTTTTGACATTTTATTTCCTTGTAAAAACAGGTAAATCAATAGCGATTTTCGTACGCATAAGTACCCATTGAACAGTTCGTTTAGCTTTATATATTGTTCCGGTTGGGCGTTGTATTGGTTTTTCGGAAGTGTTAGACCTGTAAGAGAAAAATTGAAATGGTTGGGAAAGGCCATGGGATGTAGAAATATTTTTTTCACATTTTATTTCCTTGTAAAAACAGTTAAATCAATAGGGATTTTCGTACGGATAAGTGCCCAGTGAACGGTTTGTTTAGCTATATATATTGTTCCGGTTGGGCGTTGTGTTGGTTTTTCGGAAGTGTTAGACCTGTAAGAGAAAAATTTAAATGGTTGGGAAAAGCCATGGGATATAGAAATATTTTTTTCACATTTTATTTCCTTGTAAAAACAGGTAAATCTATAGGGATTTTCGTACGGATAAGTGCCCAGTGAACGGTTCGTTTAGCTTTATATATTGTTCCGGGTGGGCGTTGTATTGGTTTTTCGGAAGTGTTAGACCTGTAAGAGAAAAATTTAAAGGGTTGGGATAGGCCATGGGATGTAGAAATATTTTTTTCACATTTTATTTCCTTGTAAAAACAGGTAAATCAATAGCGATTTACGTACGCATAAGTACCCAGTGAACAGTTCATTTAGCTTTATATATTGTTCCGGTTGGGCGTTGTATTGGTTTTTCAGAAGTATTAGACCTCTAAGAGAAAAATTTAAATGGTTGGGAAAGGCCATGGGATGTAGAAATATTGTTTTCACATTTTATTTCCTTGTAAAAACAGGTAAATCAATAGGGATTTTCGTACGGATAAGTGCCCAGTGAACTGTTCGTTTAGCTTTATATATTGTTCCGGTTGGGCGTTGTATTGGTTCTTCGGAAGTGTTAGACCTGTAAGAGAAAAATTTAAATGGTTGGGAAAGGCCATGGGATGTAGAAATATTTTTTTCACATTTTATTTCCTTGTAAAAACAAGTAAATCAATAGGGATTTTCGTACAGGTAAGTGCCCAGTGAACGGTTCGTTTAGCTTTGTATATTGTTCCGGTTGGGCGTTGTATTGGTTTTTCGGAAGTGTTAGACCTGTAAGAGAAAAATTTAAATGGTTGGGAAAGGCCATGGGATGTAGAAATATTTTTTTCACATTTTACTTCCTTGTAAAAAAAGGTAAATCAATAGGAATCTTCGTACGGATAAGTACCCAGTGAACGGTTCGTTTAGCTTTATATATTGTTCCGGGTGGGCGTTGTATTGGTTTTTCGGAAGTGTTAGACCTGTAAGAGAAACATTTAAAGGGTTGGGATAGGCCATGGGATGTAGAAATATTTTTTTCACATTTTATTTCCTTGTAAAAACAGGTAAATCAATAGCGATTTTCGTACGCATAAGTAACAAGTGAACAGTTCGTTTAGCTTTATATATTGTTCCGGTTGGGCGTTGTGTTGGTTTTTCGGAAGTGTTAGACCTGTAAGAGAAAAATTTAAATGGTTGGGAAAGGCCATGGGATATAGAAATATTTTTTTGACATTTTATTTCCTTGTAAAAACAGGTAAATCTATAGGGATTTTCGTACGGATAAGTGCCCAGTGAACGGTTCGTTTAGCTTTATATATTGTTCCGGGTGGGCGTTGTATTGGTTTTTCGGAAGTGTTAGACCTGTAAGAGAAAAATTTAAAGGGTTGGGATAGGCCATAGGATGTAGAAATATTTTTTTCACATTTTATTTCCTTGTAAAAACAGGTAAATCAATAGCGATTTTCGTACGCATAAGTACCCAGTGAACAGTTCGTTTAGCTTTATATATTGTTCCGGTTGGGCGTTGTATTGTTTTTTCGGAAGTATTAGACCTCTAAGAGAAAAATTTAAATGGTTGGGAAAGGCCATGGGATGTAGAAATATTTTTTTCACATTTTATTTCCTTGTAAAAACAGGTAAATCAATAGGGATTTTCGTACGGATAAGTGCCCAGTGAACTGTTCATTTAGCTTTATATATTGTTCCGGTTGGGCGTTGTATTGGTTCTTCGGAAGTGTTAGACCTGTAAGAGAAAAATTTAAAGGGTTGGGATAGGCCATGGGATGTAGAAATATTTTTTTCACATTTTATTTCCTTGTAAAAACAGGTAAATCAATAGCGATTTTCGTACGCATAAGTACCCAGTGAACAGTTCGTTTAGCTTTATATATTGTTCCGGTTGGGCGTTGTATTGGTTTTTCGGAAGTGTTAGACCTGTAAGAGAAAAATTTAAATGGTTGGGAAAGGCCATGGGATGTAGAAATATTTTTTTCACATTTTACTTCCTTGTAAAAAAAGGTAAATCAATAGGGATTTTCGTACGGATAAGTACCCAGTGAACGGTTCGTTTAGCTTTATATATTGTTCCGGGTGGGCGTTGTATTGGTTTTTCGGAACTGTTAGACCTGTAAGAGAAAAATTTAAATGGTTGGGAAAGGCCATGGGATGTAGAAATATTTTTTTCACATTTTACTTCCTTGTAAAAACAGGTAAATCAATAGGGATTTTCGTACGGATAAGTGCCCAGTGAACGGTTTGTTTAGCTATATATATTGTTCCGGTTGGGCGTTGTGTTGGTTTTTCGGAAGTGTTAGACCTGTAAGAGAAAAATTTAAATGGTTGGGAAAGGCCATGGGATATAGAAATATTTTTTTCACATTTTATTTCCTTGTAAAAACAGGTAAATCTATAGGGATTTTCGTACGGATAAGTGCCCAGTGAACGGTTCGTTTAGCGTTATATATTGTTCCGGGTGGGCGTTGTATTGGTTTTTCGGAAGTGTTAGACCTGTAAGAGAAAAATTTAAAGGGTTGGGATAGGCCATGGGATGTAGAAATATTTTTTTCACATTTTATTTCCTTGTAAAAACAGGTAAATCAATAGCGATTTTCGTACGCATAAGTACCCAGTGAACAGTTCGTTTAGCTTTATATATTGTTCCGGTTGGGCGTTGTATTGGTTTTTCGGAAGTATTAGACCTCTAAGAGAAAAATTTAAATGGTTGGGAAAGGCCATGGGATGTAGAAATATTTTTTTCACATTTTATTTCCTTGTAAAAACAGGTAAATCAATAGGGATTTTCGTACGGATAAGTGCCCAGTGAACTGTTCATTTAGCTTTATATATTGTTCCGGTTGGGCGTTGTATTGGTTCTTCGGAAGTGTTAGACTTGTAAGAGAAAAATTTAAATGGTTGGGAAAGGCCATGGGATGTAGAAATATTTTTTTCACATTTTATTTCCTTGTAAAAACAAGTAAATCAATAGGGATATTCGTACGGATAAGTGCCCAGTGAACGGTTCGTTTAGCTTTGTATATTGTTCCGGTTGGGCGTTGTATTGGTTTTTCGGAAGTGTTAGACCTGTAAGAGAAAAATTTAAATGGTTGGGAAAGGCCATGGGATGTAGAAATATTTTTTTCACATTTTACTTCCTTGTAAAAAAAGGTAAATCAATAGGAATTTTCGTACGGATAAGTACCCAGTGAACGGTTCGTTTAGCTTTATATATTGTTCCGGGTGGGCGTTGTATTGGTTTTTCGGAAGTGTTAGACCTGTAAGAGAAAAATTTAAATGGTTGGGAAAGGCCATGGGATGTAGAAATATTTTTTTCACATTTTATTTCCTTGTAAAAACAGGTAAATCAATAGGGATTTTCGTACGGATAATTGCCCAGTGAACTGTTCGTTTAGCTTTATATATTGTTCCGGTTGGGCGTTGTATTGGTTCTTCGGAAGTGTTAGACCTGTAAGAGAAAAATTTAAATGGTTGGGAAAGGCCATGGGATGTAGAAATATTTTTTTCACATTTTATTTCCTTGTAAAAACAGGTAAATCAATAGGGATTTTCGTACGGATAAGTGCCCAGTGAACGGTTCGTTTAGCTTTATATACTGTTCCGTTTGGGCGTTGTATTGGTTTTTCGGAAGTGTTAGACCTGTAAGAGAAAAATTTAAATGGTTGGGAAAGGCCATGGGATGTAGAAATATTTTTTTCACATTTTATTTCCTTGTAAAAACAGGTAAATCAATAGGGATTTTCGTACGGATAATTGCCCAGTGAACTGTTCGTTTAGCTTTATATATTGTTCCGGTTGGGCGTTGTATTGGTTCTTCGAAAGTGTTAGACCGGTAAGAGAAAAATTTAAATGGTTGGGAAAGGCCATGGGATGTAGAAATATTTTTTTCACATTTTATTTCCTTGTAAAAACAGGTAAATCAATAGGGATTTTCGTACGGATAAGTGCCCAGTGAACGGTTCGTTTAGCTTTATATACTGTTCCGGTTGGGCGTTGTATTGGTTTTTCGGAAGTGTTAGACCTGTAAGAGAAAAATTTAAATGGTTGGGAAAGGCCATGGGATGTAGAAATATTTTTTTCACATTTTACTTCCTTGTAAAAAAAGGTAAATCAATAGGGATTTTCGTACGGATAAGTACCCAGTGAACGGTTCGTTTAGCTTTATATATTGTTCCGGGTGGGCGTTGTATTGGTTTTTCGGAAGTGTTAGACCTGTAAGAGAAAAATTTAAATGGTTGGGAAAGGCCATGCGATGTAGAAATATTTTTTTCACATTTTACTTCCTTGTAAAAAGGGGTAAATCAATAGGGATTTTCGTACGGATAAGTACCCAGTGAACGGTTCGTTTAGCTTTATATATTGTTCCGGGTGGGCGTTGTATTGGTTTTTCGGAAGTGTTAGACCTGTAAGAGAAAAATTTAAATGGTTGGGGAAGGCCATGGGATGTAGAAATATTTTTTTCACATTTTATTTCCTTGTAAAAACAGGTAAATCAATAGGGATGTTCGTACGGATAAGTGCCCAGTGAACGGTTCGTTTAGCTTTATATATTGTTCCGGTTGGGCGTTGTATTGGTTCTTCGGAAGTGTTAGACCTGTAAGAGAAAAATGTAAATGGCTGGGAAAGGCCATGGGATGTAGAAATATTTTTTTGACATTTTATTTCCTTGTAAAAACAGGTAAATCAATAGCGATTTTCGTACGCATAAGTACCCATTGAACAGTTCGTTTAGCTTTATATATTGTTCCGGTTGGGCGTTGTATTGGTTTTTCGGAAGTGTTAGACCTGTAAGAGAAAAATTGAAATGGTTGGGAAAGGCCATGGGATGTAGAAATATTTTTTTCACATTTTATTTCCTTGTAAAAACAGTTAAATCAATAGGGATTTTCGTACGGATAAGTGCCCAGTGAACGGTTTGTTTAGCTATATATATTGTTCCGGTTGGGCGTTGTGTTGGTTTTTCGGAAGTGTTAGACCTGTAAGAGAAAAATTTAAATGGTTGGGAAAGGCCATGGGATATAGAAATATTTTTTTCACATTTTATTTCCTTGTAAAAACAGGTAAATCTATAGGGATTTTCGTACGGATAAGTGCCCAGTGAACGGTTCGTTTAGCTTTATATATTGTTCCGGGTGGGCGTTGTATTGGTTTTTCGGAAGTGTTAGACCTGTAAGAGAAAAATTTAAAGGGTTGGGATAGGCCATGGGATGTAGAAATATTTTTTTCACATTTTATTTCCTTGTAAAAACAGGTAAATCAATAGCGATTTACGTACGCATAAGTACCCAGTGAACAGTTCATTTAGCTTTATATATTGTTCCGGTTGGGCGTTGTATTGGTTTTTCAGAAGTATTAGACCTCTAAGAGAAAAATTTAAATGGTTGGGAAAGGCCATGGGATGTAGAAATATTGTTTTCACATTTTATTTCCTTGTAAAAACAGGTAAATCAATAGGGATTTTCGTACGGATAAGTGCCCAGTGAACTGTTCGTTTAGCTTTATATATTGTTCCGGTTGGGCGTTGTATTGGTTCTTCGGAAGTGTTAGACCTGTAAGAGAAAAATTTAAATGGTTGGGAAAGGCCATGGGATGTAGAAATATTTTTTTCACATTTTATTTCCTTGTAAAAACAAGTAAATCAATAGGGATTTTCGTACAGGTAAGTGCCCAGTGAACGGTTCGTTTAGCTTTGTATATTGTTCCGGTTGGGCGTTGTATTGGTTTTTCGGAAGTGTTAGACCTGTAAGAGAAAAATTTAAATGGTTGGGAAAGGCCATGGGATGTAGAAATATTTTTTTCACATTTTACTTCCTTGTAAAAAAAGGTAAATCAATAGGAATCTTCGTACGGATAAGTACCCAGTGAACGGTTCGTTTAGCTTTATATATTGTTCCGGGTGGGCGTTGTATTGGTTTTTCGGAAGTGTTAGACCTGTAAGAGAAACATTTAAAGGGTTGGGATAGGCCATGGGATGTAGAAATATTTTTTTCACATTTTATTTCCTTGTAAAAACAGGTAAATCAATAGCGATTTTCGTACGCATAAGTAACAAGTGAACAGTTCGTTTAGCTTTATATATTGTTCCGGTTGGGCGTTGTGTTGGTTTTTCGGAAGTGTTAGACCTGTAAGAGAAAAATTTAAATGGTTGGGAAAGGCCATGGGATATAGAAATATTTTTTTGACATTTTATTTCCTTGTAAAAACAGGTAAATCTATAGGGATTTTCGTACGGATAAGTGCCCAGTGAACGGTTCGTTTAGCTTTATATATTGTTCCGGGTGGGCGTTGTATTGGTTTTTCGGAAGTGTTAGACCTGTAAGAGAAAAATTTAAAGGGTTGGGATAGGCCATAGGATGTAGAAATATTTTTTTCACATTTTATTTCCTTGTAAAAACAGGTAAATCAATAGCGATTTTCGTACGCATAAGTACCCAGTGAACAGTTCGTTTAGCTTTATATATTGTTCCGGTTGGGCGTTGTATTGTTTTTTCGGAAGTATTAGACCTCTAAGAGAAAAATTTAAATGGTTGGGAAAGGCCATGGGATGTAGAAATATTTTTTTCACATTTTATTTCCTTGTAAAAACAGGTAAATCAATAGGGATTTTCGTACGGATAAGTGCCCAGTGAACTGTTCATTTAGCTTTATATATTGTTCCGGTTGGGCGTTGTATTGGTTCTTCGGAAGTGTTAGACCTGTAAGAGAAAAATTTAAAGGGTTGGGATAGGCCATGGGATGTAGAAATATTTTTTTCACATTTTATTTCCTTGTAAAAACAGGTAAATCAATAGCGATTTTCGTACGCATAAGTACCCAGTGAACAGTTCGTTTAGCTTTATATATTGTTCCGGTTGGGCGTTGTATTGGTTTTTCGGAAGTATTAGACCTCTAAGAGAAAAATTTAAATGGTTGGGAAAGGCCATAGGATGTAGAAATATTTTTTTCACATTTTATTTCCTTGTAAAAACAGGTAAATCAATAGGGATTTTCGTACGGATAAGTGCCCAGTGAACTGTTCATTTAGCTTTATATATTGTTCCGGTTGGGCGTTGTATTGGTTCTTCGGAAGTGTTAGACCTGTAAGAGAAAAATTTAAATGGTTGGGAAAGGCCATGGGATGTAGAAATATTTTTTTCACATTTTATTTCCTTGTAAAAACAAGTAAATCAATAGGGATTTTCGTACGGATAAGTGCCCAGTGAACGGTTCGTTTAGCTTTGTATATTGTTCCGGTTGGGCGTTGTATTGGTTTTTCGGAAGTGTTAGACCTGTAAGAGAAAAATTTAAATGGTTGGGAAAGGCCATGGGATGTAGAAATATTTTTTTCACATTTTACTTCCTTGTAAAAAAAGGTAAATCAATAGGAATTTTCGTACGGATAAGTACCCAGTGAACGGTTCGTTTAGCTTTATATATTGTTCCGGGTGGGCGTTGTATTGGTTTTTCGGAAGTGTTAGACCTGTAAGAGAAAAATTTAAATGGTTGGGAAAGGCCATGGGATGTAGAAATATTTTTTTCACATTTTATTTCCTTGTAAAAACAGGTAAATCAATAGGGATTTTCGTACGGATAATTGCCCAGTGAACTGTTCGTTTAGCTTTATATATTGTTCCGGTTGGGCGTTGTATTGGTTCTTCGGAAGTGTTAGACCTGTAAGAGAAAAATTTAAATGGTTGGGAAAGGCCATGGGATGTAGAAATATTTTTTTCACATTTTATTTCCTTGTAAAAACAGGTAAATCAATAGGGATTTTCGTACGGATAAGTGCCCAGTGAACGGTTCGTTTAGCTTTATATACAGTTCCGGTTGGGCGTTGTATTGGTTTTTCGGAAGTGTTAGACCTGTAAGAGAAAAATTTAAATGGTTGGGAAAGGCCATGGGATGTAGAAATATTTTTTTCACATTTTACTTCCTTGTAAAAAAAGGTAAATCAATAGGGATTTTCGTACGGATAAGTACCCAGTGAACGGTTCGTTTAGCTTTATATATTGTTCCGGGTGGGCGTTGTATTGGTTTTTCGGAAGTGTTAGACCTGTAAGAGAAAAATTTAAATGGTTGGGAAAGGCCATGGGATGTAGAAATATTTTTTTCACATTTTACTTCCTTGTAAAAAGAGGTAAATCAATAGGGATTTTCGTACGGATAAGTACCCAGTGAACGGTTCGTTTAGCTTTATATATTGTTCCGGTTGGGCGTTGTATTGGTTCTTCGGAAGTTTTAGACCTGTAAGAGAAAAATTTAAATGGTTGGGAAAGGCCATGGGATGTAGAAATATTTTTTTCACATTTTATTTCCTTGTAAAAACAAGTAAATCAATAGGGATTTTCGTACGGATAAGTGCCCAGTGAACGGTTCGTTTAGCTTTGTATATTGTTCCGGTTGGGCGTTGTATTGGTTTTTCGGAAGTGTTAGACCTGTAAGAGAAAAATTTAAATGGTTGGGAAAGGCCATGGGATGTAGAAATATTTTTTTCACATTTTACTTCCTTGTAAAAAAAGGTAAATCAATAGGAATTTTCGTACGGATAAGTACCCAGTGAACGGTTCGTTTAGCTTTATATATTGTTCCGGTTGGGCGTTGTATTGGTTTTTCGGAAGTGTTAGACCTGTAAGAGAAAAATTTAAATGGTTGGGAAAGGCCATGGGATGTAGAAATATTTTTTTCACATTTTATTTCCTTGTAAAAACAGGTAAATCAATAGGGATTTTCGTACGGATAATTGCCCAGTGAACTGTTCGTTTAGCTTTATATATTGTTCCGGTTGGGCGTTGTATTGGTTCTTCGGAAGTGTTAGACCTGTAAGAGAAAAATTTAAATGGTTGGGAAAGGCCATGGGATGTAGAAATATTTTTTTCACATTTTATTTCCTTGTAAAAACAGGTAAATCAATAGGGATTTTCGTACGGATAAGTGCCCAGTGAACGGTTCGTTTAGCTTTATATACTGTTCCGGTTGGGCGTTGTATTGGTTTTTCGGAAGTGTTAGACCTGTAAGAGAAAAATTTAAATGGTTGGGAAAGGCCATGGGATGTAGAAATATTTTTTTCACATTTTATTTCCTTGTAAAAACAGGTAAATCAATAGGGATTTTCGTACGGATAATTGCCCAGTGAACTGTTCGTTTAGCTTTATATATTGTTCCGGTTGGGCGTTGTATTGGTTCTTCAGAAGTGTTAGACCTGTAAGAGAAAAATTTAAATGGTTGGGAAAGGCCATGGGATGTAGAAATATTTTTTTCACATTTTATTTCCTTGTAAAAACAGGTAAATCAATAGGGATTTTCGTACGGATAAGTGCCCAGTGAACGGTTCGTTTAGCTTTATATACTGTTCCGGTTGGGCGTTGTATTGGTTTTTCAGAAGTGTTAGACCTGTAAGAGAAAAATTTAAATGGTTGGGAAAGGCCATGGGATGTAGAAATATTTTTTTCACATTTTACTTCCTTGTAAAAAAAGGTAAATCAATAGGGATTTTCGTACGGATAAGTACCCAGTGAACGGTTCGTTTAGCTTTATATATTGTTCCGGGTGGGCGTTGTATTGGTTTTTCGGAAGTGTTAGACCTGTAAGAGAAAAATTTAAATGGTTGGGAAAGGCCATGCGATGTAGAAATATTTTTTTCACATTTTACTTCCTTGTAAAAAGAGGTAAATCAATAGGGATTTTCGTACGGATAAGTACCCAGTGAACGGTTCGTTTAGCTTTATATATTGTTCCGGGTGGGCGTTGTATTGGTTTTTCGGAAGTGTTAGACCTGTAAGAGAAAAATTTAAATGGTTGGGGAAGGCCATGGGATGTAGAAATATTTTTTTCACATTTTATTTCCTTGTAAAAACAGGTAAATCAATAGGGATGTTCGTACGGATAAGTGCCCAGTGAACGGTTCGTTTAGCTTTATATATTGTTCCGGTTGGGCGTTGTATTGGTTCTTCGGAAGTGTTAGACCTGTAAGAGAAAAATGTAAATGGCTGGGAAAGGCCATGGGATGTAGAAATATTTTTTTGACATTTTATTTCCTTGTAAAAACAGGTAAATCAATAGCGATTTTCGTACGCATAAGTACCCATTGAACAGTTCGTTTAGCTTTATATATTGTTCCGGTTGGGCGTTGTATTGGTTTTTCGGAAGTGTTAGACCTGTAAGAGAAAAATTGAAATGGTTGGGAAAGGCCATGGGATGTAGAAATATTTTTTTCACATTTTATTTCCTTGTAAAAACAGGTAAATCAATAGGGATTTTCGTACGGATAAGTGCCCAGTGAACGGTTTGTTTAGCTATATATATTGTTCCGGTTTGGCGTTGTGTTGGTTTTTCGGAAGTGTTAGACCTGTAAGAGAAAAATTTAAATGGTTGGGAAAGGCCATGGGATATAGAAATATTTTTTTCACATTTTATTTCCTTGTAAAAACAGGTAAATCTATAGGGATTTTCGTACGGATAAGTGCCCAGTGAACGGTTCGTTTAGCTTTATATATTGTTCCGGGTGGGCGTTGTATTGGTTTTTCGGAAGTGTTAGACCTGTAAGAGAAAAATTTAAAGGGTTGGGATAGGCCATGGGATGTAGAAATATTTTTTTCACATTTTACTTCCTTGTAAAAAGGGGTAAATCAATAGGGATTTTCGTACGCATAAGTACCCAGTGAACAGTTCGTTTAGCTTTATATATTGTTCCGGTTGGGCGTTGTATTGGTTTTTCGGAAGTATTAGACCTCTAAGAGAAAAATTTAAATGGTTGGGAAAGGCCATGGGATGTAGAAATATTTTTTTCACATTTTATTTCCTTGTAAAAACAGGTAAATCAATAGGGATTTTCGTACGGATAAGTGCCCAGTGAACTGTTCGTTTAGCTTTATATATTGTTCCGGTTGGGCGTTGTATTGGTTCTTCGGAAGTGTTAGACCTGTAAGAGAAAAATTTAAATGCTTGGGAAAGGCCATGGGATGTAGAAATATTTTTTTCACATTTTATTTCCTTGTAAAAACAAGTAAATCAATAGGGATTTTCGTACGGATAAGTGCCCAGTGAACGGTTCGTTTAGCTTTGTATATTGTTCCGGTTCGGCGTTGTATTGGTTTTTCGGAAGTGTTAGACCTGTAAGAGAAAAATTGAAATGGTTGGGAAAGGCCATGCGATGTAGAAATATTTTTTTCACATTTTACTTCCTTGTAAAAAGAGGTAAATCAATAGGGATTTTCGTACGGATAAGTACCCAGTGAACGGTTCGTTTAGCTTTATATATTGTTCCGGTTGGGCGTTGTATTGGTTCTTCAGAAGTGTTAGACCTGTAAGAGAAAAATTTAAATGGTTGGGAAAGGCCATGGGATGTAGAAATATTTTTTTCACATTTTATTTCCTTGTAAAAACAGGTAAATCAATAGCGATTTTCGTACGCATAAGTACCCAGTGAACAGTTCGTTTAGCTTTATATATTGTTCCGGTTGGGCGTTGTGTTGGTTTTTCGGAAGTGTTAGACCTGTAAGAGAAAAATTTAAATGGTTGGGAAAGGCCATGGGATATAGAAATATTTTTTTCACATTTTATTTCCTTGTAAAAACAGGTAAATCTATAGGGATTTTCGTACGGATAAGTGCCCAGTGAACGGTTCGTTTAGCTTTATATATTGTTCCGGTTGGGCGTTGTATTGGTTTTTCGGAAGTGTTAGACCTGTAAGAGAAAAATTTAAAGGGTTGGGATAGGCCATGGGATGTAGAAATATTTTTTTCACATTTTATTTCCTTGTAAAAACAGGTAAATCAATAGCGATTTTCGTACGCATAAGTACCCAGTGAACAGTTCATTTAGCTTTATATACTGTTCCGGTTGGGCGTTGTATTGGTTTTTCGGAAGTATTAGACCTCTAAGAGAAAAATTTAAATGGTTGGGAAAGGCCATGGGATGTAGAAATATTTTTTTCACATTTTATTTCCTTGTAAAAACAGGTAAATCAATAGGGATTTTCGTACGGATAAGTGCCCAGTGAACTGTTCATTTAGCTTTATATATTGTTCCGGTTGGGCGTTGTATTGGTTCTTCGGAAGTGTTAGACCTGTAAGAGAAAAATTTAAAGGGTTGGGATAGGCCATGGGATGTAGAAATATTTTTTTCACATTTTATTTCCTTGTAAAAACAGGTAAATCAATAGCGATCTTCGTACGCATAAGTACCCAGTGAACAGTTCGTTTAGCTTTATATATTGTTCCGGTTGGGCGTTGTATTGGTTTTTCGGAAGTATTAGACCTCTAAGAGAAAAATTTAAATGGTTGGGAAAGGCCATGGGATGTAGAAATATTTTTTTCACATTTTATTTCCTTGTAAAAACAGGTAAATCAATAGGGATTTTCGTACGGATAAGTGCCCAGTGAACTGTTCATTTAGCTATATATATTGTTCCGGTTGGGCGTTGTATTGGTTCTTCGGAAGTGTTAGACCTGTAAGAGAAAAATTTAAATGGTTGGGAAAGGCCATGGGATGTAGAAATATTTTTTTCACATTTTATTTCCTTGTAAAAACAAGTAAATCAATAGGGATTTTCGTACGGATAAGTGCCCAGTGAACGGTTCGTTTAGCTTTGTATATTGTTCCGGTTGGGCGTTGTATTGGTTTTTCGGAAGTGTTAGACCTGTAAGAGAAAAATTTAAATGGTTGGGAAAGGCCATGGGATGTAGAAATATTTTTTTCACATTTTACTTCCTTGTAAAAAAAGGTAAATCAATAGGAATTTTCGTACGGATAAGTACCCGGTGAACGGTTCGTTTAGCTTTATATATTGTTCCGGGTGGGCGTTGTATTGGTTTTTCGGAAGTGTTAGACCTGTAAGAGAAAAATTTAAATGGTTGGGAAAGGCCATGGGATGTAGAAATATTTTTTTCACATTTTATTTCCTTGTAAAAACAGGTAAATCAATAGGAATTTTCGTACGGATAAGTACCCAGTGAACGGTTCGTTTAGCTTTATATATTGTTCCGGGTGGGCGTTGTATTGGTTTTTCGGAAGTGTTAGACCTGTAAGAGAAAAATTTAAATGGTTGGGAAAGGCCATGGGATGTAGAAATATTTTTTTCACATTTTATTTCCTTGTAAAAACAGGTAAATCAATAGGGATTTTCGTACGGATAAGTGCCCAGTGAACTGTTCGTTTAGCTTTATATATTGTTCCGGGTGGGCGTTGTATTGGTTTTTCGGAAGTGTTAGACCTGTAAGAGAAAAATTTAAATGGTTGGGAAAGGCCATGGGATGTAGAAATATTTTTTTCACATTTTACTTCCTTGTAAAAAGAGGTAAATCAATAGGGATTTTCGTACGGATAAGTAGAACAAGAAGAAGAAGAAGAGTTGGTTCTTATATGCCGCTTTTCCCTACCCAAAGGAGGCTCAAAGCGGCTTACAGTCGCCTTCCCATTCCTCTCCCCACAACAGACACCCTGTGGGGTGGGTGAGGCTGAGAGAGCCCTGATATCACTGCCCAGTCAGAACAGTTTTATCAGTGCCGTGGCGAGCCCAAGGTCACCCAGCTGGTTGCATGTGGGGGAGCGCAGAATCGAACCCAGCATGCCAGATTAGAAGTCTGCACTCCTAACCACTACACCAAACTGGCTCTCAATCTAAATCTAAATCAATAGGGATGTTCGTACGGATAAGTGCCCAGTGAACGGTTCGTTTAGCTTTATATATTGTTCCGGTTGGGCGTTGTATTGGTTCTTCGGAAGTGTTAGACCTGTAAGAGAAAAATGTAAATGGCTGGGAAAGGCCATGGGATGTAGAAATATTTTTTTGACATTTTATTTCCTTGTAAAAACAGGTAAATCAATAGCGATTTTCGTACGCATAAGTACCCATTGAACAGTTCGTTTAGCTTTATATATTGTTCCGGGTAGGCGTTGTATTGGTTTTTCGGAAGTTTTAGACCTGTAAGAGAAAAATTTAAATGGTTGGGAAAGGCCATGGGATGTAGAAATATTTTTTTCACATTTTACTTCCTTGTAAAAAAAGGTAAATCAATAGGAATTTTCGTACGGATAAGTACCCAGTGAACGGTTCGTTTAGCTTTATATATTGTTCCGGGTGGGCGTTGTATTGGTTTTTCGGAAGTGTTAGACCTGTAAGAGAAAAATTTAAATGGTTGGGAAAGGCCATGGGATGTAGAAATATTTTTTTCACATTTTATTTCCTTGTAAAAACAGGTAAATCAATAGGGATTTTCGTACGGATAAGTGCCCAGTGAACTGTTCATTTAGCTTTATATATTGTTCCGGTTGGGCGTTGTATTGGTTCTTCGGAAGTGTTAGACCTGTAAGAGAAAAATTTAAATGGTTGGGAAAGGCCATGGGATGTAGAAATATTTTTTTCACATTTTATTTCCTTGTAAAAACAAGTAAATCAATAGGGATTTTCGTACGGATAAGTGCCCAGTGAACGGTTCGTTTAGCTTTGTATATTGTTCCGGTTGGGCGTTGTATTGGTTTTTCGGAAGTGTTAGACCTGTAAGAGAAAAATTTAAATGGTTGGGAAAGGCCATGGGATGTAGAAATATTTTTTTCACATTTTACTTCCTTGTAAAAAAAGGTATATCAATAGGAATTTTCGTACGGATAAGTACCCAGTGAACTGTTCGTTTAGCTTTATATATTGTTCCGGGTGGGCGTTGTATTGGTTTTTCGGAAGTGTTAGACCTGTAAGAGAAAAATTTAAATGGTTGGGAAAGGCCATGGGATGTAGAAATATTTTTTTCACATTTTATTTCCTTGTAAAAACAGGTAAATCAATAGGAATTTTCGTACGGATAAGTACCCAGTGAACGGTTCGTTTAGCTTTATATATTGTTCCGGGTGGGCGTTGTATTGGTTTTTCGGAAGTGTTAGACCTGTAAGAGAAAAATTTAAATGGTTGGGAAAGGCCATGGGATGTAGAAATATTTTTTTCACATTTTATTTCCTTGTAAAAACAGGTAAATCAATAGGGATTTTCGTACGGATAAGTGCCCAGTGAACTGTTCGTTTAGCTTTATATATTGTTCCGGGTGGGCGTTGTATTGGTTTTTCGGAAGTGTTAGACCTGTAAGAGAAAAATTTAAATGGTTGGGAAAGGCCATGGGATGTAGAAATATTTTTTTCACATTTTACTTCCTTGTAAAAAGAGGTAAATCAATAGGGATTTTCGTACGGATAAGTAGAAGAAGAAGAAGAAGAAGAGTTGGTTCTTATATGCCGCTTTTCCCTACCCAAAGGAGGCTCAAAGCGGCTTACAGTCGCCTTCCCATTCCTCTCCCCACAACAGACACCCTGTGGGGTGGGTGAGGCTGAGAGAGCCCTGATATCACTGCCCAGTCAGAACAGTTTTATCAGTGCCGTGGCGAGCCCAAGGTCACCCAGCTGGTTGCATGTGGGGGAGCGCAGAATCGAACCCAGCATGCCAGATTAGAAGTCTGCACTCCTAACCACTACACCAAACTGGCTCTCAATCTAAATCTAAATCAATAGGGATGTTCGTACGGATAAGTGCCCAGTGAACGGTTCGTTTAGCTTTATATATTGTTCCGGTTGGGCGTTGTATTGGTTCTTCGGAAGTGTTAGACCTGTAAGAGAAAAATGTAAATGGCTGGGAAAGGCCATGGGATGTAGAAATATTTTTTTGACATTTTATTTCCTTGTAAAAACAGGTAAATCAATAGCGATTTTCGTACGCATAAGTACCCATTGAACAGTTCGTTTAGCTTTATATATTGTTCCGGGTGGGCGTTGTATTGGTTTTTCGGAAGTGTTAGACCTGTAAGAGAAAAATTTAAATGGTTGGGAAAGGCCATGGGATGTAGAAATATTTTTTTCACATTTTACTTCCTTGTAAAAAAAGGTAAATCAATAGGAATTTTCGTACGGATAAGTACCCAGTGAACGGTTCGTTTAGCTTTATATATTGTTCCGGGTGGGCTTTGTATTGGTTTTTCGGAAGTGTTAGACCTGTAAGAGAAAAATTTAAATGGTTGGGAAAGGCCATGGGATGTAGAAATATTTTTTTCACATTTTATTTCCTTGTAAAAACAGGTAAATCAATAGGGATTTTCGTACGGATAATTGCCCAGTGAACTGTTCGTTTAGCTTTATATATTGTTCCGGTTGGGCGTTGTATTGGTTCTTCGGAAGTGTTAGACCTGTAAGAGAAAACTTTAAATGGTTGGGAAAGGCCATGGGATGTAGAAATATTTTTTTCACATTTTATTTCCTTGTAAAAACAGGTAAATCAATATGGATTTTCGTACGGATAAGTGCCCAGTGAACGGTTCGTTTAGCTTTATATACTGTTCCGGTTGGGCGTTGTATTGGTTTTTCGGAAGTGTTAGACCTGTAAGAGAAAAATTTAAATGGTTGGGAAAGGCCATGGGATGTAGAAATATTTTTTTCACATTTTACTTCCTTGTAAAAAAAGGTAAATCAATAGGGATTTTCGTACGGATAAGTACCCAGTGAACGGTTCGTTTAGCTTTATATATTGTTCCGGGTGGGCGTTGTATTGGTTTTTCGGAAGTGTTAGACCTGTAAGAGAAAAATTTAAATGGTTGGGAAAGGCCATGGGATGTAGAAATATTTTTTTCACATTTTACTTCCTTGTAAAAAGTGGTAAATCAATAGGGATTTTCGTACGGATAAGTACCCAGTGAACGGTTCGTTTAGCTTTATATATTGTTCCGGGTGGGCGTTGTATTGGTTTTTCGGAAGTGTTAGACCTGTAAGAGAAAAATTTAAATGGTTGGGGAAGGCCATGGGATGTAGAAATATTTTTTTCACATTTTATTTCCTTGTAAAAACAGGTAAATCAATAGGGATGTTCGTACGGATAAGTGCCCAGTGAACGGTTCGTTTAGCTTTATATATTGTTCCGGTTGGGCGTTGTATTGGTTCTTCGGAAGTGTTAGACCTGTAAGAGAAAAATGTAAATGGCTGGGAAAGGCCATGGGATGTAGAAATATTTTTTTGACATTTTATTTCCTTGTAAAAACAGGTAAATCAATAGCGATTTTCGTACGCATAAGTACCCATTGAACAGTTCGTTTAGCTTTATATATTGTTCCGGTTGGGCGTTGTATTGGTTTTTCGGAAGTGTTAGACCTGTAAGAGAAAAATTGAAATGGTTGGGAAAGGCCATGGGATGTAGAAATATTTTTTTCACATTTTATTTCCTTGTAAAAACAGGTAAATCAATAGGGATTTTCGTACGGATAAGTGCCCAGTGAACGGTTTGTTTAGCTATATATATTGTTCCGGTTGGGCGTTGTGTTGGTTTTTCGGAAGTGTTAGACCTGTAAGAGAAAAATTTAAATGGTTGGGAAAGGCCATGGGATGTAGAAATATTTTTTTCACATTTTATTTCCTTGTAAAAACAGGTAAATCAATAGGGATTTTCGTACGGATAAGTGCCCAGTGAACTGTTCGTTTAGCTTTATATATTGTTCCGGTTGGGCGTTGTATTGGTTCTTCAGAAGTGTTAGACCTGTAAGAGAAAAATTTTAATGGTTGGGAAAGGCCATGGGATGTAGAAATATTTTTTTCACATTTTATTTTCTTGTAAAAACAAGTAAATCAATAGGGATTTTCGTACGGATAAGTGCCCAGTGAACGGTTCGTTTAGCTTTGTATATTGTTCCGGTTGGGCGTTGTATTGGTTTTTCGGAAGTGTTAGACCTGTAAGAGAAAAATTTAAATGGTTGGGAAAGGCCATGGGATGTAGAAATATTTTTTTCACATTTTACTTCCTTGTAAAAAAAGGTAAATCAATAGGAATTTTCGTACGGATAAGTACCCAGTGAACGGTTCGTTTAGCTTTATATATTGTTCCGGGTGGGCGTTGTATTGGTTTTTCGGAAGTGTTAGACCTGTAAGAGAAAAATTTAAAGGGTTGGGATAGGCCATGGGATGTAGAAATATTTTTTTCACATTTTATTTCCTTGTAAAAACAGGTAAATCAATAGCGATTTTCGTACGCATAAGTACCCAGTGAACAGTTCGTTTAGCTTTATATATTGTTCCGGTTGGGCGTTGTATTGGTTTTTCGGAAGTGTTAGACCTGTAAGAGAAAAATTTAAATGGTTGGGAAAGGCCATGGGGTGTAGAAATATTTTTTTCACATTTTACTTCCTTGTAAAAAAAGGTAAATCAACAGGGATTTTCGTACGGATAAGTACCCAGTGAACGGTTCGTTTAGCTTTATATATTGTTCCGGTTGGGCGTTGTATTGGTTTTTCGGAAGTGTTAGACCTGTAAGAGAAAAATTTAAATGGTTGGGAAAGGCCATGGGATGTAGAAATATTTTTTTCACATTTTACTTCCTTGTAAAAAAAGGTAAAACAATAGGGATTTTCGTAGGGATAAGTACCCAGTTAACGGTTCGTTTAGCTTTATATATTGTTCCGGTTGGGCGTTGTATTGGTTCTTCGGAAGTGTTAGACCTGTAAGAGAAAAATTTAAATGGTTGGGAAAGGCCATGGGATGTAGAAATATTTTTTTCACATTTTATTTCCTTGTAAAAACAAGTAAATCAATAGGGATTTTCGTACGGATAAGTGCCCAGTGAACGGTTCGTTTAGCTTTGTATATTGTTCCGGTTGGGCGTTGTATTGGTTCTTCGGAAGTGTTAGACCTGTAAGAGAAAAATTTAAATGGTTGGGAAAGGCCATGGGATGTAGAAATATTTTTTTCACATTTTACTTCCTTGTAAAAAAAGGTAAATCAATAGGGATTTTCGTACGGATAAGTACCCAGTGAACGGTTCGTTTAGCTTTATATATTGTTCCGGGTGGGCGTTGTATTGGTTTTTCGGAAGTGTTAGACCTGTAAGAGAAAAATTTAAATGGTTGGGAAAGGCCATGGGATGTAGAAATATTTTTTTCACATTTTACTTCCTTGTAAAAAGAGGTAAATCAATAGGGATTTTCGTACGGATAAGTACCCAGTGAACGGTTCGTTTAGCTTTATATATTGTTCCGGGTGGGCGTTGTATTGGTTTTTCGGAAGTGTTAGACCTGTAAGAGAAAAATTTAAATGGTTGGGAAAGGCCATGGGATGTAGAAATATTTTTTTCACATTTTATTTCCTTGTAAAAACAGGTAAATCAATAGGGATGTTCGTACGGATAAGTGCCCAGTGAACGGTTCGTTTAGCTTTATATATTGTTCCGGTTGGGCGTTGTATTGGTTCTTCGGAAGTGTTAGACCTGTAAGAGAAAAATGTAAATGGCTGGGAAAGGCCATGGGATGTAGAAATATTTTTTTGACATTTTATTTCCTTGTAAAAACAGGTAAATCAATAGCGATTTTCGTACGCATAAGTACCCATTGAACAGTTCGTTTAGCTTTATATATTGTTCCGGTTGGGCGTTGTATTGGTTTTTCGGAAGTGTTAGACCTGTAAGAGAAAAATTGAAATGGTTGGGAAAGGCCATGGGATGTAGAAATATTTTTTTCACATTTTATTTCCTTGTAAAAACAGGTAAATCAATAGGGATTTTCGTACGGATAAGTGCCCAGTGAATGGTTCGTTTAGCTTTATATATTGTTCCGGGTGGGCGTTGTATTGGTTTTTCGGAAGTGTTAGACCTGTAAGAGAAAAATTTAAAGGGTTGGGATAGGCCATGGGATGTAGAAATATTTTTTTCACATTTTATTTCCTTGTAAAAACAGGTAAATCAATAGCGATTTTCGTACGCATAAGTACCCAGTGAACAGTTCGTTTAGCTTTATATATTGTTCCGGCTGGGCGTTGTATTGGTTTTTCGGAAGTATTAGACCTCTAAGAGAAAAATTTAAATGGTTGGGAAAGGCCATGGGATGTAGAAATATTTTTTTCACATTTTACTTCCTTGTAAAAAAAGGTAAATCAATAGGAATTTTCGTACGGATAAGTACCCAGTGAACGGTTCGTTTAGCTTTATATATTGTTCCGGGTGGGCGTTGTATTGATTTTTCGGAAGTGTTAGACCTGTAAGAGAAAAATTTAAATGGTTGGGAAAGGCCATGGGATGTAGAAATATTTTTTTCACATTTTATTTCCTTGTAAAAACAGGTAAATCAATAGGGATTTTCGTACGGATAATTGCCCAGTGAACTGTTCGTTTAGCTTTATATATTGTTCCGGTTGGGCGTTGTATTGGTTCTTCGGAAGTGTTAGACCTGTAAGAGAAAAATTTAAATGGTTGGGAAAGGCCATGGGATGTAGAAATATTTTTTTCACATTTTACTTCCTTGTAAAAACAGGTAAATCAATAGGGATTTTCGTACGGATAAGTACCCAGTGAACGGTTCGTTTAGCTTTATATATTGTTCCGGGTGGGCGTTGTATTGGTTTTTCGGAAGTGTTAGACCTGTAAGAGAAAAATTTAAATGGTTGGGAAAGGCCATGGGATGTAGAAATATTTTTTTCACATTTTACTTCCTTGTAAAAAGAGGTAAATCAATAGGGATTTTCGTACGGATAAGTACCCAGTGAACGGTTCGTTTAGCTTTATATATTGTTCCGGGTGGGCGTTGTATTGGTTTTTCGGAAGTGTTAGACCTGTAAGAGAAAAATTTTAATGGTTGGGAAAGGCCATGGGATGTAGAAATATTTTTTTCACATTTTATTTCCTTGTAAAAACAGGTAAATCAATAGGGATGTTCGTACGGATAAGTGCCCAGTGAACGGTTCGTTTAGCTTTATATATTGTTCCGGTTGGGCGTTGTATTGGTTCTTCGGAAGTGTTAGACCTGTAAGAGAAAAATGTAAATGGCTGGGAAAGGCCATGGGATGTAGAAATATTTTTTTGACATTTTATTTCCTTGTAAAAACAGGTAAATCAATAGCGATTTTCGTACGCATAAGTACCCATTGAACAGTTCGTTTAGCTTTATATATTGTTCCGGTTGGGCGTTGTATTGGTTTTTCGGAAGTGTTAGACCTGTAAGAGAAAAATTGAAATGGTTGGGAAAGGCCATGGGATGTAGAAATATTTTTTTCACATTTTATTTCCTTGTAAAAACAGGTAAATCAATAGGGATTTTCGTACGGATAAGTGCCCAGTGAACGGTTTGTTTAGCTATATATATTGTTGCGGTTGGGCGTTGTGTTGGTTTTTCGGAAGTGTTAGACCTGTAAGAGAAAAATTTAAATGGTTGGGAAAGGCCATGGGATATAGAAATATTCTTTTCACATTTTATTTCCTTGTAAAAACAGGTAAATCTATAGGGATTTTCGTACGGATAAGTGCCCAGTGAACGGTTCGTTTAGCTTTATATATTGTTCCGGGTGGGCGTTGTATTGGTTTTTCGGAAGTGTTAGACCTGTAAGAGAAAAATTTAAAGGGTTGGGATAGGCCATGGGATGTAGAAATATTTTTTTCACATTTTATTTCCTTGTAAAAAGAGGTAAATCAATAGCGATTTTCGTACGCATAAGTACCCAGTGAACAGTTCGTTTAGCTTTATATATTGTTCCGGTTGGGCGTTGTATTGGTTTTTCGGAAGTATTAGACCTCTAAGAGAAAAATTTAAATGGTTGGGAAAGGCCATGGGATGTAGAAATATTTTTTTCACATTTTATTTCCTTGTAAAAACAGGTAAATCAATAGGGATTTTCGTACGGATAAGTGCCCAGTGAACTGTTCGTTTAGCTTTATATATTGTTCCGGTTGGGCGTTGTATTGGTTCTTCGGAAGTGTTAGACCTGTAAGAGAAAAATTTAAATGGTTGGGAAAGGCCATGGGATGTAGAAATATTTTTTTCACATTTTATTTCCTTGTAAAAACAAGTAAATCAATAGGGATTTTCGTACGGATAAGTGCCCAGTGAACGGTTCGTTTAGCTTTGTATATTGTTCCGGTTGGGCGTTGTATTGGTTTTTCGGAAGTGTTAGACCTGTAAGAGAAAAATTTAAATGGTTGGGAAAGGCCATGGGATGTAGAAATATTTTTTTCACATTTTACTACCTTGTAAAAAAAAGGTAAATCAATAGGAATTTTCGTACGGATAAGTACCCAGTGAACGGTTCGTTTAGCTTTATATATTGTTCCGGGTGGGCGTTGTATTGGTTTTTCGGAAGTGTTAGACCTGTAAGAGAAAAATTTAAAGGGTTGGGATAGGCCATGGGATGTAGAAATATTTTTTTCACATTTTATTTCCTTGTAAAAACAGGTAAATCAATAGCGATTTTCGTACGGATAAGTGCCCAGTGAACGGTTCGTTTAGCTTTATATACTGTTCCGGTTGGGCGTTGTATTGGTTTTTCGGAAGTGTTAGACCTGTAAGAGAAAAATTTAAATGGTTGGGAAAGGCCATGGGATGTAGAAATATTTTTTTCACATTTTACTTCCTTGTAAAAAAAGGTAAATCAATAGGGATTTTCGTACGGATAAGTACCCAGTGAACGGTTTGTTTAGCTTTATATATTGTTCCGGGTGGGCGTTGTATTGGTTTTTCGGAAGTGTTAGACCTGTAAGAGAAAAATTTAAATGGTTGGGAAAGGCCATGGGATGTAGAAATATTTTTTTCACATTTTACTTCCTTGTAAAAAGAGGTAAATCAATAGGGATTTTCGTACGGATAAGTACCCAGTGAACGGTTCGTTTAGCTTTATATATTGTTCCGGGTGGGCGTTGTATTGGTTTTTCGGAAGTGTTAGACCTGTAAGAGAAAAATTTAAATGGTTGGGAAAGGCCATGGGATGTAGAAATATTTTTTTCACATTTTATTTCCTTGTAAAAACAGGTAAATCAATAGGGATGTTCGTACGGATAATTGCCCAGTGAACGGTTCGTTTAGCTTTATATATTGTTCCGGGTGGGCGTTGTATTGGTTTTTCGGAAGTGTTAGACCTGTAAGAGAAAAATTTAAAGGGTTGGGATAGGCCATGGGATGTAGAAATATTTTTTTCACATTTTATTTCCTTGTAAAAACAGGTAAATCAATAGCGATTTTCGTACGCATAAGTACCCAGTGAACAGTTCGTTTAGCTTTATATATTGTTCCGGTTGGGCGTTGTATTGGTTTTTCGGAAGTATTAGACCTCTAAGAGAAAAATTTAAATGGTTGGGAAAGGCCATGGGATGTAGAAATATTTTTTTCACATTTTATTTCCTTGTAAAAACAGGTAAATCAATAGGGATTTTCGTACGGATAAGTGCCCAGTGAACTGTTCGTTTAGCTTTATATATTGTTCCGGTTGGGCGTTGTATTGGTTCTTCGGAAGTGTTAGACCTGTAAGAGAAAAATTTAAATGGTTGGGAAAGGCCATGGGATGTAGAAATATTTTTTTCACATTTTATTTCCTTGTAAAAACAAGTAAATCAATAGGGATTTTCGTACGGATAAGTGCCCAGTGAACGGTTCGTTTAGCATTGTATATTGTTCCGGTTAGGCGTTGTATTGGTTTTTCGGAAGTGTTAGACCTGTAAGAGAAAAATTTAAATGGTTGGGAAAGGCCATGGGATGTAGAAATATTTTTTTCACATTTTACTTCCTTGTAAAAAAAGGTAAATCAATAGGAATTTTCGTACGGATAAGTGCCCAGTGAACGGTTCGTTTAGCTTTATATATTGTTCCGGGTGGGCGTTGTATTGGTTTTTCGGAAGTGTTAGACCTGTAAGAGAAAAATTTAAAGGGTTGGGATAGGCCATGGGATGTAGAAATATTTTTTTCACATTTTATTTCCTTGTAAAAACAGGTAAATCAATAGCGATTTTCGTACGCATAAGTACCCAGTGAACAGTTCGTTTAGCTTTATATATTGTTCCGGTTGGGCGTTGTATTGGTTTTTCGGAAGTATTAGACCTGTAAGAGAAAAAGTTAAATGGTTGGGAAAGGCCATGGGATGTAGAAATATTTTTTTCACATTTTATTTCCTTGTAAAAACAAGTAAATCAATAGGGATTTTCGTACGGATAAGTGCCCAGTGAACGGTTCGTTTAGCATTGTATATTGTTCCGGTTGGGCGTTGTATTGGTTTTTCGGAAGTGTTAGACCTGTAAGAGAAAAATTTAAATGGTTGGGAAAGGCCATGGGATGTAGAAATATTTTTTTCACATTTTACTTCCTTGTAAAAAAAGGTAAATCAATAGGAATTTTCGTACGGATAAGTGCCCAGTGAACGGTTCGTTTAGCTTTATATATTGTTCCGGGTGGGCGTTGTATTGGTTTTTCGGAAGTGTTAGACCTGTAAGAGAAAAATTTAAAGGGTTGGGATAGGCCATGGGATGTAGAAATATTTTTTTCACATTTTATTTCCTTGTAAAAACAGGTAAATCAATAGCGATTTTCGTACGCATAAGTACCCAGTGAACAGTTCGTTTAGCTTTATATATTGTTCCGGTTGGGCGTCGTATTGGTTTTTCGGAAGTGTTAGACCTGTAAGAGAAAAATTTAAATGGTTGGGAAAGGCCATGGGATGTAGAAATATTTTTTTCACATTTTACTTCCTTGTAAAAAAAGGTAAAACGATAGGGATTTTCGTACGGATAAGTACCCAGTGAACGGTTCGTTTAGCTTTATATATTGTTCCGGGTGGGCGTTGTATTGGTTTTTCGGAAGTGTTAGACCTGTAAGAGAAAAATTTAAATGGTTGGGAAAGGCCATGGGATGTAGAAATATTTTTTTCACATTTTATTTCCTTGTAAAAACAGGTAAATCAATAGGGATGTTCGTACGGATAAGTGCCCAGTGAACGGTTCGTTTAGCTTTATATATTGTTCCGGTTGGGCGTTGTATTGGTTCTTCGGAAGTGTTAGACCTGTAAGAGAAAAATGTAAATGGCTGGGAAAGGCCATGGGATGTAGAAATATTTTTTTGACATTTTATTTCCTTGTAAAAACAGGTAAATCAATAGCGATTTTCGTACGCAAAAGTACCCATTGAACAGTTCGTTTAGCTTTATATATTGTTCCGGTTGGGCGTTGTATTGGTTTTTCGGAAGTGTTAGACCTGTAAGAGAAAAATTGAAATGGTTGGGAAAGGCCATGGGATGTAGAAATATTTTTTTCACATTTTATTTCCTTGTAAAAACAGGTAAATCAATAGGGATTTTCGTACGGATAAGTGCCCAGTGAATGGTTCGTTTAGCTTTATATATTGTTCCGGGTGGGCGTTGTATTGGTTTTTCGGAAGTGTTAGACCTGTAAGAGAAAAATTTAAAGGGTTGGGATAGGCCATGGGATGTAGAAATATTTTTTTCACATTTTATTTCCTTGTAAAAACAGGTAAATCAATAGCGATTTTCGTACGCATAAGTACCCAGTGAACAGTTCGTTTAGCTTTATATATTGTTCCGGCTGGGCGTTGTATTGGTTTTTCGGAAGTATTAGACCTCTAAGAGAAAAATTTAAATGGTTGGGAAAGGCCATGGGATGTAGAAATATTTTTTTCACATTTTACTTCCTTGTAAAAAAAGGTAAATCAATAGGAATTTTCGTACGGATAAGTACCCAGTGAACGGTTCGTTTAGCTTTATATATTGTTCCGGGTGGGCGTTGTATTGATTTTTTGGAAGTGTTAGACCTGTAAGAGAAAAATTTAAATGGTTGGGAAAGGCCATGGGATGTAGAAATATTTTTTTCACATTTTATTTCCTTGTAAAAACAGGTAAATCAATAGGGATTTTCGTACGGATAATTGCCCAGTGAACTGTTCGTTTAGCTTTATATATTGTTCCGGTTGGGCGTTGTATTGGTTCTTCGGAAGTGTTAGACCTGTAAGAGAAAAATTTAAATGGTTGGGAAAGGCCATGGGATGTAGAAATATTTTTTTCACATTTTACTTCCTTGTAAAAACAGGTAAATCAATAGGGATTTTCGTACGGATAAGTACCCAGTGAACGGTTCGTTTAGCTTTATATATTGTTCCGGGTGAGCGTTGTATTGGTTTTTCGGAAGTGTTAGACCTGTAAGAGAAAAATTTAAATGGTTGGGAAAGGCCATGGGATGTAGAAATATTTTTTTCACATTTTACTTCCTTGTAAAAAGAGGTAAATCAATAGGGATTTTCGTACGGATAAGTACCCAGTGAACGGTTCGTTTAGCTTTATATATTGTTCCGGGTGGGCGTTGTATTGGTTTTTCGGAAGTGTTAGACCTGTAAGAGAAAAATTTTAATGGTTGGGAAAGGCCATGGGATGTAGAAATATTTTTTTCACATTTTATTTCCTTGTAAAAACAGGTAAATCAATAGGGATGTTCGTACGGATAAGTGCCCAGTGAACGGTTCGTTTAGCTTTATATATTGTTCCGGTTGGGCGTTGTATTGGTTCTTCGGAAGTGTTAGACCTGTAAGAGAAAAATGTAAATGGCTGGGAAAGGCCATGGGATGTAGAAATATTTTTTTGACATTTTATTTCCTTGTAAAAACAGGTAAATCAATAGCGATTTTCGTACGCATAAGTACCCATTGAACAGTTCGTTTAGCTTTATATATTGTTCCGGTTGGGCGTTGTATTGGTTTTTCGGAAGTGTTAGACCTGTAAGAGAAAAATTGAAATGGTTGGGAAAGGCCATGGGATGTAGAAATATTTTTTTCACATTTTATTTCCTTGTAAAAACAGGTAAATCAATAGGGATTTTCGTACGGATAAGTGCCCAGTGAACGGTTTGTTTAGCTATATATATTGTTGCGGTTGGGCGTTGTGTTGGTTTTTCGGAAGTGTTAGACCTGTAAGAGAAAAATTTAAATGGTTGGGAAAGGCCATGGGATATAGAAATATTCTTTTCACATTTTATTTCCTTGTAAAAACAGGTAAATCTATAGGGATTTTCGTACGGATAAGTGCCCAGTGAACGGTTCGTTTAGCTTTATATATTGTTCCGGGTGGGCGTTGTATTGGTTTTTCGGAAGTGTTAGACCTGTAAGAGAAAAATTTAAAGGGTTGGGATAGGCCATGGGATGTAGAAATATTTTTTTCACATTTTATTTCCTTGTAAAAAGAGGTAAATCAATAGCGATTTTCGTACGCATAAGTACCCAGTGAACAGT
The DNA here is from genome assembly GCF_049243985.1 of Paroedura picta. Taxonomy (NCBI): domain Eukaryota; kingdom Metazoa; phylum Chordata; class Lepidosauria; order Squamata; family Gekkonidae; genus Paroedura; species Paroedura picta. Next base: position 108,731,919 of record NC_135375.1, read on the forward strand.
TCGTTTAGCTTTATATATTGTTCCGGTTGGGCGTTGTATTGGTTTTTCGGAAGTATTAGACCTCTAAGAGAAAAATTTAAATGGTTGGGAAAGGCCATGGGATGTAGAAATATTTTTTTCACATTTTATTTCCTTGTAAAAACAGGTAAATCAATAGGGATTTTCGTACGGATAAGTGCCCAGTGAACTGTTCGTTTAGCTTTATATATTGTTCCGGTTGGGCGTTGTATTGGTTCTTCGGAAGTGTTAGACCTGTAAGAGAAAAATTTAAATGGTTGGGAAAGGCCATGGGATGTAGAAATATTTTTTTCACATTTTATTTCCTTGTAAAAACAAGTAAATCAATAGGGATTTTCGTACGGATAAGTGCCCAGTGAACGGTTCGTTTAGCTTTGTATATTGTTCCGGTTGGGCGTTGTATTGGTTTTTCGGAAGTGTTAGACCTGTAAGAGAAAAATTTAAATGGTTGGGAAAGGCCATGGGATGTAGAAATATTTTTTTCACATTTTACTACCTTGTAAAAAAAAGGTAAATCAATAGGAATTTTCGTACGGATAAGTACCCAGTGAACGGTTCGTTTAGCTTTATATATTGTTCCGGGTGGGCGTTGTATTGGTTTTTCGGAAGTGTTAGACCTGTAAGAGAAAAATTTAAAGGGTTGGGATAGGCCATGGGATGTAGAAATATTTTTTTCACATTTTATTTCCTTGTAAAAACAGGTAAATCAATAGCGATTTTCGTACGGATAAGTGCCCAGTGAACGGTTCGTTTAGCTTTATATACTGTTCCGGTTGGGCGTTGTATTGGTTTTTCGGAAGTGTTAGACCTGTAAGAGAAAAATTTAAATGGTTGGGAAAGGCCATGGGATGTAGAAATATTTTTTTCACATTTTACTTCCTTGTAAAAAAAGGTAAATCAATAGGGATTTTCGTACGGATAAGTACCCAGTGAACGGTTTGTTTAGCTTTATATATTGTTCCGGGTGGGCGTTGTATTGGTTTTTCGGAAGTGTTAGACCTGTAAGAGAAAAATTTAAATGGTTGGGAAAGGCCATGGGATGTAGAAATATTTTTTTCACATTTTACTTCCTTGTAAAAAGAGGTAAATCAATAGGGATTTTCGTACGGATAAGTACCCAGTGAACGGTTCGTTTAGCTTTATATATTGTTCCGGGTGGGCGTTGTATTGGTTTTTCGGAAGTGTTAGACCTGTAAGAGAAAAATTTAAATGGTTGGGAAAGGCCATGGGATGTAGAAATATTTTTTTCACATTTTATTTCCTTGTAAAAACAGGTAAATCAATAGGGATGTTCGTACGGATAATTGCCCAGTGAACGGTTCGTTTAGCTTTATATATTGTTCCGGGTGGGCGTTGTATTGGTTTTTCGGAAGTGTTAGACCTGTAAGAGAAAAATTTAAAGGGTTGGGATAGGCCATGGGATGTAGAAATATTTTTTTCACATTTTATTTCCTTGTAAAAACAGGTAAATCAATAGCGATTTTCGTACGCATAAGTACCCAGTGAACAGTTCGTTTAGCTTTATATATTGTTCCGGTTGGGCGTTGTATTGGTTTTTCGGAAGTATTAGACCTCTAAGAGAAAAATTTAAATGGTTGGGAAAGGCCATGGGATGTAGAAATATTTTTTTCACATTTTATTTCCTTGTAAAAACAGGTAAATCAATAGGGATTTTCGTACGGATAAGTGCCCAGTGAACTGTTCGTTTAGCTTTATATATTGTTCCGGTTGGGCGTTGTATTGGTTCTTCGGAAGTGTTAGACCTGTAAGAGAAAAATTTAAATGGTTGGGAAAGGCCATGGGATGTAGAAATATTTTTTTCACATTTTATTTCCTTGTAAAAACAAGTAAATCAATAGGGATTTTCGTACGGATAAGTGCCCAGTGAACGGTTCGTTTAGCATTGTATATTGTTCCGGTTAGGCGTTGTATTGGTTTTTCGGAAGTGTTAGACCTGTAAGAGAAAAATTTAAATGGTTGGGAAAGGCCATGGGATGTAGAAATATTTTTTTCACATTTTACTTCCTTGTAAAAAAAGGTAAATCAATAGGAATTTTCGTACGGATAAGTGCCCAGTGAACGGTTCGTTTAGCTTTATATATTGTTCCGGGTGGGCGTTGTATTGGTTTTTCGGAAGTGTTAGACCTGTAAGAGAAAAATTTAAAGGGTTGGGATAGGCCATGGGATGTAGAAATATTTTTTTCACATTTTATTTCCTTGTAAAAACAGGTAAATCAATAGCGATTTTCGTACGCATAAGTACCCAGTGAACAGTTCGTTTAGCTTTATATATTGTTCCGGTTGGGCGTTGTATTGGTTTTTCGGAAGTATTAGACCTGTAAGAGAAAAATTTAAATGGTTGGGAAAGGCCATGGGATGTAGAAATATTTTTTTCACATTTTATTTCCTTGTAAAAACAAGTAAATCAATAGGGATTTTCGTACGGATAAGTGCCCAGTGAACGGTTCGTTTAGCATTGTATATTGTTCCGGTTGGGCGTTGTATTGGTTTTTCGGAAGTGTTAGACCTGTAAGAGAAAAATTTAAATGGTTGGGAAAGGCCATGGGATGTAGAAATATTTTTTTCACATTTTACTTCCTTGTAAAAAAAGGTAAATCAATAGGAATTTTCGTACGGATAAGTGCCCAGTGAACGGTTCGTTTAGCTTTATATATTGTTCCGGGTGGGCGTTGTATTGGTTTTTCGGAAGTGTTAGACCTGTAAGAGAAAAATTTAAAGGGTTGGGATAGGCCATGGGATGTAGAAATATTTTTTTCACATTTTATTTCCTTGTAAAAACAGGTAAATCAATAGCGATTTTCGTACGCATAAGTACCCAGTGAACAGTTCGTTTAGCTTTATATATTGTTCCGGTTGGGCGTCGTATTGGTTTTTCGGAAGTGTTAGACCTGTAAGAGAAAAATTTAAATGGTTGGGAAAGGCCATGGGATGTAGAAATATTTTTTTCACATTTTACTTCCTTGTAAAAAAAGGTAAAACGATAGGGATTTTCGTAGGGATAAGTGCCCAGTGAACGGTTCGTTTAGCTTTATATATTGTTCCGGTTGGGCGTTGTATTGGTTTTTCGGAAGTATTAGACCTGTAAGAGAAAAATTTAAATGGTTGGGAAAGGCCATGGGATGTAGAAATATTTTTTTCACATTTTATTTCCTTGTAAAAACAAGTAAATCAATAGGGATTTTCGTACGGATAAGTGCCCAGTGAACGGTTCGTTTAGCATTGTATATTGTTCCGGTTGGGCGTTGTATTGGTTTTTCGGAAGTGTTAGACCTGTAAGAGAAAAATTTAAATGGTTGGGAAAGGCCATGGGATGTAGAAATATTTTTTTCACATTTTACTTCCTTGTAAAAAAAGGTAAATCAATAGGAATTTTCGTACGGATAAGTGCCCAGTGAACGGTTCGTTTAGCTTTATATATTGTTCCGGGTGGGCGTTGTATTGGTTTTTCGGAAGTGTTAGACCTGTAAGAGAAAAATTTAAAGGGTTGGGATAGGCCATGGGATGTAGAAATATTTTTTTCACATTTTATTTCCTTGTAAAAACAGGTAAATCAATAGCGATTTTCGTAAGCATAAGTACCCAGTGAACAGTTCGTTTAGCTTTATATATTGTTCCGGTTGGGCGTCGTATTGGTTTTTCGGAAGTGTTAGACCTGTAAGAGAAAAATTTAAATGGTTGGGAAAGGCCATGGGATGTAGAAATATTTTTTTCACATTTTACTTCCTTGTAAAAAAAGGTAAAACGATAGGGATTTTCGTAGGGATAAGTGCCCAGTGAACGGTTCGTTTAGCTTTATATATTGTTCCGGTTGGGCGTTGTATTGGTTTTTCGGAAGTGTTAGACCTGTAAGAGAAAAATTTAAATGGTTGGGAAAGGCCATGGGATGTAGAAATATTTTTTTCACATTTTACTTCCTTGTAAAAAAAGGGAAATCAACAGGGATTTTCGTACGGATAAGTACCCAGTGAACGGTTCGTTTAGCTTTATATATTGTTCCGGTTGGGCGTTGTATTGGTTTTTCGGAAGTGTTAGACCTGTAAGAGAAAAATTTAAATGGTTGGGAAAGGCCATGGGATGTAGAAATATTTTTTTCACATTTTACTTCCTTGTAAAAAAAGGTAAAACAATAGGGATTTTCGTAGGTATAAGTACCCAGTTAACGGTTCGTTTAGCTTTATATATTGTTCCGGGTGGGCGTTGTATCGGTTTTTCGGAAGTGTTAGACCTGTAAGAGAAAAATTTAAATGGTTGGGAAAGGCCATGGGATGTAGAAATATTTTTTTCACATTTTACTTCCTTGTAAAAACAGTTAAATCAATAGGGATTTTCGTACGGATAAGTACCCAGTGAACGGTTCGTTTAGCTTTATATATTGTTCCGGGTGGGCGTTGTATTGGTTTTTCGGAAGTGTTAGACCTGTAAGAGAAAAATTTAAAGGGTTGGGATAGGCCATGGGATGTAGAAATATTTTTTTCACATTTTATTTCCTTGTAAAAACAGGTAAATCAATAGCGATTTTCGTACGCATAAGTACCCAGTGAACAGTTCGTTTAGCTTTATATATTGTTCCGGTTGGGCGTTGTATTGGTTTTTCGGAAGTATTAGACCTCTAAGAGAAAAATTTAAATGGTTGGGAAAGGCCATGGGATGTAGAAATATTTTTTTCACATTTTATTTCCTTGTAAAAACAGGTAAATCAATAGGGATTTTCGTACGGATAAGTGCCCAGTGAACTGTTCGTTTAGCTTTATATATTGTTCCGGTTGGGCGTTGTATTGGTTCTTCGGAAGTGTTAGACCTGTAAGAGAAAAATTTAAATGGTTGGGAAAGGCCATGGGATGTAGAAATATTTTTTTCACATTTTATTTCCTTGTAAAAACAAGTAAATCAATAGGGATTTTCGTACGGATAAGTGCCCAGTGAACGGTTCGTTTAGCATTGTATATTGTTCCGGTTAGGCGTTGTATTGGTTTTTCGGAAGTGTTAGACCTGTAAGAGAAAAATTTAAATGGTTGGGAAAGGCCATGGGATGTAGAAATATTTTTTTCACATTTTACTTCCTTGTAAAAAAAGGTAAATTAATAGGAATTTTCGTACGGATAAGTGCCCAGTGAACGGTTCGTTTAGCTTTATATATTGTTCCGGGTGGGCGTTGTATTGGTTTTTCGGAAGTGTTAGACCTGTAAGAGAAAAATTTAAAGGGTTGGGATAGGCCATGGGATGTAGAAATATTTTTTTCACATTTTATTTCCTTGTAAAAACAGGTAAATCAATAGCGATTTTCGTACGCATAAGTACCCAGTGAACAGTTCGTTTAGCTTTATATATTGTTCCGGTTGGGCGTTGTATTGGTTTTTCGGAAGTATTAGACCTGTAAGAGAAAAATTTAAATGGTTGGGAAAGGCCATGGGATGTAGAAATATTTTTTTCACATTTTACTTCCTTGTAAAAAAAGGTAAATCAATAGGAATTTTCGTACGGATAAGTGCCCAGTGAACGGTTCGTTTAGCTTTATATATTGTTCCGGGTGGGCGTTGTATTGGTTTTTCGGAAGTGTTAGACCTGTAAGAGAAAAATTTAAATGGTTGGGATAGGCCATGGGATGTAGAAATATTTTTTTCACATTTTATTTCCTTGTAAAAACAGGTAAATCAATAGCGATTTTCGTACGCATAAGTACCCAGTGAACAGTTCGTTTAGCTTTATATATTGTTCCGGTTGGGCGTCGTATTGGTTTTTCGGAAGTGTTAGACCTGTAAGAGAAAAATTTAAATGGTTGGGAAAGGCCATGGGATGTAGAAATATTTTTTTCACATTTTACTTCCTTGTAAAAAAAGGTAAAACGATAGGGATTTTCGTAGGGATAAGTGCCCAGTGAACGGTTCGTTTAGCTTTATATATTGTTCCGGTTGGGCGTTGTATTGGTTTTTCGGAAGTGTTAGACCTGTAAGAGAAAAATTTAAATGGTTGGGAAAGGCCATGGGATGTAGAAATATTTTTTTCACATTTTACTTCCTTGTAAAAAAAGGGAAATCAACAGGGATTTTCGTACGGATAAGTACCCAGTGAACGGTTCGTTTAGCTTTATATATTGTTCCGGTTGGGCGTTGTATTGGTTTTTCGGAAGTGTTAGACCTGTAAGAGAAAAATTTAAATGGTTGGGAAAGGCCATGGGATGTAGAAATATTTTTTTCACATTTTACTTCCTTGTAAAAAAAGGTAAAACAATAGGGATTTTCGTAGGTATAAGTACCCAGTTAACGGTTCGTTTAGCTTTATATATTGTTCCGGGTGGGCGTTGTATCGGTTTTTCGGAAGTGTTAGACCTGTAAGAGAAAAATTTAAATGGTTGGGAAAGGCCATGGGATGTAGAAATATTTTTTTCACATTTTACTTCCTTGTAAAAACAGTTAAATCAATAGGGATTTTCGTACGGATAAGTACCCAGTGAACGGTTCGTTTAGCTTTATATATTGTTCCGGGTGGGCGTTGTATTGGTTTTTCGGAAGTGTTAGACCTGTAAGAGAAAAATTTAAAGGGTTGGGATAGGCCATGGGATGTAGAAATATTTTTTTCACATTTTATTTCCTTGTAAAAACAGGTAAATCAATAGCGATTTTCGTACGCATAAGTACCCAGTGAACAGTTCGTTTAGCTTTATATATTGTTCCGGTTGGGCGTTGTATTGGTTTTTCGGAAGTATTAGACTTGTAAGAGAAAAATTTAAATGGTTGGGAAAGGCCATGGGATGTAGAAATATTTTTTTCACATTTTATTTCCTTGTAAAAACAAGTAAATCAATAGGGATTTTCGTACGGATAAGTGCCCAGTGAACGGTTCGTTTAGCATTGTATATTGTTCCGGTTGGGCGTTGTATTGGTTTTTCGGAAGTGTTAGACCTGTAAGAGAAAAATTTAAATGGTTGGGAAAGGCCATGGGATGTAGAAATATTTTTTTCACATTTTACTTCCTTGTAAAAAAAGGTAAATCAATAGGAATTTTCGTACGGATAAGTGCCCAGTGAACGGTTCGTTTAGCTTTATATATTGTTCCGGGTGGGCGTTGTATTGGTTTTTCGGAAGTGTTAGACCTGTAAGAGAAAAATTTAAAGGGTTGGGATAGGCCATGGGATGTAGAAATATTTTTTTCACATTTTATTTCCTTGTAAAAACAGGTAAATCAATAGCGATTTTCGTACGCATAAGTACCCAGTGAACAGTTCGTTTAGCTTTATATATTGTTCCGGTTGGGCGTCGTATTGGTTTTTCGGAAGTGTTAGACCTGTAAGAGAAAAATTTAAATGGTTGGGAAAGGCCATGGGATGTAGAAATATTTTTTTCACATTTTACTTCCTTGTAAAAAAAGGTAAAACGATAGGGATTTTCGTAGGGATAAGTGCCCAGTGAACGGTTCGTTTAGCTTTATATATTGTTCCGGTTGGGCGTTGTATTGGTTTTTCGGAAGTGTTAGACCTGTAAGAGAAAAATTTAAATGGTTGGGAAAGGCCATGGGATGTAGAAATATTTTTTTCACATTTTACTTCCTTGTAAAAAAAGGGAAATCAACAGGGATTTTCGTACGGATAAGTACCCAGTGAACGGTTCGTTTAGCTTTATATATTGTTCCGGTTGGGCGTTGTATTGGTTTTTCGGAAGTGTTAGACCTGTAAGAGAAAAATTTAAATGGTTGGGAAAGGCCATGGGATGTAGAAATATTTTTTTCACATTTTACTTCCTTGTAAAAAAAGGTAAAACAATAGGGATTTTCGTAGGTATAAGTACCCAGTTAACGGTTCGTTTAGCTTTATATATTGTTCCGGGTGGGCGTTGTATCGGTTTTTCGGAAGTGTTAGACCTGTAAGAGAAAAATTTAAATGGTTGGGAAAGGCCATGGGATGTAGAAATATTTTTTTCACATTTTACTTCCTTGTAAAAACAGTTAAATCAATAGGGATTTTCGTACGGATAAGTACCCAGTGAACGGTTCGTTTAGCTTTATATATTGTTCCGGGTGGGCGTTGTATTGGTTTTTCGCTAGTGTTAGACCTGTAAGAGAAAAATTTAAAGGGTTGGGATAGGCCATGGGATGTAGAAATATTTTTTTCACATTTTATTTCCTTGTAAAAAAAGGTAAATCAATTGCGATTTTCGTACGCATAAGTACCCAGTGAACAGTTCGTTTAGCTTTATATATTGTTCCGGTTGGGCGTTGTATTGGTTTTTCGGAAGTGTTAGACCTGTAAGAGAAATATTTAAATGGTTGCGAAAGGCCATGGGATGTAGAAATATTTTTTTCACATTTTACTTCCTTGTAAAAAAAGGTAAATCAATAGGGATTTTCGTACGGATAAGTACCCAGTGAACGGTTCGTTTAGCTTTATAAATTGTTCCGGGTGGGCGTTGTATTGGTTTTTCGGAAGTGTTAGACCTGTAAGAGAAAAATTTAAATGGTTGGGAAAGGCCATGGGATGTAGAAATATTTTTTTCACATTTTACTTCCTTGTAAAAAGAGGTAAATCAATAGCGATTTTCGTACGCATAAGTACCCAGTGAACAGTTCGTTTAGCTTTATATATTGTTCCGGTTGGGCGTCGTATTGGTTTTTCGGAAGTGTTAGACCTGTAAGAGAAAAATTTAAATGGTTGGGAAAGGCCATGGGATGTAGAAATATTTTTTTCACATTTTACTTCCTTGTAAAAAAAGGTAAAACGATAGGGATTTTCGTAGGGATAAGTACACAGTTAACGGTTCGTTTAGCTTTATATATTGTTCCGGGTGGGCGTCGTATTGGTTTTTCGGAAGTGTTAGACCTGTAAGAGAAAAATTTAAATGGTTGGGAAAGGCCATGGGATGTAGAAATATTTTTTTCACATTTTATTTCCTTGTAAAAACAAGTAAATAAATAGGGATTTTCGTACGGATAAGTGCCCAGTGAACGGTTCGTTTAGCTTTATATATTGTTCCGGTTGGGCGTTGTATTGGTTTTTCGGAAGTGTTAGACCTGTAAGAGAAAAATTTAAATGGTTGGGAAAGGCCATGGGATGTAGAAATATTTTTTTCACATTTTACTTCCTTGTAAAAAAAGGTAAATCAACAGGGATTTTCTTACGGATAAGTACCCAGTGAACGGTTCGTTTAGCTTTATATATTGTTCCGGGTGGGCGTTGTATTGGTTTTTCGGAAGTGTTAGACCTGTAAGAGAAAAATTTAAATGGTTGGGAAAGGCCATGGGATGTAGAAATATTTTTTTCACATTTTACTTCCTTGTAAAAAAAGGTAAAACAATAGGGATTTTCGTAGGGATAAGTACCCAGTTAACGGTTAGTTTAGCTTTATATATTGTTCCGGGAGGGCGTTGTATTGGTTCTTCGAAGTGTTAGACCTGTAAGAGAAAAATTTAAATGGTTGGGAAAGGCCATGGGATGTAGAAATATTTTTTTCAGATTTTATTTCCTTGTAAAAACAAGTAAATCAATAGGGATTTTCGTACGGATAAGTGCCCAGTGAACGGTTCGTTTAGCTTTATATATTGTTCCGGTTGGGCGTTGTATTGGTTTTTCAGAAGTGTTAGACCTGTAAGAGAAAAATTTAAATGGTTGGGAAAGGCCATGAGATGTAGAAATATTTTTTTCACATTTTACTTCCTTGTAAAAAAAGGTAAATCAACAGGGATTTTCGTACGGATAAGTACCCAGTGAACGGTTCGTTTAGCTTTATATATTGTTCCGGGTGGGCGTTGTATTGGTTTTTCGGAAGTGTTAGACCTGTAAGAGAAAAATTTAAATGGTTGGGAAAGGCCATGGGATGTAGAAATATTTTTTTCACATTTTACTTCCTTGTAAAAAAAGGTAAAACAATAGGGATTTTCGTAGGGATAAGTGCCCAGTGAACGGTTCGTTTAGCTTTATATATTGTTCCGGGTGGGCGTTGTATTGGTTTTTCGGAAGTGTTAGACCTGTAAGAGAAAAATTTAAATGGTTGGGAAAGGCCATGGGATGTAGAAATATTTTTTTCACATTTTACTTCCTTGTAAAAACAGGTAAATCAATAGGGATTTTCGTACGGATAAGTACCCAGTGAACGGTTCGTTTAGCTTTATATATTGTTCCGGGTGGGCATTGTATTGGTTTTTCGGAAGTGTTAGACCTGTAAGAGAAAAATTTAAATGGTTGGGATAGGCCATGGGATGTAGAAATAGTTTTTTCACATTTTATTTCCTTGTAAATACAGGTAAATCAATAGCGATTTTCGTACGCATAAGTACCCAGTGAACAGTTCGTTTAGCTTTATATATTGTTCCGATTGGGCGTTGTATTGGTTTTTCGGAAGTGTTAGACCTGTAAGAGAAAAATTTAAATGGTTGGGAAAGGCCATGGGATGTAGAAATATTTTTTTCACATTTTATTTCCTTGTAAAAACAAGTAAATCAATAGGGATTTTCGTACGGATATGTGCCCAGTGAACGGTTCGTTTAGCTTTATATATTGTTCTGGGTTGCCGTTGTATTGGTTTTTCGGAAGTGTTAGACCTGTAAGAGAAAAATTTAAATTGTTGGGAAAGGCCATGGGATGTAGAAATATTTTTTTCACATTTTATTTCCTTGTAAATACAGGTAAATCTATAGGGATTTTCGTACGGATACGTGCCCAGTGAACGGTTCGTTTACCTTTATATATTGTTCCGGGTGGGCGTTGTATTGGTTTTTCGGAAGTGTTAGACCTGTAAGAGAAAAATTTAAATGGTTGGGAAAGGCCATGGGATGTAGAAATATTTTTTTCACACTTTACTTCCTTGTAAAAACAGGTAAATCAATAGGGATTTTCGTACGGATAAGTACCCAGTTAACGGTTCGTTTAGCTTTATATATTGTTCCGGGTGGGCGTTGTATTGGTTTTTCGGAAGTGTTAGACCTGTAAGAGAAAAATTTAAATGGTTGGGAAAGGCCATAGAATGTAGAAATATTTTTTTCACATTTTACTTCCTTGTAAAAACAGGTAAATCAATAGGGATTTTCGTACGGATAAGTACCCAGTGAACGGTTCGTTTAGCTTTATATTTTGTTCCGGGTGGGCGTTGTATTGGTTTTTCGGAAGTGTTAGACCTGTAAGAGAAAAATTTAAATGGTTGGGATAGGCCATGGGATGTAGAAATAGTTTTTTCACATTTTATTTCCTTGTAAATACAGGTAAATCAATAGCGATTTTCGTACGCATAAGTACCCAGTGAACAGTTCGTTTAGCTTTACATATTGTTCCGATTGGGCGTTGTATTGGTATTTCGGAAGTGTTAGACCTGTAAGAGAAAAATTTAAATGGTTGGGAAAGGCCATGGGATGTAGAAATATTTTTTTCACATTTTATTTCCTTGTAAAAACAAGTAAATCAATAGGGATTTTCGTACGGATATGTGCCCAGTGAACGGTTCGTTTAGCTTTATATATTGTTCTGGTTTGCCGTTGTATTGGTTTTTCGGAAGTGTTAGACCTGTAAGAGAAAAATTTAAATGGTTGGGAAAGGCCATGGGATGTAGAAATATTTTTTTCACATTTTATTAACTTGTAAATACAGGTAAATCTATAGGGATTTTCGTACGGATACGTGCCCAGTGAACGGTTCGTTTAGCTTTATATATTGTTCCGGGTGGGCGTTGTATTGGTTTTTCGGAAGTGTTAGACCTGTAAGAGAAAAATGTAAATGGTTGGGAAAGGCCATGGGATGTAGAAATATTTTTTTCACACTTTACTTCCTTGTAAAAAAAGGTAAATCAATAGGGATTTTCGTACGGATAAGTACCCAGTTAACGGTTCGTTTAGCTTTATATATTGTTCCGGGTGGGCGTTGTATTGGTTTTTCGGAAGTGTTAGACCTGTAAGAGAAAAATTTAAATGGTTGGGAAAGGCCATGGGATGTAGAAATATTTTTTTCACATTTTACTTCCTTGTAAAAACAAGTAAATCAATAGGGATTTTCGTACGGATAAGTACCCAGTGAACGGTTCGTTTAGCTTTATATATTGTTCCGGTTGGGCGTTGTATTGGTTTTTCGGAAGTGTTAGACCTGTAAGAGAAAAATTTAAATGGTTGGGAAAGGCCATGGGATGTAGAAATATTTTTTTCACATTTTATTTCCTTGTAAAAACAAGTAAATCAATAGGGATTTTCGTACGGATATGTGCCCAGTGAACGGTTCGTTTAGCTTTATATATTGTTCTGGGTTGCCGTTGTATTGGTTTTTCGGAAGTGTTAGACCTGTAAGAGAAAAATTTAAATGGTTGGGATAGGCCATGGGATGTAGAAATATTTTTTTCACATTTTATTTCCTTGTAAAAACAGGTAAATCAATAGCGATTTTCGTACGCATAAGTACCCAGTGAACGGTTCGTTTAGCTTTATATATTGTTCCGGTTGGGCGTTGTATTGGTTTTTCGGAAGTGTTAGACCTCTAAGAGAAAAATTTAAATGGTTGGGAAAGGCCATGGGATGTAGAAATATTTTTTTCACATTTATTTCCTTGTAAAAACGGGTAAATCAATAGCGATTTTTGTACGCGTAAGTACCCAGTGAACGGTTCGTTTAGCTTTATATATTGTTCCGGGTGGGCGTTGTATTGGTTTTTCGGAAGTGTTAGACCTGTAAGAGAAAAATTTAAATGGTTGGGAAAGGCTATGGGATGTAGAAATATTTTTTTCACATTTTACTTCCTTGTAAAAAAAGGTAAAACAATAGGGATTTTCGTAGGGATAAGTGCCCAGTGAACGGTTCGTTTAGCTTTATATATTGTTCCGGGTGGGCGTTGTATTGGTTTTTCGGAAGTGTTAGACCTGTAAGAGAAAAATTTAAATGGTTGGGAAAGGCCATGGGATGTAGAAATATTTTTTTCACATTTTACTTCCTTGTAAAAACAGGTAAATCAATAGGGATTTTCGTACGGATAAGTACCCAGTGAACGGTTCGTTTAGCTTTATATATTGTTCCGGGTGGGCATTGTATTGGTTTTTCGGAAGTGTTAGACCTGTAAGAGAAAAATTTAAATGGTTGGGATAGGCCATGGGATGTAGAAATAGTTTTTTCACATTTTATTTCCTTGTAAATACAGGTAAATCAATAGCGATTTTCGTACGCATAAGTACCCAGTGAAAAGTTCGTTTAGCTTTATATATTGTTCCGATTGGGCGTTGTATTGGTTTTTCGGAAGTGTTAGACCTGTAAGAGAAAAATTTAAATGGTTGGGAAAGGCCATGGGATGTAGAAATATTTTTTTCACATTTTATTTCCTTGTAAAAACAAGTAAATCAATAGGGATTTTCGTACGGATATGTGCCCAGTGAACGGTTCGTTTAGCTTTATATATTGTTCTGGGTTGCCGTTGTATTGGTTTTTCGGAAGTGTTAGACCTGTAAGAGAAAAATTTAAATGGTTGGGAAAGGCCATGGGATGTAGAAATATTTTTTTCACATTTTATTTCCTTGTAAATACAGGTAAATCTATAGGGATTTTCGTACGGATACGTGCCCAGTGAACGGTTCGTTTACCTTTATATATTGTTCCGGGTGGGCGTTGTATTGGTTTTTCGGAAGTGTTAGACCTGTAAGAGAAAAATTTAAATGGTTGGGAAAGGCCATGGGATGTAGAAATATTTTTTTCACACTTTACTTCCTTGTAAAAACAGGTAAATCAATAGGGATTTTCGTACGGATAAGTACCCAGTTAACGGTTCGTTTAGCTTTATATATTGTTCCGGGTGGGCGTTGTATTGGTTTTTCGGAAGTGTTAGACCTGTAAGAGAAAAATTTAAATGGTTGGGAAAGGCCATAGAATGTAGAAATATTTTTTTCACATTTTACTTCCTTGTAAAAACAGGTAAATCAATAGGGATTTTCGTACGGATAAGTACCCAGTGAACGGTTCGTTTAGCTTTATATTTTGTTCCGGGTGGGCATTGTATTGGTTTTTCGGAAGTGTTAGACCTGTAAGAGAAAAATTTAAATGGTTGGGATAGGCCATGGGATGTAGAAATAGTTTTTTCACATTTTATTTCCTTGTAAATACAGGTAAATCAATAGCGATTTTCGTACGCATAAGTACCCAGTGAACATTTCGTTTAGCTTTACATATTGTTCCGATTGGGCGTTGTATTGGTTTTTCGGAAGTGTTAGACCTGTAAGAGAAAAATTTAAATGGTTGGGAAAGGCCATGGGATGTAGAAATATTTTTTTCACATTTTATTTCCTTGTAAAAACAAGTAAATCAATAGGGATTTTCGTACGGATATGTGCCCAGTGAACGGTTCGTTTAGCTTTATATATTGTTCTGGTTTGCCGTTGTATTGGTTTTTCGGAAGTGTTAGACCTGTAAGAGAAAAATTTAAATGGTTGGGAAAGGCCATGGGATGTAGAAATATTTTTTTCACATTTTATTAACTTGTAAATACAGGTAAATCTATAGGGATTTTCGTACGGATACGTGCCCAGTGAACGGTTCGTTTAGCTTTATATATTGTTCCGGGTGGGCGTTGTATTGGTTTTTCGGAAGTGTTAGACCTGTAAGAGAAAAATTTAAATGGTTGGGAAAGGCCATGGGATGTAGAAATATTTTTTTCACACTTTACTTCCTTGTAAAAAAAGGTAAATCAATAGCGATTTTCGTACGCATAAGTACCCAGTGAACGGTTCGTTTAGCTTTATATATTGTTCCGGGTGGGCGTTGTATTGGTTTTTCGGAAGTGTTAGACCTGTAAGAGAAAAATTTAAATGGTTGGGAAAGGCCATGGGATGTAGAAATATTTTTTTCACATTTTACTTCCTTGTAAAAACAAGTAAATCAATAGGGATTTTCGTACGGATAAGTACCCAGTGAACGGTTCGTTTAGCTTTATATATTGTTCCGGTTGGGCGTTGTATTGGTTTTTCGGAAGTGTTAGACCTGTAAGAGAAAAATTTAAATGGTTGGGAAAGGCCATGGGATGTAGAAATATTTTTTTCACATTTTATTTCCTTGTAAAAACAAGTAAATCAATAGGGATTTTCGTACGGATATGTGCCCAGTGAACGGTTCGTTTAGCTTTATATATTGTTCTGGGTTGCCGTTGTATTGGTTTTTCGGAAGTGTTAGACCTGTAAGAGAAAAATTTAAATGGTTGGGATAGGCCATGGGATGTAGAAATATTTTTTTCACATTTTATTTCCTTGTAAAAACAGGTAAATCAATAGCGATTTTCGTACGCATAAGTACCCAGTGAACGGTTCGTTTAGCTTTATATATTGTTCCGGTTGGGCGTTGTATTGGTTTTTCGGAAGTGTTAGACCTCTAAGAGAAAAATTTAAATGGTTGGGAAAGGCCATGGGATGTAGAAATATTTTTTTCACATTTATTTCCTTGTAAAAACGGGTAAATCAATAGCGATTTTTGTACGCGTAAGTACCCAGTGAACGGTTCGTTTAGCTTTATATATTGTTCTGGGTGGCCGTTGTATTGGTATTTCAGAAGTGTTAGACCTGTAAGAGAAATATTTAAATGGTTGGGAAAGGCCATGGGATGTAGAAATATTTTTTTCACATTTTATTTCCTTGTAAAAACAGGTAAATCTATAGGGATTTTCGTACGGATAAGTGCCCAGTGAACGGTTCGTTTAGCTTTATATATTGTTCTGGGTGGGCGTTGTATTGGTTTTTCGGAAGTGTTAGACCTGTAAGAGAAAAATTTAAATGGTTGGGAAAGGCCATGGGATGTAGAAATATTTTTTTCACATTTTATTTCCTTGTAAAAACAGGTAAATCAATAGCGATTTTTGTACGCATAAGTACCCAGTGAACGGTTCGTTTAGCTTTATATATTGTTCCGGGTTGCCGTTGTATTGGTTTTTCGGAAGTGTTAGACCTGTAAGAGAAAAATTTAAATGGTTGGGAAAGGCCATGGGATGTAGAAATATTTTTTTCACACTTTTCTTCCTTGTAAAAACAGGTAAATCAATAGGGATTTTCGTACGGATAAGTACCCAGTTAACAGTTCGTTTAGCTTTATATATTGTTCCGGGTGGGCGTTGTATTGGTTTTTCGGAAGTGTTAGACCTGTAAGAGAAAAATTTAAATGGTTGGGAAAGGCCATGGGATGTAGAAATATTTTTTTCACATTTTATTAACTTGTAAATACAGGTAAATCTATAGGGATTTTCGTACGGATACGTGCCCAGTGAACGGTTCGTTTAGCTTTATATATTGTTCCGGGTGGGCGTTGTATTGGTTTTTCGGAAGTGTTAGACCTGTAAGAGAAAAATTTAAATGGTTGGGAAAGGCCATGGGATGTAGAAATATTTTTTTCACACTTTACTTCCTTGTAAAAACAGGTAAATCAATAGGGATTTTCGTACGGATAAGTACCCAGTTAACGGTTCGTTTAGCTTTATATATTGTTCCGGGTGGGCGTTGTATTGGTTTTTCGGAAGTGTTAGACCTGTAAGAGAAAAATTTAAATGGTTGGGAAAGGCCATGGGATGTAGAAATATTTTTTTCACATTTTATTTCCTTGTAAAAACAGGTAAATCAATAGCGATTTTTGTACGCGTAAGTACCCAGTGAACGGTTCGTTTAGCTTTATATATTGTTCTGGGTGGCCGTTGTATTGGTTTTTCAGAAGTGTTAGACCTGTAAGAGAAAATTTAAATGGTTGGGAAAGGCCATGGGATGTAGAAATATTTTTTTCACATTTTATTTCCTTGTAAAAACAGGTAAATCTATAGGGATTTTCGTACGGATAAGTGCCCAGTGAACGGTTCGTTTAGCTTTATATATTGATCGGGGTGGGCGTTGTATTGGTTTTTCGGAAGTGTTAGACCTGTAAGAGAAAAATTTAAATGGTTGGGAAAGGCCATGGGATGTAGAAATATTTTTTTCACATTTTATTTCCTTGTAAAAACAGGTAAATCAATAGCGATTTTTGTACGCATAAGTACCCAGTGAACGGTTCGTTTAGCTTTATATATTGTTCCGGGTTGCCGTTGTATTGGTTTTTCGGAAGTGTTAGACCTGTAAGAGAAAAATTTAAATGGTTGGGAAAGGCCATGGGATGTAGAAATATTTTTTTCACATTTTATTAACTTGTAAATTCAGGTAAATCTATAGGGATTTTCGTACGGATACGTGCCCAGTGAACGGTTCGTTTAGCTTTATATATTGTTCCGGGTGGGCGTTGTATTGGTTTTTCGGAAGTGTTAGACCTGTAAGAGAAAAATTTAAATGGTTGGGAAAGGCCATGGGATGTAGAAATATTTTTTTCACATTTTATTAACTTGTAAATACAGGTAAATCTATAGGGATTTTCGTACGGATACGTGCCCAGTGAACGGTTCGTTTAGCTTTATATATTGTTCCGGGTAGGCGTTGTATTGGTTTTTCGGAAGTGTTAGACCTGTAAGAGAAAAATGTAAATGGTTGGGAAAGGCCATGGGATGTAGAAATATTTTTTTCACACTTTACTTCCTTGTAAAAACAGGTAAATCAATAGGGATTTTCGTACGGATAAGTACCCAGTTAACGGTTCGTTTAGCTTTATATATTGTTCCGGGTGGGCGTTGTATTGGTTTTTTGGAAGTGTTAGACCTGTAAGAGAAAAATTTAAATGGTTGGGAAAGGCCATGGGATGTAGAAATATTTTTTTCACATTTTACTTCCTTGTAAAAACAGGTAAATCAATAGGGATTTTCGTACGGATAAGTACCCAGTGAACGGTTCGTTTAGCTTTATATATTGTTCCGGGTGGGCGTTGTATTGGTTTTTCGGAAGTGTTAGACCTGTAAGAGAAAAATTTAAATGGTTGGGAAAGGCCATGGGATGTAGAAATATTTTTTTCACATTTTACTTCCTTGTAAAAACAAGTAAATCAATAGGGATTTTCGTACGGATAAGTACCCAGTGAACGGTTCGTTTAGCTTTATATATTGTTACGGGAGGGAGTTGTATTGGTTTTTCGGAAGTGTTAGACCTGTAAGAGAAAAATTTAAATGGTTGGGATAAGCCATGGGATGTAGAAATATTTTTTTCACATTTTATTTCCTTGTAAAAACAGGTAAATCAATAGCGATTTTCGTACGCATAAGTACCCAGTGAACGGTTCGTTTAGCTTTATATATTGTTCCGGTTCGGCGTTGTATTGGTTTTTCGGAAGTGTTAGACCTGTAAGAGAAAAATTTAAATGGTTGGGAAAGGCCATGGGATGTAGAAATATTTTTTTCACATTTTATTTCCTTGTAAAAACAAGTAAATCAATAGGGATTTTCGTACGGATATGTGCCCAGTGAACGGTTCGTTTAGCTTTATATATTGTTCTGGGTTGCCGTTGTATTGGTTTTTCGGAAGTGTTAGACCTGTAAGAGAAAAATTTAAATGGTTGGGATGGGCCATGGGATGTAGAAATATTTTTTTCACATTTTATTTCCTTGTAAAAACAGGTAAATCAATAGCGATTTTCGTACGCATAAGTACCCAGTGAACGGTTCGTTTAGCTTTATATATTGTTCCGGTTGGGCGTTGTATTGGTTTTTCGGAAGTGTTAGACCTCTAAGAGAAAAATTTAAATGGTTGGGAAAGGCCATGGGATGTAGAAATATTTTTTTCACATTTTATTTCCTTGTAAAAACAGGTAAATCAATAGCGATTTTTGTACGCGTAAGTACCCAGTGAACGGTTCGTTTACCTTTATATATTGTTCTGGGTGGCCGTTGTATTGGTTTTTCAGAAGTGTTAGACCTGTAAGAGAAAAATTTAAATGGTTGGGAAAGGCCATGGGATGTAGAAATATTTTTTTTCACATTTTATTTCCTTGTAAATACAGGTAAATCTATAGGGATTTTCGTACGGATAAGTGCCCAGTGAACGGTTCGTTTAGCTTTATATATTGTTCCGGGTGGGCGTTGTATTGGTTTTTCGGAAGTGTTAGACCTGTAAGAGAAAAATTTAAATGGTTGGGAAAGGCCATGGGATGTAGAAATATTTTTTTCACATTTTACTTCCTTGTAAAAACAAGTAAATCAATAGGGATTTTCGTACGGATAAGTACCCAGTGAACGGTTCGTTTAGCTTTATATATTGTTACGGGTGGGTGTTGTATTGGTTTTTCGGAAGTGTTAGACCTGTAAGAGAAAAATTTAAATGGTTGGGATAGGCCATGGGATGTAGAAATATTTTTTTCACATTTTATTTCCTTGTAAAAACAGGTAAATCAATAGCGATTTTCGTACGCATAAGTACCCAGTGAACGGTTCGTTTAGCTTTATATATTGTTCCGGTTGGGCGTTGTATTGGTTTTTCGGAAGTGTTAGACCTCTAAGAGAAAAATTTAAATGGTTGGGAAAGGCCATGGGATGTAGAAATATTTTTTTCACATTTTATTTCCTTGTAAAAACAGGTAAATCAATAGCGATTTTTGTACGCGTAAGTACCCAGTGAACGGTTCGTTTAGCTTTATATATTGTTCCGGTTGGGCGTTGTATTGGTTTTTCGGAAGTGTTAGACCTGTAAGAGAAAAATTTAAATGGTTGGGAAAGGCCATGGGATGTAGAAATATTTTTTTCACATTTTACTTCCTTGTAAAAACAGGTAAATCGGATAAGTGCCCAGTGAACAGTTCGTTTAGCTTTATATATTGTTCCGGTTGGGCGTTGTATTGGTTTTTCGGAAGTGTTAGACCTGTAAGAGAAAAATTTAAATGGTTGGGAAAGGCCATGGGATGTAGAAATATTTTTTTCACATTTTACTTCCTTGTAAAAACAGGTAAATCGGATAAGTGCCCAGTGAACAGTTCGTTTAGCTTTATATATTGTTCCGGTTGGGCGTTGTATTGGTTTTTCGGAAGTGTTAGACCTGTAAGAGAAAAATTTAAATGGTTGGGAAAGGCCATGGGATGTAGAAATATTTTTTTCACATTTTATTTCCTTGTAAAAACAAGTAAATCAGTAGGGATTTCGTACGGATATGTGCCCAGTGAACGGTTCGTTTAGCTTTATATATTGTTCCGGGTGGGCGTTGTATTGGTTTTTCGGAAGTGTTAGACCTGTAAGAGAAAAATTTAAATGGTTGGGAAAGGCCATGGGATGTAGAAATATTTTTTTCACATTTTATTTCCTTGTAAAAACAAGTAAATCAATAGGGATTTTCGTACGGATATGTGCCCAGTGAACGGTTCGTTTAGCTTTATATATTGTTCTGGGTTGCCGTTGTATTGGTTTTTCGGAAGTGTTAGACCTGTAAGAGAAAAATTTAAATCGTTGGGATAGGCCATGGGATGTAGAAATATTTTTTTCACATTTTATTTCCTTGTAAAAACAGGTAAATCAATAGCGATTTTCGTACGCATAAGTACCCAGTGAACGGTTCGTTTAGCTTTATATATTGTTCCGGTTGGGCGTTGTATTGGTTTTTCGGAAGTGTTAGACCTCTAAGAGAAAAATTTAAATGGTTGGGAAAGGCCATGGGATGTAGAAATATTTTTTCACATTTTATTTCCTTGTAAAAACAGGTAAATCAATAGCGATTTTCGTACGCATAAGTACCCAGTGAACGGTTCGTTTAGCTTTATATATTGTTCCGGTTGGGCGTTGTATTGGTTTTTCGGAAGTGTTAGACCTCTAAGAGAAAAATTTAAATGGTTGGGAAAGGCCATGGGATGTAGAAATATTTTTTTCACATTTTATTTCCTTGTAAAAACAGGTAAATCAATAGCGATTTTTGTACGCGTAAGTACCCAGTGAACGGTTCGTTTAGCTTTATATATTGTTCCGGTTGGGCGTTGTATTGGTTTTTCGGAAGTGTTAGACCTGTAAGAGAAAAATTTAAATGGTTGGGAAAGGCCATGGGATGTAAAAATATTTTTTTCACATTTTATTTCCTTGTAAAAACAAGTAAATCAATAGGGATTTTCGTATGGATATGTGCCCAGTTAACGGTTCGTTTAGCTTTATATATTGTTCCGGGTGGGCGTTGTATTGGTTTTTCGGAAGTGTTAGACCTGTAAGAGAAAAATTTAAATGGTTGGGAAAGGCCATGGGATGTAGAAATATTTTTTTCACATTTTACTTCCATGTAAAAACAAGTAAATCAATAGGGATTTTCGTACGGATAAGTACCCAGTGAACGGTTCGTTAAGCTTTATATATTGTTACGGGTGGGTGTTGTATTGGTTTTTCGGAAGTGTTAGACCTGTAAGAGAAAAATTTAAATGGTTGGGATAGGCCATGGGATGTAGAAATATTTTTTTCACATTTTATTTCCTTGTAAAAACAGGTAAATCAATAGCGATTTTCGTACGCATAAGTACCCAGTGAACGGTTCGTTTAGCTTTATATATTGTTCTGGTTGGGCGTTGTATTGGTTTTTCGGAAGTGTTAGACCTCTAAGAGAAAAATTTAAATGGTTGGGAAAGGCCATGGGATGTAGAAATATTTTTTTCACATTTTATTTCCTTGTAAAAACAGGTAAATCAATAGGGATTTTCGTACGGATAAGTGCCCAGTGAACGGTTCGTTTAGCTTTATATATTGTTCCGGTTGGGCGTTGTATTGGTTTTTCGGAAGTGTTAGACCTGTAAGAGAAAAATTTAAATGGTTGGGAAAGGCCATGGGATGTAGAAATATTTTTTTCACATTTTACTTCCTTGTAAAAACAGGTAAATCGGATAAGTGCCCAGTGAACAGTTCGTTTAGCTTTATATATTGTTCCGGTTGGGCGTTGTATTGGTTTTTCGGAAGTGTTAGACCTGTAAGAGAAAAATTTAAATGGTTGGGAAAGGCCATGGGATGTAGAAATATTTTTTTCACATTTTACTTCCTTGTAAAAACAGGTAAATCGGATAAGTGCCCAGTGAACAGTTCGTTTAGCTTTATATATTGTTCCGGTTGGGCGTTGTATTGGTTTTTCGGAAGTGTTAGACCTGTAAGAGAAAAATTTAAATGGTTGGGAAAGGCCATGGGATGTAGAAATATTTTTTTCACATTTTATTTCCTTGTAAAAACAAGTAAATCAATAGGGATTTCGTACGGATATGTGCCCAGTGAACGGTTCGTTTAGCTTTATATATTGTTCCGGGTGGGCATTGTATTGGTTTTTCGGAAGTGTTAGACCTGTAAGAGAAAACTTTAAATGGTTGGGAAAGGCCATGGGATGTAGAAATATTTTTTTCACATTTTACTTCCTTGTAAAAACAAGTAAATCAATAGGGATTTTCGTACGGATAAGTACCCAGTGAACGGTTCGTTTAGCTTTATATATTGTTCTGGGTGGCCATTGTATTGGTTTTTCGGAAGTGTTAGACCTGTAAGAGAAAAATTTAAATGGTTGGGAAAGGCCATGGGATGTAGAAATATTTTTTTCACACTTTACTTCCTTGTAAAAAAAGGTAAATCAATAGGGATTTTCGTACGGATAAGTACCCAGTGAACGGTTCGTTTAGCTTTATATATTGTTCCGGGTGGGCGTTGTATTGGTTTTTCGGAAGTGTTAGACCTGTAAGAGAAAAATTTAAATGGTTGGGATAGGCCATGGGATGTAGAAATATTTTTTTCACATTTTATTTCCTTGTAAAAACAGGTAAATCAATCGCGATTTTCGCACGCATAAGTACCCAGTGAACAGATCGTTTAGCTTTATATATTGTTCCGGTTGGGCGTTGTATTGGTTTTTCGGAAGTGTTAGACCTGTAAGAGAAAAATTTAAATGGTTGGGAAAGGCCATGGGATGTAGAAATATTTTTTTCACATTTTATTTCCTTGTAAAAACAGGTAAATCAATAGGGATTTTCGTACGGATAAGTGCCCAGTGAACTGTTCGTTTAGCTTTATATATTGTTCCGGGTGGGCATTGTATTGGTTCTTCGGAAGTGTTAGACCTGTAAGAGAAAAATTTAAATGGTTGGGAAAGGCCATGGGAAGTAGAAATATTTTTTTCACATTTTATTTCCTTGTAAAAACAAGTAAATCAATAGGGATTTTCGTACGGATAAGTGCCCAGTGAACGGTTCGTTTAGCTTTATATACTGTTCCGGTTGGGCGTTTTATTGGTTTTTCGGAAGTGTTAGACCTGTAAGAGAAAAATTTAAATGGTTGGGAAAGTCCATGGGATGTAGAAATATTTTTTTCACATTTTACTTCCTTGTAAAAAAAGGTAAATCAATAGGGATTTTCGTACGGAGAAGTACCCAGTGAACGGTTCGTTTAGCTTTATATATTGTTCCGGGTGGGCGTTGTATTGGTTTTTCGGAAGTGTTAGACCTGTAAGAGAAAAATTTAAATGGTTGGGAAAGGCCATGGGATGTAGAAATATTTTTTTCACATTTTACTTCCTTGTAAAAAGAGGTAGATCATTACGGATTTTCGTACGGATAAGTACCCAGTGAACGGTTCGTTTAGCTTTATATATTGTTCCGGGTGGGCGTTGTATTGGTTTTTCGGAAGTGTTAGACCTGTAAGAGAAAAATTTAAATGGTTGGGATAGGCCATGGGATGTAGAAATATTTTTTTGACATTTTATTTCCTTGTAAAAACAGGTAAATCAATAGCGATTTTCGTACGCATAAGTACCCAGTGACCGGTTTGTTTAGCTTTATATATTGTTCCGGTTGGGCGTTGTATTGGTTTTTCGGAAGTGTTAGACCTGTAAGAGAAAAATTTAAATGGTTGGGAAAGGCCATGGGATGTAGAAATATTTTTTTCACATTTTATTTCCTTGTAAAAACAGGTAAATCAATAGGGATTTTCGTACGGATAAGTGCCCAGTGAACTGTTCGTTTAGCTTTATATATTGTTCCGGTTGGGCGTTGTATTGGTTCTTCGGAAGTGTTAGACCTGTAAGAGAAAAATTTAAATGGTTGGGAAAGGCCATGGGATATAGAAATATTTTTTTCACACTTTACTTCCTTGTAAAAAAAGGTAAATCAATAGGGATTTTCGTACGGATAAGTGCCCAGTGAACGGTTCGTTTAGCTTTATATATTGTTCCGGTTGGGCGTTGTATTGGTTTTTCGGAAGTGTTAGACCTGTAAGAGAAAAATTTAAAGGGTTGGGATAGGCCATGGGATGTAGAAATATTTTTTTCACATTTTATTTCCTTGTAAAAACAGGTAAATCAATAGCGATTTTCGTACGCATAAGTACCCAGTGAACAGTTCGTTTAGCTTTATATATTGTTCCGGTTGGGCGTTGTATTGGTTTTTCGGAAGTATTAGACCTCTAAGAGAAAAATTTAAATGGTTGGGAAAGGCCATGGGATGTAGAAATATTTTTTTCACATTTTATTTCCTTGTAAAAACAGGTAAATCAATAGGGATTTTCGTACGGATAAGTGCCCAGTGAACTGTTCGTTTAGCTTTATATATTGTTCCGGTTGGGCATTGTATTGGTTCTTCGGAAGTGTTAGACCTGTAAGAGAAAAATTTAAATGGTTGGGAAAGGCCATGGGATGTAGAAATATTTTTTTCACATTTTATTTCCTTGTAAAAACAAGTAAATCAATAGGGATTTTCGTACGGATAAGTGCCCAGTGAACGGTTCGTTTAGCTTTATATATTGTTCCGGTTGGGCGTTGTATTGGTTTTTCAGAAGTGTTAGACCTGTAAGAGAAAAATTTAAATGGTTGGGAAAGGCCATGGGATGTAGAAATATTTTTTTCACATTTTACTTCCTTGTAAAAAAAGGTAAATCAATAGGAATTTTCGTACGGATAAGTACCCAGTGAACGGTTCGTTTAGCTTTATATATTGTTCCGGGTGGGCGTTGTATTGGTTTTTCGGAAGTGTTAGACCTGTAAGAGAAAAATTTAAATGGTTGGGAAAGGCCATGGGATGTAGAAATATTTTTTTCACATTTTACTTCTTTGTAAAAAAAGGTAAAACAATAGGGATTTTCGTAGAGGATAAGTACCCAGTGAACGGTTCGTTTAGCTTTATATATTGTTCCGGTTGGGCGTTGTATTGGTTCTTCGGAAGTGTTAGACCTGTAAGAGAAAAATGTAAATGGCTGGGAAAGGCCATGGGATGTAGAAATATTTTTTTGACATTTTATTTCCTTGTAAAAACAGGTAAATCAATAGCGATTTTCGTACGCATAAGTACCCAGTGAACAGTTCGTTTAGCTATATATATTGTTCCGGTTGGGCGTTGTATTGGTTCTTCGGAAGTGTTAGACCTGTAAGAGAAAAATTTAAATGGCTGGGAAAAGCCATGGGATATAGAAATATTTTTTTCACACTTTACTTCCTTGTAAAAAAAGGTAAATCAATAGGGATTTTCGTACGGATAAGTGCCCAGTGAACGGTTCGTTTAGCTTTATATATTGTTCCGGGTGGGCGTTGTATTGGTTTTTCGGAAGTGTTAGACCTGTAAGAGAAAAATTTAAATGGTTGGGAAAGGCCATGGGATGTAGAAATATTTTTTTCACATTTTACTTCTTTGTAAAAAAAGGTAAAACAATAGGGATTTTCGTAGAGGATAAGTACCCAGTGAACGGTTCGTTTAGCTTTATATATTGTTCCGGTTGGGCGTTGTATTGGTTCTTCGGAAGTGTTAGACCTGTAAGAGAAAAATGTAAATGGCTGGGAAAGGCCATGGGATGTAGAAATATTTTTTTGACATTTTATTTCCTTGTAAAAACAGGTAAATCAATAGCGATTTTCGTACGCATAAGTACCCAGTGAACAGTTCGTTTAGCTATATATATTGTTCCGGTTGGGCGTTGTATTGGTTCTTCGGAAGTGTTAGACCTGTAAGAGAAAAATTTAAATGGCTGGGAAAAGCCATGGGATATAGAAATATTTTTTTCACACTTTACTTCCTTGTAAAAAAAGGTAAATCAATAGGGATTTTCGTACGGATAAGTGCCCAGTGAACGGTTCGTTTAGCTTTATATATTGTTCCGGTTGGGCGTTGTATTGGTTTTTCGGAAGTGTTAGACCTGTAAGAGAAAAATTTAAATGGTTGGGAAAGGCCATGGGATATAGAAATATTTTTTTCACATTTTATTTCCTTGTAAAAACAGGTAAATCTATAGGGATTTTCGTACGGATAAGTGCCCAGTGAACGGTTCGTTTAGCTTTATATATTGTTCCGGGTGGGCGTTGTATTGGTTTTTCGGAAGTGTTAGACCTGTAAGAGAAAAATTTAAAGGGTTGGGATAGGCCATGGGATGTAGAAATATTTTTTTCACATTTTATTTCCTTGTAAAAACAGGTAAATCAATAGCGATTTTCGTACGCATAAGTACCCAGTGAACAGTTCGTTTAGCTTTATATATTGTTCCGGTTGGGCGTTGTATTGGTTTTTCGGAAGTATTAGACCTCTAAGAGAAAAACTTAAATGGTTGGGAAAGGCCATGGGATGTAGAAATATTTTTTTCACATTTTATTTCCTTGTAAAAACAGGTAAATCAATAGGGATTTTCGTACGGATAAGTGCCCAGTGAACTGTTCGTTTAGCTTTATATATTGTTCCGGTTGGGCGTTGTATTGGTTCTTCGGAAGTGTTAGACCTGTAAGAGAAAAATTTAAATGGTTGGGAAAGGCCATGGGATGTAGAAATATTTTTTTCACATTTTATTTCCTTGTAAAAACAAGGAAATCAATAGGGATTTTCGTACGGATAAGTGCCCAGTGAACGGTTCGTTTAGCTTTATATATTGTTCCGGTTGGGCGTTGTATTGGTTTTTCATAAGTGTTAGACCTGTAAGAGAAAAATTTAAATGGTTGGGAAAGGCCATGGGATGTAGAAATATTTTTTTCACATTTTACTTCCTTGTAAAAACAGGTAAATCAATAGGGATTTTCGTACGGATAAGTACCCAGTGAACGGTTCGTTTAGCTTTATATATTGTTCCGGGTGGGCGTTGTATTGGTTTTTCGGAAGTGTTAGACCTGTAAGCGAAAAATTTAAATGGTTGGGATAGGCCATGGGATGTAGAAATATTTTTTTCACATTTTATTTCCTTGTAAAAACAGGTAAATCAATAGGGATTTTCGTACGGATAAGTGCCCAGTGAACGGTTCGTTTAGCTTTATATATTGTTCCGGTTGGGCGTTGTATTGGTTCTTCGGAAGTGTTAGACCTGTAAGAGAAAAATTTAAATGGTTGGGAAAGGCCATGGGATGTAGAAATATTTTTTTCACATTTTATTTCCTTGTAAAAACAAGTAAATCAATAGGGATTTTCGTACGGATAAGTGCCCAGTGAACGGTTCGTTTAGCTTTATATATTGTGCCGGTTGGGCGTTGTATTGGTTTTTCGGAAGTGTTAGACCTGTAAGAGAAAAATTTAAATGGTTGGGAAAGGCCATGGGATGTAGAAATATTTTTTTCACATTTTACTTCCTTGTAAAAAAAGGTAAATCATCAGGGATTTTCGTACGGATAAGTACCCAGTGAACGGTTCGTTTAGCTTTATATATTGTTCCGGGTGGGAGTTGTATTGGTTTTTCGGAAGTGTTAGACCTGTAAAAGAAAAATTTAAATGGTTGGGAAAGGCCATGGGATGTAGAAATATTTTTTTCACATTTTACTTCCTTGTAAAAAAAGGTAAAATAATAGGGATTTTCGTAGGGATAAGTACCCAGTTAACGGTTCGTTTAGCTTTATATATTGTTCCGGGTGGGCGTTGTATTGGTTTTTCGGAAGTGTTAGACCTGTAAGAGAAAAATTTAAATGGTTGGGAAAGGCCATGGGATGTAGAAATATTTTTTTCACATTTTATTTCCTTGTAAAAATAAGTAAATCAATACGGATTTTCGTACGGATAAGTGCCCAGTGAACGGTTCGTTTAGCTTTATATATTGTTCCGGGTGGGCATTGTATTGGTTTTTCGGAAGTGTTAGACCTGTAAGAGAAAAATTTAAATGGTTGGGAAAGGCCATGGGATGTAGAAATATTTTTTTCACATTTTACTTCCTTGTAAAAACAAGTAAATCAATAGGGATTTTCGTACGGATAAGTACCCAGTGAACGGTTCGTTTAGCTTTATATATTGTTCTGGGTGGCCATTGTATTGGTTTTTCGGAAGTGTTAGACCTGTAAGAGAAAAATTTAAATGGTTGGGAAAGGCCATGGGATGTAGAAATATTTTTTTCACACTTTACTTCCTTGTAAAAAAAGGTAAATCAATAGGGATTTTCGTACGGATAAGTACCCAGTGAACGGTTCGTTTAGCTTTATATATTGTTCCGGGTGGGCGTTGTATTGGTTTTTCGGAAGTGTTAGACCTGTAAGAGAAAAATTTAAATGGTTGGGATAGGCCATGGGATGTAGAAATATTTTTTTCACATTTTATTTCCTTGTAAAAACAGGTAAATCAATCGCGATTTTCGCACGCATAAGTACCCAGTGAACAGATCGTTTAGCTTTATATATTGTTCCGGTTGGGCGTTGTATTGGTTTTTCGGAAGTGTTAGACCTGTAAGAGAAAAATTTAAATGGTTGGGAAAGGCCATGGGATGTAGAAATATTTTTTTCACATTTTATTTCCTTGTAAAAACAGGTAAATCAATAGGGATTTTCGTACGGATAAGTGCCCAGTGAACTGTTCGTTTAGCTTTATATATTGTTCCGGGTGGGCATTGTATTGGTTCTTCGGAAGTGTTAGACCTGTAAGAGAAAAATTTAAATGGTTGGGAAAGGCCATGGGAAGTAGAAATATTTTTTTCACATTTTATTTCCTTGTAAAAACAAGTAAATCAATAGGGATTTTCGTACGGATAAGTGCCCAGTGAACGGTTCGTTTAGCTTTATATACTGTTCCGGTTGGGCGTTTTATTGGTTTTTCGGAAGTGTTAGACCTGTAAGAGAAAAATTTAAATGGTTGGGAAAGTCCATGGGATGTAGAAATATTTTTTTCACATTTTACTTCCTTGTAAAAAAAGGTAAATCAATAGGGATTTTCGTACGGAGAAGTACCCAGTGAACGGTTCGTTTAGCTTTATATATTGTTCCGGGTGGGCGTTGTATTGGTTTTTCGGAAGTGTTAGACCTGTAAGAGAAAAATTTAAATGGTTGGGAAAGGCCATGGGATGTAGAAATATTTTTTTCACATTTTACTTCCTTGTAAAAAGAGGTAGATCATTACGGATTTTCGTACGGATAAGTACCCAGTGAACGGTTCGTTTAGCTTTATATATTGTTCCGGGTGGGCGTTGTATTGGTTTTTCGGAAGTGTTAGACCTGTAAGAGAAAAATTTAAATGGTTGGGATAGGCCATGGGATGTAGAAATATTTTTTTGACATTTTATTTCCTTGTAAAAACAGGTAAATCAATAGCGATTTTCGTACGCATAAGTACCCAGTGACCGGTTTGTTTAGCTTTATATATTGTTCCGGTTGGGCGTTGTATTGGTTTTTCGGAAGTGTTAGACCTGTAAGAGAAAAATTTAAATGGTTGGGAAAGGCCATGGGATGTAGAAATATTTTTTTCACATTTTATTTCCTTGTAAAAACAGGTAAATCAATAGGGATTTTCGTACGGATAAGTGCCCAGTGAACTGTTCGTTTAGCTTTATATATTGTTCCGGTTGGGCGTTGTATTGGTTCTTCGGAAGTGTTAGACCTGTAAGAGAAAAATTTAAATGGTTGGGAAAGGCCATGGGATATAGAAATATTTTTTTCACACTTTACTTCCTTGTAAAAAAAGGTAAATCAATAGGGATTTTCGTACGGATAAGTGCCCAGTGAACGGTTCGTTTAGCTTTATATATTGTTCCGGTTGGGCGTTGTATTGGTTTTTCGGAAGTGTTAGACCTGTAAGAGAAAAATTTAAATGGTTGGGAAAGGCCATGGGATATAGAAATATTTTTTTCACATTTTATTTCCTTGTAAAAACAGGTAAATCTATAGGGATTTTCGTACGTATAAGTGCCCAGTGAACGGTTCGTTTAGCTTTATATATTGTTCCGGGTGGGCGTTGTATTGGTTTTTCGGAAGTGTTAGACCTGTAAGAGAAAAATTTAAAGGGTTGGGATAGGCCATGGGATGTAGAAATATTTTTTTCACATTTTATTTCCTTGTAAAAACAGGTAAATCAATAGCGATTTTCGTACGCATAAGTACCCAGTGAACAGTTCGTTTAGCTTTATATATTGTTCCGGTTGGGCGTTGTATTGGTTTTTCGGAAGTATTAGACCTCTAAGAGAAAAATTTAAATGGTTGGGAAAGGCCATGGGATGTAGAAATATTTTTTTCACATTTTATTTCCTTGTAAAAACAGGTAAATCAATAGGGATTTTCGTACGGATAAGTGCCCAGTGAACTGTTCGTTTAGCTTTATATATTGTTCCGGTTGGGCATTGTATTGGTTCTTCGGAAGTGTTAGACCTGTAAGAGAAAAATTTAAATGGTTGGGAAAGGCCATGGGATGTAGAAATATTTTTTTCACATTTTATTTCCTTGTAAAAACAAGTAAATCAATAGGGATTTTCGTACGGATAAGTGCCCAGTGAACGGTTCGTTTAGCTTTATATATTGTTCCGGTTGGGCGTTGTATTGGTTTTTCAGAAGTGTTAGACCTGTAAGAGAAAAATTTAAATGGTTGGGAAAGGCCATGGGATGTAGAAATATTTTTTTCACATTTTACTTCCTTGTAAAAAAAGGTAAATCAATAGGAATTTTCGTACGGATAAGTACCCAGTGAACGGTTCGTTTAGCTTTATATATTGTTCCGGGTGGGCGTTGTATTGGTTTTTCGGAAGTGTTAGACCTGTAAGAGAAAAATTTAAATGGTTGGGAAAGGCCATGGGATGTAGAAATATTTTTTTCACATTTTACTTCTTTGTAAAAAAAGGTAAAACAATAGGGATTTTCGTAGAGGATAAGTACCCAGTGAACGGTTCGTTTAGCTTTATATATTGTTCCGGTTGGGCGTTGTATTGGTTCTTCGGAAGTGTTAGACCTGTAAGAGAAAAATGTAAATGGCTGGGAAAGGCCATGGGATGTAGAAATATTTTTTTGACATTTTATTTCCTTGTAAAAACAGGTAAATCAATAGCGATTTTCGTACGCATAAGTACCCAGTGAACAGTTCGTTTAGCTATATATATTGTTCCGGTTGGGCGTTGTATTGGTTCTTCGGAAGTGTTAGACCTGTAAGAGAAAAATTTAAATGGCTGGGAAAGGCCATGGGATGTAGAAATATTTTTTTCACATTTTACTTCCTTGTAAAAAGAGGTAGATCATTACGGATTTTCGTACGGATAAGTACCCAGTGAACGGTTCGTTTAGCTTTATATATTGTTCCGGGTGGGCGTTGTATTGGTTTTTCGGAAGTGTTAGACCTGTAAGAGAAAAATTTAAATGGTTGGGATAGGCCATGGGATGTAGAAATATTTTTTTGACATTTTATTTCCTTGTAAAAACAGGTAAATCAATAGCGATTTTCGTACGCATAAGTACCCAGTGACCGGTTTGTTTAGCTTTATATATTGTTCCGGTTGGGCGTTGTATTGGTTTTTCGGAAGTGTTAGACCTGTAAGAGAAAAATTTAAATGGTTGGGAAAGGCCATGGGATGTAGAAATATTTTTTTCACATTTTATTTCCTTGTAAAAACAGGTAAATCAATAGGGATTTTCGTACGGATAAGTGCCCAGTGAACTGTTCGTTTAGCTTTATATATTGTTCCGGTTGGGCGTTGTATTGGTTCTTCGGAAGTGTTAGACCTGTAAGAGAAAAATTTAAATGGTTGGGAAAGGCCATGGGATATAGAAATATTTTTTTCACACTTTACTTCCTTGTAAAAAAAGGTAAATCAATAGGGATTTTCGTACGGATAAGTGCCCAGTGAACGGTTCGTTTAGCTTTATATATTGTTCCGGTTGGGCGTTGTATTGGTTTTTCGGAAGTGTTAGACCTGTAAGAGAAAAATTTAAATGGTTGGGAAAGGCCATGGGATATAGAAATATTTTTTTCACATTTTATTTCCTTGTAAAAACAGGTAAATCTATAGGGATTTTCGTACGTATAAGTGCCCAGTGAACGGTTCGTTTAGCTTTATATATTGTTCCGGGTGGGCGTTGTATTGGTTTTTCGGAAGTGTTAGACCTGTAAGAGAAAAATTTAAAGGGTTGGGATAGGCCATGGGATGTAGAAATATTTTTTTCACATTTTATTTCCTTGTAAAAACAGGTAAATCAATAGCGATTTTCGTACGCATAAGTACCCAGTGAACAGTTCGTTTAGCTTTATATATTGTTCCGGTTGGGCGTTGTATTGGTTTTTCGGAAGTATTAGACCTCTAAGAGAAAAATTTAAATGGTTGGGAAAGGCCATGGGATGTAGAAATATTTTTTTCACATTTTATTTCCTTGTAAAAACAGGTAAATCAATAGGGATTTTCGTACGGATAAGTGCCCAGTGAACTGTTCGTTTAGCTTTATATATTGTTCCGGTTGGGCATTGTATTGGTTCTTCGGAAGTGTTAGACCTGTAAGAGAAAAATTTAAATGGTTGGGAAAGGCCATGGGATGTAGAAATATTTTTTTCACATTTTATTTCCTTGTAAAAACAAGTAAATCAATAGGGATTTTCGTACGGATAAGTGCCCAGTGAACGGTTCGTTTAGCTTTATATATTGTTCCGGTTGGGCGTTGTATTGGTTTTTCAGAAGTGTTAGACCTGTAAGAGAAAAATTTAAATGGTTGGGAAAGGCCATGGGATGTAGAAATATTTTTTTCACATTTTACTTCCTTGTAAAAAAAGGTAAATCAATAGGAATTTTCGTACGGATAAGTACCCAGTGAACGGTTCGTTTAGCTTTATATATTGTTCCGGGTGGGCGTTGTATTGGTTTTTCGGAAGTGTTAGACCTGTAAGAGAAAAATTTAAATGGTTGGGAAAGGCCATGGGATGTAGAAATATTTTTTTCACATTTTACTTCTTTGTAAAAAAAGGTAAAACAATAGGGATTTTCGTAGAGGATAAGTACCCAGTGAACGGTTCGTTTAGCTTTATATATTGTTCCGGTTGGGCGTTGTATTGGTTCTTCGGAAGTGTTAGACCTGTAAGAGAAAAATGTAAATGGCTGGGAAAGGCCATGGGATGTAGAAATATTTTTTTGACATTTTATTTCCTTGTAAAAACAGGTAAATCAATAGCGATTTTCGTACGCATAAGTACCCAGTGAACAGTTCGTTTAGCTATATATATTGTTCCGGTTGGGCGTTGTATTGGTTCTTCGGAAGTGTTAGACCTGTAAGAGAAAAATTTAAATGGCTGGGAAAAGCCATGGGATATAGAAATATTTTTTTCACACTTTACTTCCTTGTAAAAAAAGGTAAATCAATAGGGATTTTCGTACGGATAAGTGCCCAGTGAACGGTTCGTTTAGCTTTATATATTGTTCCGGTTGGGCGTTGTATTGGTTTTTCGGAAGTGTTAGACCTGTAAGAGAAAAATTTAAATGGTTGGGAAAGGCCATGGGATATAGAAATATTTTTTTCACATTTTATTTCCTTGTAAAAACAGGTAAATCTATAGGGATTTTCGTACGGATAAGTGCCCAGTGAACGGTTCGTTTAGCTTTATATATTGTTCCGGGTGGGCGTTGTATTGGTTTTTCGGAAGTGTTAGACCTGTAAGAGAAAAATTTAAAGGGTTGGGATAGGCCATGGGATGTAGAAATATTTTTTTCACATTTTATTTCCTTGTAAAAACAGGTAAATCAATAGCGATTTTCGTACGCATAAGTACCCAGTGAACAGTTCGTTTAGCTTTATATATTGTTCCGGTTGGGCGTTGTATTGGTTTTTCGGAAGTATTAGACCTCTAAGAGAAAAATTTAAATGGTTGGGAAAGGCCATGGGATGTAGAAATATTTTTTTCACATTTTATTTCCTTGTAAAAACAGGTAAATCAATAGGGATTTTCGTACGGATAAGTGCCCAGTGAACTGTTCGTTTAGCTTTATATATTGTTCCGGTTGGGCGTTGTATTGGTTCTTCGGAAGTGTTAGACCTGTAAGAGAAAAATTTAAATGGTTGGGAAAGGCCATGGGATGTAGAAATATTTTTTTCACATTTTATTTCCTTGTAAAAACAAGGAAATCAATAGGGATTTTCGTACGGATAAGTGCCCAGTGAACGGTTCGTTTAGCTTTATATATTGTTCCGGTTGGGCGTTGTATTGGTTTTTCATAAGTGTTAGACCTGTAAGAGAAAAATTTAAATGGTTGGGAAAGGCCATGGGATGTAGAAATATTTTTTTCACATTTTACTTCCTTGTAAAAACAGGTAAATCAATAGGGATTTTCGTACGGATAAGTACCCAGTGAACGGTTCGTTTAGCTTTATATATTGTTCCGGGTGGGCGTTGTATTGGTTTTTCGGAAGTGTTAGACCTGTAAGCGAAAAATTTAAATGGTTGGGATAGGCCATGGGATGTAGAAATATTTTTTTCACATTTTATTTCCTTGTAAAAACAGGTAAATCAATAGGGATTTTCGTACGGATAAGTGCCCAGTGAACGGTTCGTTTAGCTTTATATATTGTTCCGGTTGGGCGTTGTATTGGTTCTTCGGAAGTGTTAGACCTGTAAGAGAAAAATTTAAATGGTTGGGAAAGGCCATGGGATGTAGAAATATTTTTTTCACATTTTATTTCCTTGTAAAAACAAGTAAATCAATAGGGATTTTCGTACGGATAAGTGCCCAGTGAACGGTTCGTTTAGCTTTATATATTGTGCCGGTTGGGCGTTGTATTGGTTTTTCGGAAGTGTTAGACCTGTAAGAGAAAAATTTAAATGGTTGGGAAAGGCCATGGGATGTAGAAATATTTTTTTCACATTTTACTTCCTTGTAAAAAAAGGTAAATCATCAGGGATTTTCGTACGGATAAGTACCCAGTGAACGGTTCGTTTAGCTTTATATATTGTTCCGGGTCGAAGTTGTATTGGTTTTTCGGAAGTGTTAGACCTGTAAAAGAAAAATTTAAATGGTTGGGAAAGGCCATGGGATGTAGAAATATTTTTTTCACATTTTACTTCCTTGTAAAAAAAGGTAAAATAATAGGGATTTTCGTAGGGATAAGTACCCAGTTAACGGTTCGTTTAGCTTTATATATTGTTCCGGGTGGGCGTTGTATTGGTTTTTCGGAAGTGTTAGACCTGTAAGAGAAAAATTTAAATGGTTGGGAAAGGCCATGGGATGTAGAAATATTTTTTTCACATTTTATTTCCTTGTAAAAATAAGTAAATCAATACGGATTTTCGTACGGATAAGTGCCCAGTGAACGGTTCGTTTAGCTTTATATATTGTTCCGGTTGGGCGTTGTATTGGTTTTTCGGAAGTGTTAGACCTCTAAGAGAAAAATTTAAATGGTTGGGAAAGGCCATGGGATGTAGAAATATTTTTTTCACATTTTATTTCCTTGTAAAAACAGGTAAATCAATAGCGATTTTTGTACGCATAAGTACCCAGTGAACGGTTCGTTTAGCGTTATATATTGTTCTGGGTGGCCGTTGTATTGGTTTTTCGGAAGTGTTAGACCTGTAAGAGAAAAATTTAAATGGTTGGGAAAGGCCATGGGATGTAGAAATATTTTTTTCACATTTTATTTCCTTGTAAAAACAGGTAAATCAATAGGGATTTTCGTACGGATAAGTGCCCAGTGAACTGTTCGTTTAGCTTTATATATTGTTCCGGTTGGGCGTTGTATTGGTTCTTCGGAAGTGTTAGACCTGTAAGAGAAAAATTTAAATGGTTGGGAAAGGCCATGGGATGTAGAAATATTTTTTTCACATTTTATTTCCTTGTAAAAACAAGTAAACCAATAGGGATTTTCGTATGGATAAGTGCCCAGTGAACGGTTCGTTTAGCTTTATATATTGTTCCGGTTGGGCGTTGTATTGGTTTTTCAGAAGTGTTAGACCTGTAAGAGAAAAATTTAAATGGTTGGGAAAGGCCATGGGATGTAGAAATATTTTTTTCACATTTTACTTCCTTGTAAAAAAAGGTAAATCAATAGGAATTTTCGTACGGATAAGTACCCAGTGAACGGTTCGTTTAGCTTTATATATTGTTCCGGGTGGGCGTTGTATTGGTTTTTCGGAAGTGTTAGACCTGTAAGAGAAAAATTTAAATGGTTGGGAAAGGCCATGGGATGTAGAAATATTTTTTTCACATTTTACTTCTTTGTAAAAAAAGGTAAAACAATAGGGATTTTCGTACGGATAAGTACCCAGTGAACGGTTCGTTTAGCTTTATATATTGTTCCGGGTGGGCGTTGTATTGCTTTTTCGGAAGTGTTAGACCTGTAAGAGAAAAATTTAAATGGTTGGGAAAGGCCATGGGATGTAGAAATATTTTTTTCACATTTTACTTCTTTGTAAAAAAAGGTAAAACAATAGGGATTTTCGTACGGATAAGTACCCAGTGAACGGTTCGTTTAGCTTTATATATTGTTCCGGTTGGGCGTTGTATTGGTTCTTCGGAAGTGTTAGACTTGTAAGAGAAAAATGTAAATGGCTGGGAAAGGCCATGGGATGTAGAAATATTTTTTTGACATTTTATTTCCTTGTAAAAACAGGTAAATCAATAGCGATTTTCGTACGCATAAGTACCCAGTGAACAGTTCGTTTAGCTATATATATTGTTCCGGTTGGGCGTTGTATTGGTTCTTCGGAAGTGTTAGACCTGTAAGAGAAAAATTTAAATGGCTGGGAAAAGCCATGGGATATAGAAATATTTTTTTCACACTTTACTTCCTTGTAAAAAAAGGTAAATCAATAGGGATTTTCGTACGGATAAGTGCCCAGTGAACGGTTCGTTTAGCTTTATATATTTTTCCGGTTGGGCGTTGTATTGGTTTTTCGGAAGTGTTAGACCTGTAAGAGAAAAATTTAAATGGTTGGGAAAGGCCATGGGATATAGAAATATTTTTTTCACATTTTATTTCCTTGTAAAAACAGGTAAATCTATAGGGATTTTCGTACGGATAAGTGCCCAGTGAACGGTTCGTTTAGCTTTATATATTGTTCCGGGTGGGCGTTGTATTGGTTTTTCGGAAGTGTTAGACCTGTAAGAGAAAAATTTAAAGGGTTGGGATAGGCCATGGGATGTAGAAATATTTTTTTCACATTTTATTTCCTTGTAAAAACAGGTAAATCAATAGCAATTTTCGTACGCATAAGTACCCAGTGAACAGTTCGTTTAGCTTTATATATTGTTCCGGTTGGGCGTTGTATTGGTTTTTCGGAAGTATTAGACCTCTAAGAGAAAAATTTAAATGGTTGGGAAAGGCCATGGGATGTAGAAATATTTTTTTCACATTTTATTTCCTTGTAAAAACAGGTAAATCAATAGGGATTTTCGTACGGATAAGTACCCAGTGAACGGTTCGTTTAGCTTTATATATTGTTCCGGGTGGGCGTTGTATTGGTTTTTCGGAAGTGTTAGACCTGTAAGCGAAAAATTTAAATGGTTGGGATAGGCCATGGGATGTAGAAATATTTTTTTCACATTTTATTTCCTTGTAAAAACAGGTAAATCAATAGCTATTTTCGTACGCATAAGTACCCAGTGAACAGTTCGTTTAGCTTTATATATTGTTCCGGTTGGGCGTTGTATTGTTTTTTTGGAAGTGTTAGACCTGTAAGAGAAAAATTTAAATGGTTGGGAAAGGCCATGGGATGTAGAAATATTTTTTTCACATTTTATTTCCTTGTAAAAACAGGTAAATCAATAGGGATTTTCGTACGGATAAGTGCCCAGTGAACGGTTCGTTTAGCTTTATATATTGTTCCGGTTGGGCGTTGTATTGGTTCTTCGGAAGTGTTAGACCTGTAAGAGAAAAATTTAAATGGTTGGGAAAGGCCATGGGATGTAGAAATATTTTTTTCACATTTTATTTCCTTGTAAAAACAAGTAAATCAATAGGGATTTTCGTACGGATAAGTGCCCAGTGAACGGTTCGTTTAGCTTTATATATTGTGCCGGTTGGGCATTGTATTGGTTTTTCGGAAGTGTTAGACCTGTAAGAGAAAAATTTAAATGGTTGGGAAAGGCCATGGGATGTAGAAATATTTTTTTCACATTTTACTTCCTTGTAAAAAAAGGTAAATCATCAGGGATTTTCGTACGGATAAGTACCCAGTGAACGGTTCGTTTAGCTTTATATATTGTTCCGGGTGGGAGTTGTATTGGTTTTTCGGAAGTGTTAGACCTGTAAAAGAAAAATTTAAATGGTTGGGAAAGGCCATGGGATGTAGAAATATTTTTTTCACATTTTACTTCCTTGTAAAAAAAGGTAAAATAATAGGGATTTTCGTAGGGATAAGTACCCAGTTAACGGTTCGTTTAGCTTTATATATTGTTCCGGGTGGGCGTTGTATTGGTTTTTCGGAAGTGTTAGACCTGTAAGAGAAAAATTTAAATGGTTGGGAAAGGCCATGGGATGTAGAAATATTTTTTTCACATTTTATTTCCTTGTAAAAATAAGTAAATCAATACGGATTTTCGTACGGATAAGTGCCCAGTGAACGGTTCGTTTAGCTTTATATATTGTTCCGGTTGGGCGTTGTATTGGTTTTTCGGAAGTGTTAGACCTCTAAGAGAAAAATTTAAATGGTTGGGA
The DNA here is from genome assembly GCF_049243985.1 of Paroedura picta. NCBI lineage: Eukaryota > Metazoa > Chordata > Lepidosauria > Squamata > Gekkonidae > Paroedura > Paroedura picta. The sequence continues at coordinate 108,770,522 of NC_135375.1, forward strand.
AAGGCCATGGGATGTAGAAATATTTTTTTCACATTTTATTTCCTTGTAAAACAGGTAAATCAATAGCGATTTTTGTACGCATAAGTAACCAGTGAACGGTTCGTTTAGCGTTATATATTGTTCTGGGTGGCCGTTGTATTGGTTTTTCGGAAGTGTTAGACCTGTAAGAGAAAAATTTAAATGGTTGGGAAAGGCCATGGGATGTAGAAATATTTTTTTCACATTTTATTTCCTTGTAAAAACAGGTAAATCAATAGGGATTTTCGTACGGATAAGTGCCCAGTGAACTGTTCGTTTAGCTTTATATATTGTTCCGGTTGGGCGTTGTATTGGTTCTTCGGAAGTGTTAGACCTGTAAGAGAAAAATTTAAATGGTTGGGAAAGGCCATGGGATGTAGAAATATTTTTTTCACATTTTATTTCCTTGTAAAAACAAGTAAACCAATAGGGATTTTCGTATGGATAAGTGCCCAGTGAACGGTTCGTTTAGCTTTATATATTGTTCCGGTTGGGCGTTGCATTGGTTTTTCAGAAGTGTTAGACCTGTAAGAGAAAAATTTAAATGGTTGGGAAAGGCCATGGGATGTAGAAATATTTTTTTCACATTTTACTTCCTTGTAAAAAAAGGTAAATCAATAGGAATTTTCGTACGGATAAGTACCCAGTGAACGGTTCGTTTAGCTTTATATATTGTTCCGGGTGGGCGTTGTATTGGATTTTCGGAAGTGTTAGACCTGTAAGAGAAAAATTTAAATGGTTGGGAAAGGCCATGGGATGTTGAAATATTTTTTTCACATTTTACTTCTTTGTAAAAAAAGGTAAAACAATAGGGATTTTCGTACGGATAAGTACCCAGTGAACGGTTCGTTTAGCTTTATATATTGTTCCGGGTGGGCGTTGTATTGGTTTTTCGGAAGTGTTAGACCTGTAAGCGAAAAATTTAAATGGTTGGGATAGGCCATGGGATGTAGAAATATTTTTTTCACATTTTATTTCCTTGTAAAAACAGGTAAATCAATAGCTATTTTCGTACGCATAAGTACCCAGTGAACAGTTCGTTTAGCTTTATATATTGTTCCGGTTGGGCGTTGTATTGTTTTTTTGGAAGTGTTAGACCTGTAAGAGAAAAATTTAAATGGTTGGGAAAGGCCATGGGATGTAGAAATATTTTTTTCACATTTTATTTCCTTGTAAAAACAGGTAAATCAATAGGGATTTTCGTACGGATAAGTGCCCAGTGAACGGTTCGTTTAGCTTTATATATTGTTCCGGTTGGGCGTTGTATTGGTTCTTCGGAAGTGTTAGACCTGTAAGAGAAAAATTTAAATGGTTGGGAAAGGCCATGGGATGTAGAAATATTTTTTTCACATTTTATTTCCTTGTAAAAACAAGTAAATCAATAGGGATTTTCGTACGGATAAGTGCCCAGTGAACGGTTCGTTTAGCTTTATATATTGTGCCGGTTGGGCATTGTATTGGTTTTTCGGAAGTGTTAGACCTGTAAGAGAAAAATTTAAATGGTTGGGAAAGGCCATGGGATGTAGAAATATTTTTTTCACATTTTACTTCCTTGTAAAAAAAGGTAAATCATCAGGGATTTTCGTACGGATAAGTACCCAGTGAACGGTTCGTTTAGCTTTATATATTGTTCCGGGTGGGAGTTGTATTGGTTTTTCGGAAGTGTTAGACCTGTAAAATTAAAATTTAAATGGTTGGGAAAGGCCATGGGATGTAGAAATATTTTTTTCACATTTTACTTCCTTGTAAAAAAAGGTAAAATAATAGGGATTTTCGTAGGGATAAGTACCCAGTTAACGGTTCGTTTAGCTTTATATATTGTTCCGGGTGGGCGTTGTATTGGTTTTTCGGAAGTGTTAGACCTGTAAGAGAAAAATTTAAATGGTTGGGAAAGGCCATGGGATGTAGAAATATTTTTTTCACATTTTATTTCCTTGTAAAAATAAGTAAATCAATACGGATTTTCGTACGGATAAGTGCCCAGTGAACGGTTCGTTTAGCTTTATATATTGTTCCGGTTGGGCGTTGTATTGGTTTTTCGGAAGTGTTAGACCTCTAAGAGAAAAATTTAAATGGTTGGGAAAGGCCATGGGATGTAGAAATATTTTTTTCACATTTTATTTCCTTGTAAAAACAGGTAAATCAATAGCGATTTTTGTACGCATAAGTACCCAGTGAACGGTTCGTTTAGCGTTATATATTGTTCTGGGTGGCCGTTGTATTGGTTTTTCGGAAGTGTTAGACCTGTAAGAGAAAAATTTAAATGGTTGGGAAAGGCCATGGGATGTAGAAATATTTTTTTCACATTTTATTTCCTTGTAAAAACAGGTAAATCAATAGGGATTTTCGTACGGATAAGTGCCCAGTGAACTGTTCGTTTAGCTTTATATATTGTTCCGGTTGGGCGTTGTATTGGTTCTTCGGAAGTGTTAGACCTGTAAGAGAAAAATTTAAATGGTTGGGAAAGGCCATGGGATGTAGAAATATTTTTTTCACATTTTATTTCCTTGTAAAAACAAGTAAACCAATAGGGATTTTCGTATGGATAAGTGCCCAGTGAACGGTTCGTTTAGCTTTATATATTGTTCCGGTTGGGCGTTGCATTGGTTTTTCAGAAGTGTTAGACCTGTAAGAGAAAAATTTAAATGGTTGGGAAAGGCCATGGGATGTACAAATATTTTTTTCACATTTTACTTCCTTGTAAAAAAAGGTAAATCAATAGGAATTTTCGTACGGATAAGTACCCAGTGAACGGTTCGTTTAGCTTTATATATTGTTCCGGGTGGGCGTTGTATTGGATTTTCGGAAGTGTTAGACCTGTAAGAGAAAAATTTAAATGGTTGGGAAAGGCCATGGGATGTTGAAATATTTTTTTCACATTTTACTTCTTTGTAAAAAAAGGTAAAACAATAGGGATTTTCGTACGGATAAGTACCCAGTGAACGGTTCGTTCAGCTTTATATATTGTTCCGGGTGGGCGTTGTATTGGTTTTTCGGAAGTGTTAGACCTGTAAGAGAAAAATTTAAATGGTTGGGAAAGGCCATGGGATGTAGAAATATTTTTTTCACATTTTACTTCCTTGTAAAAACAGTTAAATCAATAGGGATTTTCGTACGGATAAGTACCCAGTGAACGGTTCGTTTAGCTTTATATATTGTTCCGGGTGGGCGTTGTATTGGTTTTTCGCTAGTGTTAGACCTGTAAGAGAAAAATTTAAAGGGTTGGGATAGGCCATGGGATGTAGAAATATTTTTTTCACATTTTATTTCCTTGTAAAAAAAGGTAAATCAATTGGGATTTTCGTACGCATAAGTACCCAGTGAACAGTTCGTTTAGCTTTATATATTGTTCCGGTTGGGCGTTGTATTGGTTTTTCGGAAGTGTTAGACCTGTAAGAGAAAAATTTAAATGGTTGGGAAAGGCCATGGGATGTAGAAATATTTTTTTCACATTTTACTTCCTTGTAAAAAAAGGTAAATCAATAGGGATTTTCGTACGGATAAGTACCCAGTGAACGGTTCGTTTAGCTTTATATATTGTTCCGGGTGGGCGTTGTATTGGTTTTTCGGAAGTGTTAGACCTGTAAGAGAAAAATTTAAATGGTTGGGAAAGGCCATGGGATGTAGAAATATTTTTTTCACATTTTACTTCCTTGTAAAAAAAGGTAAATCATCAGGGATTTTCGTACGGATAAGTACCCAGTGAACGGTTCGTTTAGCTTTATATATTGTTCCGGGTGGGAGTTGTATTGGTTTTTCGGAAGTGTTAGACCTGTAGGAGAAAAATTTAAATGGTTGGGAAAGGCCATGGGATGTAGAAATATTTTTTTCACATTTTACTTCCTTGTAAAAAAAGGTAAAATAATAGGGATTTTCGTAGGGATAAGTACCCAGTTAACGGTTCGTTTAGCTTTATATATTGTTCCGGGTGGGCGTTGTATTGGTTTTTCGGAAGTGATAGACCTGTAAGAGAAAAATTTAAATGGTTGGGAAAGGCCATGGGATGTAGAAATATTTTCTTCACATTTTATTTCCTTGTAAAAATAAGTAAATCAATACGGATTTTCTTACGGATAAGTGCCCAGTGAACGGTTCGTTTAGCTTTATATATTGTTCCGGTTGGGCGTTGTATTGGTTTTTCGGAAGTGTTAGACCTCTAAGAGAAAAATTTAAATGGTTGGGAAAGGCCATGGGATGTAGAAATATTTTTTTCACATTTTATTTCCTTGTAAAAACAGGTAAATCAATAGCGATTTTTGTACGCATAAGTACCCAGTGAACGGTTCGTTTAGCGTTATATATTGTTCTGGGTGGCCGTTGTATTGGTTTTTCGGAAGTGTTAGACCTGTAAGAGAAAAATTTAAATGGTTGGGAAAGGCCATGGGATGTAGAAATATTTTTTTCACATTTTATTTCCTTGTAAAAACAGGTAAATCAATAGGGATTTTCGTACGGATAAGTGCCCAGTGAACTTTTCGTTTAGCTTTATATATTGTTCCGGTTGGGCGTTGTATTGGTTCTTCGGAAGTGTTAGACCTGTAAGAGAAAAATTTAAATGGTTGGGAAAGGCCATGGGATGTAGAAATATTTATTTCACATTTTATTTCCTTGTAAAAACAAGTAAACCAATAGGGATTTTCGTATGGATAAGTGCCCAGTGAACGGTTCGTTTAGCTTTATATATTGTTCCGGTTGGGCGTTGTATTGGTTTTTCAGAAGTGTTAGACCTGTAAGAGAAAAATTTAAATGGTTGGGAAAGGCCATGGGATGTAGAAATATTTTTTTCACATTTTACTTCCTTGTAAAAAAAGGTAAAACAATAGGGATTTTCGTACGGATAAGTACCCAGTGAACGGTTCGTTTAGCTTTATATATTGTTCCGGGTGGGCGTTGTATTGGTTTTTCGGAAGTGTTAGACCTGTAAGAGAAAAATTTAAATGGTTGGGAAAGGCCATGGGATGTAGAAATATTTTTTTCACATTTTACTTCCTTGTAAAAAAAGGTAAATCAATAGGGATTTTCGTAGGGATAAGTACCCAGTTAACGGTTCGTTTAGCTTTATATATTGTTCCGGGTGGGCGTTGTATTGGTTTTTCGGAAGTGTTAGACCTGTAAGAGAAAAATTTAAATGGTTGGGAAAGGCCATGGGATGTAGAAATATTTTTTTCACATTTTATTTCCTTGTAAAAACAGGTAAATCAATAGGGATTTTCGTACGGATAAGTGCCCAGTGAACAGTTCGTTTAGCTTTATATATTGTTCCGGTTGGGCGTTGTATTGGTTTTTCGGAAGTGTTAGACCTGTAAGAGAAAAATTTAAATGGTTGGGAAAGGCCATGGGATGTAGAAATATTTTTTTCACATTTTATTTCCTTGTAAAAACAGGTAAATCAATAGGGATTTTCGTACGGATAAGTGCCCAGTGAACTGTTCGTTTAGCTTTATATATTGTTCCGGTTGGGCGTTGTATTGGTTCTTCGGAAGTGTTAGACCTGTAAGAGAAAAATTTAAATGGTTGGGAAAGGCCATGGGATGTAGAAATATTTTTTTTCACATTTTATTTCCTTGTAAAAACAAGTAAATCAATAGGGATTTTCGTACGGATAAGTGCCCAGTGAACGGTTCGTTTAGCTTTATATATTGTGCCGGTTGGGCGTTGTATTGGTTTTTCAGAAGTGTTAGACCTGTAAGAGAAAAATTTAAATGGTTGAGAAAGGGCATGGGATGTAGAAATATTTTTTTCACATTTTACTTCCTTGTAAAAACAGGTAAATCAACAGGGATTTTCGTACGGATAAGTACCCAGTGAACGGTTCGTTTAGCTTTATATATTGTTCCGGGTGGGCGTTGTATTGGTTTTTCGGAAGTGTTAGACCTGTAAGAGAAAAATTTAAATGGTTGGGAAAGGCCATGGGATGTAGAAATATTTTTTTCACATTTTACTTCCTTGTAAAAAAAGGTAAAATAATAGGGATTTTCGTACGGATAAGTACCCAGTGAACGGTTCGTTTAGCTTTATATATTGTTCCGGGTGGGCGTTGTATTGGTTTTTCGGAAGTGTTAGACCTGTAAGAGAAAAATTTAAATGGTTGGGAAAGGCCATGGGATGTAGAAATATTTTTTTCACATTTTATTTCCTTGTAAAAAAAGGTAAATCAACAGGGATTTTCGTACGGATAAGTACCCAGTGAACGGTTCGTTTAGCTTTATATATTGTTCCGGGTGGGCGTTGTATTGGTTTTTCGGAAGTGTTAGACCTCTAAGAGAAAAATTTAAATGGTTGGGAAAGGCCATGGGATGTAGAAATATTTTTTTCACATTTTACTTCCTTGTAAAAAAAGGTAAAACAATAGGGATTTTCGTAGGGATAAGTACCCAGTTAACGGTTCGTTTAGCTTTATATATTGTTCCGGGTGGGCGTTGTATTGGTTTTTCGGAAGTGTTAGACCTGTAAGAGAAAAATTTAAATGGTTGGGAAAGGCCATGGGATGTAGAAATATTTTTTTCACATTTTATTTCCTTGTAAAAACAGGTAAATCAATAGGGATTTTCGTACGGATAAGTGCCCAGTGAACGGTTCGTTTAGCTTTATATATTGTTCCGGTTGGGCGTTGTATTGGTTCTTCGGAAGTGTTAGACCTGTAAGAGAAAAATTTAAATGGTTGGGAAAGGCCATGGGATGTAGAAATATTTTTTTCACATTTTATTTCCTTGTAAAAACAAGTAAATCAATAGGGATTTTCGTACGGATAAGTGCCCAGTGAACGGTTCGTTTAGCTTTATATATTGTGCCGGTTGGGCATTGTATTGGTTTTTCGGAAGTGTTAGACCTGTAAGAGAAAAATTTAAATGGTTGGGAAAGGCCATGGGATGTAGAAATATTTTTTTCACATTTTACTTCCTTGTAAAAAAAGGTAAATCATCAGGGATTTTCGTACGGATAAGTACCCAGTGAACGGTTCGTTTAGCTTTATATATTGTTCCGGGTGGGAGTTGTATTGGTTTTTCGGAAGTGTTAGACCTGTAAAAGAAAAATTTAAATGGTTGGGAAAGGCCATGGGATGTAGAAATATTTTTTTCACATTTTACTTCCTTGTAAAAAAAGGTAAAATAATAGGGATTTTCGTAGCGATAAGTACCCAGTTAACGGTTCGTTTAGCTTTATATATTGTTCCGGGTGGGCGTTGTATTGGTTTTTCGGAAGTGTTAGACCTGTAAGAGAAAAATTTAAATGGTTGGGAAAGGCCATGGGATGTAGAAATATTTTTTTCACATTTTATTTCCTTGTAAAAATAAGTAAATCAATACGGATTTTCGTACGGATAAGTGCCCAGTGAACGGTTCGTTTAGCTTTATATATTGTTCCGGTTGGGCGTTGTATTGGTTTTTCGGAAGTGTTAGACCTCTAAGAGAAAAATTTAAATGGTTGGGAAAGGCCATGGGATGTAGAAATATTTTTTTCACATTTTATTTCCTTGTAAAAACAGGTAAATCAATAGCGATTTTTGTACGCATAAGTACCCAGTGAACGGTTCGTTTAGCGTTATATATTGTTCTGGGTGGCCGTTGTATTGGTTTTTCGGAAGTGTTAGACCTGTAAGAGAAAAATTTAAATGGTTGGGAAAGGCCATGGGATGTAGAAATATTTTTTTCACATTTTATTTCCTTGTAAAAACAGGTAAATCAATAGGGATTTTCGTACGGATAAGTGCCCAGTGAACTGTTCGTTTAGCTTTATATATTGTTCCGGTTGGGCGTTGTATTGGTTCTTCGGAAGTGTTAGACCTGTAAGAGAAAAATTTAAATGGTTGGGAAAGGCCATGGGATGTAGAAATATTTTTTTCACATTTTATTTCCTTGTAAAAACAAGTAAACCAATAGGGATTTTCGTATGGATAAGTGCCCAGTGAACGGTTCGTTTAGCTTTATATATTGTTCCGGTTGGGCGTTGTATTGGTTTTTCAGAAGTGTTAGACCTGTAAGAGAAAAATTTAAATGGTTGGGAAAGGCCATGGGATGTAGAAATATTTTTTCACATTTTACTTCCTTGTAAAAAAAGGTAAATCAATAGGAATTTTCGTACGGATAAGTACCCAGTGAACGGTTCGTTTAGCTTTATATATTGTTCCGGGTGGGCGTTGTATTGGTTTTTCGGAAGTGTTAGACCTGTAAGAGAAAAATTTAAATGGTTGGGAAAGGCCATGGGATGTAGAAATATTTTTTTCACATTTTACTTCCTTGTAAAAACAGTTAAATCAATAGGGATTTTCGTACGGATAAGTACCCAGTGAACGGTTCGTTTAGCTTTATATATTGTTCCGGGTGGGCGTTGTATTGGTTTTTCGCTAGTGTTAGACCTGTAAGAGAAAAATTTAAAGGGTTGGGATAGGCCATGGGATGTAGAAATATTTTTTTCACATTTTATTTCCTTGTAAAAAAAGGTAAATCAATTGCGATTTTCGTACGCATAAGTACCCAGTGAACAGTTCGTTTAGCTTTATATATTGTTCCGGTTGGGCGTTGTATTGGTTTTTCGGAAGTGTTAGACCTGTAAGAGAAAAATTTAAATGGTTGGGAAAGGCCATGGGATGTAGAAATATTTTTTTCACATTTTACTTCCTTGTAAAAAAAGGTAAATCAATAGGGATTTTCGTACGGATAAGTACCCAGTGAACGGTTCGTTTAGCTTTATATATTGTTCCGGGTGGGCGTTGTATTGGTTTTTCGGAAGTGTTAGACCTGTAAGAGAAAAATTTAAATGGTTGGGAAAGGCCATGGGATGTAGAAATATTTTTTTCACATTTTACTTCCTTGTAAAAAAAGGTAAATCATCAGGGATTTTCGTACGGATAAGTACCCAGTGAACGGTTCGTTTAGCTTTATATATTGTTCCGGGTGGGAGTTGTATTGGTTTTTCGGAAGTGTTAGACCTGTAAGAGAAAAATTTAAATGGTTGGGAAAGGCCATGGGATGTAGAAATATTTTTTTCACATTTTACTTCCTTGTAAAAAAAGGTAAAATAATAGGGATTTTCGTAGGGATAAGTACCCAGTTAACGGTTCGTTTAGCTTTATATATTGTTCCGGGTGGGCGTTGTATTGGTTTTTCGGAAGTGATAGACCTGTAAGAGAAAAATTTAAATGGTTGGGAAAGGCCATGGGATGTAGAAATATTTTCTTCACATTTTATTTCCTTGTAAAAATAAGTAAATCAATACGGATTTTCGTACGGATAAGTGCCCAGTGAACGGTTCGTTTAGCTTTATATATTGTTCCGGTTGGGCGTTGTATTGGTTTTTCGGAAGTGTTAGACCTCTAAGAGAAAAATTTAAATGGTTGGGAAAGGCCATGGGATGTAGAAATATTTTTTTCACATTTTATTTCCTTGTAAAAACAGGTAAATCAATAGCGATTTTTGTACGCATAAGTACCCAGTGAACGGTTCGTTTAGCGTTATATATTGTTCTGGGTGGCCGTTGTATTGGTTTTTCGGAAGTGTTAGACCTGTAAGAGAAAAATTTAAATGGTTGGGAAAGGCCATGGGATGTAGAAATATTTTTTTCACATTTTATTTCCTTGTAAAAACAGGTAAATCAATAGGGATTTTCGTACGGATAAGTGCCCAGTGAACTGTTCGTTTAGCTTTATATATTGTTCCGGTTGGGCGTTGTATTGGTTCTTCGGAAGTGTTAGACCTGTAAGAGAAAAATTTAAATGGTTGGGAAAGGCCATGGGATGTAGAAATATTTATTTCACATTTTATTTCCTTGTAAAAACAAGTAAACCAATAGGGATTTTCGTATGGATAAGTGCCCAGTGAACGGTTCGTTTAGCTTTATATATTGTTCCGGTTGGGCGTTGTATTGGTTTTTCAGAAGTGTTAGACCTGTAAGAGAAAAATTTAAATGGTTGGGAAAGGCCATGGGATGTAGAAATATTTTTTTCACATTTTACTTCCTTGTAAAAAAAGGTAAAACAATAGGGATTTTCGTACGGATAAGTACCCAGTGAACGGTTCGTTTAGCTTTATATATTGTTCCGGGTGGGCGTTGTATTGGTTTTTCGGAAGTGTTAGACCTGTAAGAGAAAAATTTAAATGGTTGGGAAAGGCCATGGGATGTAGAAATATTTTTTTCACATTTTACTTCCTTGTAAAAAAAGGTAAATCAATAGGGATTTTCGTAGGGATAAGTACCCAGTTAACGGTTCGTTTAGCTTTATATATTGTTCCGGGTGGGCGTTGTATTGGTTTTTCGGAAGTGTTAGACCTGTAAGAGAAAAATTTAAATGGTTGGGAAAGGCCATGGGATGTAGAAATATTTTTTTCACATTTTATTTCCTTGTAAAAACAGGTAAATCAATAGGGATTTTCGTACGGATAAGTGCCCAGTGAACAGTTCGTTTAGCTTTATATATTGTTCCGGTTGGGCGTTGTATTGGTTTTTCGGAAGTGTTAGACCTGTAAGAGAAAAATTTAAATGGTTGGGAAAGGCCATGGGATGTAGAAATATTTTTTTCACATTTTATTTCCTTGTAAAAACAGGTAAATCAATAGGGATTTTCGTACGGATAAGTGCCCAGTGAACTGTTCGTTTAGCTTTATATATTGTTCCGGTTGGGCGTTGTATTGGTTCTTCGGAAGTGTTAGACCTGTAAGAGAAAAATTTAAATGGTTGGGAAAGGCCATGGGATGTAGAAATATTTTTTTTCACATTTTATTTCCTTGTAAAAACAAGTAAATCAATAGGGATTTTCGTACGGATAAGTGCCCAGTGAACGGTTCGTTTAGCTTTATATATTGTGCCGGTTGGGCGTTGTATTGGTTTTTCAGAAGTGTTAGACCTGTAAGAGAAAAATTTAAATGGTTGAGAAAGGGCATGGGATGTAGAAATATTTTTTTCACATTTTGCTTCCTTGTAAAAACAGGTAAATCAACAGGGATTTTCGTACGGATAAGTACCCAGTGAACGGTTCGTTTAGCTTTATATATTGTTCCGGGTGGGCGTTGTATTGGTTTTTCGGAAGTGTTAGACCTGTAAGAGAAAAATTTAAATGGTTGGGAAAGGCCATGGGATGTAGAAATATTTTTTTCACATTTTACTTCCTTGTAAAAAAAGGTAAAATAATAGGGATTTTCGTAGGGATAAGTACCCAGTTAACGGTTCGTTTAGCTTTATATATTGTTCTGGGTGGGCGTTGTATTGGTTTTTCGGAAGTGTTAGACCTGTAAGAGAAAAATTTAAATGGTTGGGAAAGGCCATGGGATGTAGAAATATTTTTTTCACATTTTATTTCCTTGTAAAAAAAGGTAAATCAACAGGGATTTTCGTACGGATAAGTACCCAGTGAACGGTTCGTTTAGCTTTATATATTGTTCCGGGTGGGCGTTGTATTGGTTTTTCGGAAGTGTTAGACCTCTAAGAGAAAAATTTAAATGGTTGGGAAAGGCCATGGGATGTAGAAATATTTTTTTCACATTTTACTTCCTTGTAAAAAAAGGTAAAACAATAGGGATTTTCGTAGGGATAAGTACCCAGTTAACGGTTCGTTTAGCTTTATATATTGTTCCGGGTGGGCGTTGTATTGGTTTTTCGGAAGTGTTAGACCTGTAAGAGAAAAATTTAAATGGTTGGGAAAGGCCATGGGATGTAGAAATATTTTTTTCACATTTTATTTCCTTGTAAAAACAGGTAAATCAATAGGGATTTTCGTACGGATAAGTGCCCAGTGAACTGTTCGTTTAGCTTTATATATTGTTCCGGTTGGGCGTTGTATTGGTTCTTCGGAAGTGTTAGACCTGTAAGAGAAAAATTTAAATGTTTGGGAAAGGCCATGGGATGTAGAAATATTTTTTTCACATTTTATTTCCTTGTAAAAACAAGTAAACCAATAGGGATTTTCGTATGGATAAGTGCCCAGTGAACGGTTCGTTTAGCTTTATATATTGTTCCGGTTGGGCGTTGTATTGGTTTTTCAGAAGTGTTAGACCTGTAAGAGAAAAATTTAAATGGTTGGGAAAGGCCATGGGATGTAGAAATATTTTTTTCACATTTTACTTCCTTGTAAAAAAAGGTAAATCAATAGGAATTTTCGTACGGATAAGTACCCAGTGAACAGTTCGTTTAGCTTTATATATTGTTCCGGGTGGGCGTTGTATTGGTTTTTCGGAAGTGTTAGACCTGTAAGAAAAAAATTTAAATGGTTGGGAAAGGCCATGGGATGTAGAAATATTTTTTTCACATTTTACTTCTTTGTAAAAAAAGGTAAAACAATAGGGATTTTCGTACGGATAAGTACCCAGTGAACGGTTCGTTTAGCTTTATATATTGTTCCGGGTGGGCGTTGTATTGGTTTTTCGGAAGTGTTAGACCTGTAAGAGAAGAATTTAAATGGTTGGGAAAGGCCATGGGATGTAGAAATATTTTTTTCACATTTTACTTCCTTGTAAAAACAGTTAAATCAATAGGGATTTTCGTACGGATAAGTACCCAGTGAACGGTTCGTTTAGCTTTATATATTGTTCCGGGTGGGCGTTGTATTGGTTTTTCGCTAGTGTTAGACCTGTAAGAGAAAAATTTAAAGGGTTGGGATAGGCCATGGGATGTAGAAATATTTTTTTCACATTTTATTTCCTTGTAAAAACAGGTAAATCAATAGGGATTTTCGTACGGAAAAGTACCCAGTGAACAGTTCGTTTAGCTTTATATATTGTTCCGGTTGGGCGTTGTATTGGTTTTTCGGAAGTGTTAGACCTGTAAGAGAAAAATTTAAATGGTTGGGAAAGGCCATGGGATGTAGAAATATTTTTTTCACATTTTATTTCCTTGTAAAAACAGGTAAATCAATAGGGATTTTCGTACGGATAAGTGCCCAGTGAACTGTTCGTTTAGCTTTATATATTGTTCCGGTTGGGCGTTGTATTGGTTCTTCGGAAGTGTTAGACCTGTAAGAGAAAAATTTAAATGGTTGGGAAAGGCCATGGGATGTAGAAATATTTTTTTCACATTTTACTTCCTTGTAAAAAAAGGTAAATCATCAGGGATTTTCGTACGGATAAGTACCCAGTGAACGGTTCGTTTAGCTTTATATATTGTTCCGGGTGGGAGTTGTATTGGTTTTTCGGAAGTGTTAGACCTGTAAGAGAAAAATTTAAATGGTTGGGAAAGGCCATGGGATGTAGAAATATTTTTTTCACATTTTACTTCCTTGTAAAAAAAGGTAAAATAATAGGGATTTTCGTAGGGATAAGTACCCAGTTAACGGTTCGTTTAGCTTTATATATTGTTCCGGGTGGGCGTTGTATTGGTTTTTCGGAAGTGATAGACCTGTAAGAGAAAAATTTAAATGGTTGGGAAAGGCCATGGGATGTAGAAATATTTTCTTCACATTTTATTTCCTTGTAAAAATAAGTAAATCAATACGGATTTTCGTACGGATAAGTGCCCAGTGAACGGTTCGTTTAGCTTTATATATTGTTCCGGTTGGGCGTTGTATTGGTTTTTCGGAAGTGTTAGACCTCTAAGAGAAAAATTTAAATGGTTGGGAAAGGCCATGGGATGTAGAAATATTTTTTTCACATTTTATTTCCTTGTAAAAACAGGTAAATCAATAGCGATTTTTGTACGCATAAGTACCCAGTGAACGGTTCGTTTAGCGTTATATATTGTTCTGGGTGGCCGTTGTATTGGTTTTTCGGAAGTGTTAGACCTGTAAGAGAAAAATTTAAATGGTTGGGAAAGGCCATGGGATGTAGAAATATTTTTTTCACATTTTATTTCCTTGTAAAAACAGGTAAATCAATAGGGATTTTCGTACGGATAAGTGCCCAGTGAACTGTTCGTTTAGCTTTATATATTGTTCCGGTTGGGCGTTGTATTGGTTCTTCGGAAGTGTTAGACCTGTAAGAGAAAAATTTAAATGGTTGGGAAAGGCCATGGGATGTAGAAATATTTATTTCACATTTTATTTCCTTGTAAAAACAAGTAAACCAATAGGGATTTTCGTATGGATAAGTGCCCAGTGAACGGTTCGTTTAGCTTTATATATTGTTCCGGTTGGGCGTTGTATTGGTTTTTCAGAAGTGTTAGACCTGTAAGAGAAAAATTTAAATGGTTGGGAAAGGCCATGGGATGTAGAAATATTTTTTTCACATTTTACTTCCTTGTAAAAAAAGGTAAAACAATAGGGATTTTCGTACGGATAAGTACCCAGTGAACGGTTCGTTTAGCTTTATATATTGTTCCGGGTGGGCGTTGTATTGGTTTTTCGGAAGTGTTAGACCTGTAAGAGAAAAATTTAAATGGTTGGGAAAGGCCATGGGATGTAGAAATATTTTTTTCACATTTTACTTCCTTGTAAAAAAAGGTAAATCAATAGGGATTTTCGTAGGGATAAGTACCCAGTTAACGGTTCGTTTAGCTTTATATATTGTTCCGGGTGGGCGTTGTATTGGTTTTTCGGAAGTGTTAGACCTGTAAGAGAAAAATTTAAATGGTTGGGAAAGGCCATGGGATGTAGAAATATTTTTTTCACATTTTATTTCCTTGTAAAAACAGGTAAATCAATAGGGATTTTCGTACGGATAAGTGCCCAGTGAACAGTTCGTTTAGCTTTATATATTGTTCCGGTTGGGCGTTGTATTGGTTTTTCGGAAGTGTTAGACCTGTAAGAGAAAAATTTAAATGGTTGGGAAAGGCCATGGGATGTAGAAATATTTTTTTCACATTTTATTTCCTTGTAAAAACAGGTAAATCAATAGGGATTTTCGTACGGATAAGTGCCCAGTGAACTGTTCGTTTAGCTTTATATATTGTTCCGGTTGGGCGTTGTATTGGTTCTTCGGAAGTGTTAGACCTGTAAGAGAAAAATTTAAATGGTTGGGAAAGGCCATGGGATGTAGAAATATTTTTTTTCACATTTTATTTCCTTGTAAAAACAAGTAAATCAATAGGGATTTTCGTACGGATAAGTGCCCAGTGAACGGTTCGTTTAGCTTTATATATTGTGCCGGTTGGGCGTTGTATTGGTTTTTCAGAAGTGTTAGACCTGTAAGAGAAAAATTTAAATGGTTGAGAAAGGGCATGGGATGTAGAAATATTTTTTTCACATTTTGCTTCCTTGTAAAAACAGGTAAATCAACAGGGATTTTCGTACGGATAAGTACCCAGTGAACGGTTCGTTTAGCTTTATATATTGTTCCGGGTGGGCGTTGTATTGGTTTTTCGGAAGTGTTAGACCTGTAAGAGAAAAATTTAAATGGTTGGGAAAGGCCATGGGATGTAGAAATATTTTTTTCACATTTTACTTCCTTGTAAAAAAAGGTAAAATAATAGGGATTTTCGTAGGGATAAGTACCCAGTTAACGGTTCGTTTAGCTTTATATATTGTTCCGGGTGGGCGTTGTATTGGTTTTTCGGAAGTGTTAGACCTGTAAGAGAAAAATTTAAATGGTTGGGAAAGGCCATGGGATGTAGAAATATTTTTTTCACATTTTATTTCCTTGTAAAAAAAGGTAAATCAACAGGGATTTTCGTACGGATAAGTACCCAGTGAACGGTTCGTTTAGCTTTATATATTGTTCCGGGTGGGCGTTGTATTGGTTTTTCGGAAGTGTTAGACCTCTAAGAGAAAAATTTAAATGGTTGGGAAAGGCCATGGGATGTAGAAATATTTTTTTCACATTTTACTTCCTTGTAAAAAAAGGTAAAACAATAGGGATTTTCGTAGGGATAAGTACCCAGTTAACGGTTCGTTTAGCTTTATATATTGTTCCGGGTGGGCGTTGTATTGGTTTTTCGGAAGTGTTAGACCTGTAAGAGAAAAATTTAAATGGTTGGGAAAGGCCATGGGATGTAGAAATATTTTTTTCACATTTTATTTCCTTGTAAAAACAGGTAAATCAATAGGGATTTTCGTACGGATAAGTGCCCAGTGAACTGTTCGTTTAGCTTTATATATTGTTCCGGTTGGGCGTTGTATTGGTTCTTCGGAAGTGTTAGACCTGTAAGAGAAAAATTTAAATGTTTGGGAAAGGCCATGGGATGTAGAAATATTTTTTTCACATTTTATTTCCTTGTAAAAACAAGTAAACCAATAGGGATTTTCGTATGGATAAGTGCCCAGTGAACGGTTCGTTTAGCTTTATATATTGTTCCGGTTGGGCGTTGTATTGGTTTTTCAGAAGTGTTAGACCTGTAAGAGAAAAATTTAAATGGTTGGGAAAGGCCATGGGATGTAGAAATATTTTTTTCACATTTTACTTCCTTGTAAAAAAAGGTAAATCAATAGGAATTTTCGTACGGATAAGTACCCAGTGAACGGTTCGTTTAGCTTTATATATTGTTCCGGGTGGGCGTTGTATTGGTTTTTCGGAAGTGTTAGACCTGTAAGAAAAAAATTTAAATGGTTGGGAAAGGCCATGGGATGTAGAAATATTTTTTTCACATTTTACTTCTTTGTAAAAAAAGGTAAAACAATAGGGATTTTCGTACGGATAAGTACCCAGTGAACGGTTCGTTTAGCTTTATATATTGTTCCGGGTGGGCGTTGTATTGGTTTTTCGGAAGTGTTAGACCTGTAAGAGAAAAATTTAAATGGTTGGGAAAGGCCATGGGATGTAGAAATATTTTTTTCACATTTTACTTCCTTGTAAAAACAGTTAAATCAATAGGGATTTTCGTACGGATAAGTACCCAGTGAACGGTTCGTTTAGCTTTATATATTGTTCCGGGTGGGCGTTGTATTGGTTTTTCGCTAGTGTTAGACCTGTAAGAGAAAAATTTAAAGGGTTGGGATAGGCCATGGGATGTAGAAATATTTTTTTCACATTTTATTTCCTTGTAAAAACAGGTAAATCA
Organism: Paroedura picta; assembly: GCF_049243985.1. NCBI lineage: Eukaryota > Metazoa > Chordata > Lepidosauria > Squamata > Gekkonidae > Paroedura > Paroedura picta. Next base: position 108,787,394 of record NC_135375.1, read on the forward strand.
ATAGGGATTTTCGTACGGAAAAGTACCCAGTGAACAGTTCGTTTAGCTTTATATATTGTTCCGGTTGGGCGTTGTATTGGTTTTTCGGAAGTGTTAGACCTGTAAGAGAAAAATTTAAATGGTTGGGAAAGGCCATGGGATGTAGAAATATTTTTTTCACATTTTATTTCCTTGTAAAAACAGGTAAATCAATAGGGATTTTCGTACGGATAAGTGCCCAGTGAACTGTTCGTTTAGCTTTATATATTGTTCCGGTTGGGCGTTGTATTGGTTCTTCGGAAGTGTTAGACCTGTAAGAGAAAAATTTAAATGTTTGGGAAAGGCCATGGGATGTAGAAATATTTTTTTCACATTTTATTTCCTTGTAAAAACAAGTAAACCAATAGGGATTTTCGTATGGATAAGTGCCCAGTGAACGGTTCGTTTAGCTTTATATATTGTTCCGGTTGGGCGTTGTATTGGTTTTTCAGAAGTGTTAGACCTGTAAGAGAAAAATTTAAATGGTTGGGAAAGGCCATGGGATGTAGAAATATTTTTTTCACATTTTACTTCCTTGTAAAAAAAGGTAAATCAATAGGAATTTTCGTACGGATAAGTACCCAGTGAACGGTTCGTTTAGCTTTATATATTGTTCCGGGTGGGCGTTGTATTGGTTTTTCGGAAGTGTTAGACCTGTAAGAAAAAAATTTAAATGGTTGGGAAAGGCCATGGGATGTAGAAATATTTTTTTCACATTTTACTTCTTTGTAAAAAAAGGTAAAACAATAGGGATTTTCGTACGGATAAGTACCCAGTGAACGGTTCGTTTAGCTTTATATATTGTTCCGGGTGGGCGTTGTATTGGTTTTTCGGAAGTGTTAGACCTGTAAGAGAAAAATTTAAATGGTTGGGAAAGGCCATGGGATGTAGAAATATTTTTTTCACATTTTACTTCCTTGTAAAAACAGTTAAATCAATAGGGATTTTCGTACGGATAAGTACCCAGTGAACGGTTCGTTTAGCTTTATATATTGTTCCGGGTGGGCGTTGTATTGGTTTTTCGCTAGTGTTAGACCTGTAAGAGAAAAATTTAAAGGGTTGGGATAGGCCATGGGATGTAGAAATATTTTTTTCACATTTTATTTCCTTGTAAAAAAAGGTAAATCAATTGCGATTTTCGTACGCATAAGTACCCAGTGAACAGTTCGTTTAGCTTTATATATTGTTCCGGTTGGGCGTTGTATTGGTTTTTCGGAAGTGTTAGACCTGTAAGAGAAAAATTTAAATGGTTGGGAAAGGCCATGGGATGTAGAAATATTTTTTTCACATTTTACTTCCTTGTAAAAAAAGGTAAATCAATAGGGATTTTCGTACGGATAAGTACCCAGTGAACGGTTCGTTTAGCTTTATATATTGTTCCGGGTGGGCGTTGTATTGGTTTATCGGAAGTGTTAGACCTGTAAGAGAAAAATTTAAATGGTTGGGAAAGGCCATGGGATGTAGAAATATTTTTTTCACATTTTACTTCCTTGTAAAAAAAGGTAAATCAATAGGGATTTTCGTACGGATCAGTACCCTGTGAATGGTTCGTTTAGCTTTATATATTGTTCCGGTTGGGCGTTGTATTGGTTTTTCGGAAGTGTTAGACCTGTAAGAGAAAAATTTAAATGGTTGGGAAAGGCCATGGGATGTAGAAATATTTTTTTCACATTTTATTTCCTTGTAAAAACAGGTAAATCAATAGGGATTTTCGTACGGATAAGTGCCCAGTGAACAGTTCGTTTAGCTTTATATATTGTTCCGGTTGGGCGTTGTATTGGTTCTTCGGAAGTGTTAGACCTGTAAGAGAAAAATTTAAATGGTTGGGAAAGGCCATGGGATGTAGAAATATTTTTTTTCACATTTTATTTCCTTGTAAAAACAAGTAAATCAATAGGGATTTTCGTACGGATAAGTGCCCAGTGAACGGTTCGTTTAGCTTTATATATTGTGCCGGTTGGGCGTTGTATTGGTTTTTCAGAAGTGTTAGACCTGTAAGAGAAAAATTTAAATGGTTGAGAAAGGGCATGGGATGTAGAAATATTTTTTTCACATTTTACTTCCTTGTAAAAAAAGGTAAATCAACAGGGATTTTCGTACGGATAAGTACCCAGTGAACGGTTCGTTTAGCTTTATATATTGTTCCGGGTGGGCGTTGTATTGGTTTTTCGGAAGTGTTAGACCTGTAAGAGAAAAATTTAAATGGTTGGGAAAGGCCATGGGATGTAGAAATATTTTTTTCACATTTTACTTCCTTGTAAAAAAAGGTAAAATAATAGGGATTTTCGTAGGGATAAGTACCCAGTTAACGGTTCGTTTAGCTTTATATATTGTTCCGGGTGGGCGTTGTATTGGTTTTTCGGAAGTGTTAGACCTGTAAGAGAAAAATTTAAATGGTTGGGAAAGGCCATGGGATGTAGAAATATTTTTTTCACATTTTATTTCCTTGTAAAAAAAGGTAAATCAACAGGGATTTTCGTACGGATAAGTACCCAGTGAACGGTTCGTTTAGCTTTATATATTGTTCCGGGTGGGCGTTGTATTGGTTTTTCGGAAGTGTTAGACCTCTAAGAGAAAAATTTAAATGGTTGGGAAAGGCCATGGGATGTAGAAATATTTTTTTCACATTTTACTTCCTTGTAAAAAAAGGTAAAACAATAGGGATTTTCGTAGGGATAAGTACCCAGTTAACGGTTCGTTTAGCTTTATATATTGTTCCGGGTGGGCGTTGTATTGGTTTTTCGGAAGTGTTAGACCTGTAAGAGAAAAATTTAAATGGTTGGGAAAGGCCATGGGATGTAGAAATATTTTTTTCACATTTTACTTCCTTGTAAAAACAGGTAAATCAATAGGGATTTTCGTTACGGATAAGTACCCAGTGAACGGTTCGTTTAGCTTTATATATTGTTCCGGGTGGGCGTTGTATTGGTTTTTCGGAAGTGTTAGACCTGTAAGAGAAAAATTTAAATGGTTGGGATAGGCCATGGGATGTAGAAATATTTTTTTCACATTTTATTTCCTTGTAAAAACAGGTAAATCAATAGCGATTTTCGTACGCATAAGTACCCAGTGAACAGTTCGTTTAGCTTTATATATTGTTCCGGTTGGGCGTTGTATTGGTTTTTCGGAAGTGTTAGACCTGTAAGAGAAAAATTTAAATGGTTGGGAAAGGCCATGGGATGTAGAAATATTTTTTTCACATTTTATTTCCTTGTAAAAACAAGTAAATCAATAGGGATTTTCGTACGGATAAGTACCCAGTGAACGGTTCGTTTAGCTTTATATATTGTTCCGGGTGGGCGTTGTATTGGTTTTTCGGAAGTGTTAGACCTGTAAGATAAAAATTTAAATGGTTGGGAAAGGCCATGGGATGTAGAAATATTTTTTTCACATTTTACTTCCTTGTAAAAAAAGGTAAAACAATAGGGATTTTCGTAGGGATAAGTACCCAGTTAACGGTTCGTTTAGCTTTATATATTGTTCCGGGTGGGCGTTGTATTGGTTTTTCGGAAGTGTTAGACCTGTAAGAGAAAAATTTAAATGGTTGGGAAAGGCCATGGGATGTAGAAATATTTTTTTCACATTTTACTTCCTTGTAAAAATAGGTAAATCAATAGGGATTTTCGTACGGATAAGTACCCAGTGAACGGTTCGTTTAGCTTTATATATTGTTCCGGGTGGGCGTTGTATTGGTTTTTCGGAAGTGTTAGACCTGTAAGAGAAAAATTTAAATGGTTGGGAAAGGCCATGGGATGTAGAAATATTTTTTTCACATTTTACATCCTTGTAAAAACAGGTAAATCAATAGGGATTTTCGTACGGATAAGTACCCAGTGAACGGTTCGTTTAGCTTTATATATTGTTCCGAGTGGGCGTTGAATTGGTTTTTCGGAAGTGTTAGACCTGTAAGAGAAAAATTTAAATGGTTGGGAAAGGCCATGGGATGTAGAAATATTTTTTTCACATTTTACTTCCTTGTAAAAACAGGTAAATCAATAGGGATTTTCGTACGGATAAGTACCCAGTGAACGGTTCGTTTAGCTTTATATATTGTTCCGGGTGGGAGTTGTATTGGTTTTTCGGAAGTGTTAGACTTGTAAGCGAAAGATTTAAATGGTTGGGATAGGCCATGGGATGTAGAAATATTTTTTTCACATTTTATTTCCTTGTAAAAACAGGTAAATCAATAGCTATTTTCGTACGCATAAGTACCCAGTGAACAGTTCGTTTAGCTTTATATATTGTTCCGGTTGGGCGTTGTATTGGTTTTTCGGAAGTGTTAGACCTGTAAGAGAAAAATTTAAATGGTTGGGAAAGGCCATGGGATGTAGAAATATTTTTTTCACATTTTATTTCCTTGTAAAAACAGGTAAATCAATAGGGATTTTCGTACGGATAAGTGCCCAGTGAACTGTTCGTTTAGCTTTATATATTGTTCCGGTTGGGCGTTGTATTGGTTCTTCGGAAGTGTTAGACCTGTAAGAGAAAAATTTAAATGGTTGGGAAAGGCCATGGGATGTAGAAATATTTTTTTCACATTTTATTTCCTTGTAAAAACAAGTAAATCAATAGGGATTTTCGTACGGATAAGTACCCAGTGAACGGTTCGTTTAGCTTTATATATTGTTCCGGGTGGGCGTTGTATTGGTTTTTCGGAAGTGTTAGACCTGTAAGAGAAAAATTTAAATGGTTGGGAAAGGCCATGGGATGTAGAAATATTTTTTTCACATTTTACTTCCTTGTAAAAAAAGGTAAAATAATAGGGATTTTCGTAGGGATATGTACCCAGTTAACGGTTCGTTTAGCTTTATATATTGTTCCGGGTGGGCGTTGTATTGGTTTTTCGGAAGTGTTAGACCTGTAAGAGAAAAATTTAAATGGTTGGGAAAGGCCATGGGATGTAGAAATATTTTTTTCACATTTTATTTCCTTGTAAAAATGAGTAAATCAATAGGGATTTTCGTACGGTAAGTGCCCAGTGAACGGTTCGTTTAGCTTTATATATTGTTCCGGTTGGGCGTTGTATTGGTTTTTCGGAAGTGTTAGACCTCTAAGAGAAAAATTTAAATGGTTGGGAAAGGCCATGGGATGTAGAAATATTTTTTTCACATTTTATTTCCTTGTAAAAACAGGTAAATCAATAGCGATTTTTGTACGCATAAGTACCCAGTGAACGGTTCGTTTAGCGTTATATATTGTTCTGGGTGGCCGTTGTATTGGTTTTTCGGAAGTGTTAGACCTGTAAGAGAAAAATTTAAATGGTTGGGAAAGGCCATGGGATGTAGAAATATTTTTTTCACATTTTATTTCCTTGTAAAAACAGGTAAATCAATAGGGATTTTCGTACGGATAAGTGCCCAGTGAACTGTTCGTTTAGCTTTATATATTGTTCCGGTTGGGCGTTGTATTGGTTCTTCGGAAGTGTTAGACCTATAAGAGAAAAATTTAAATGGTTGGGAAAGGCCATGGGATGTAGAAATATTTTTTTCACATTTTATTTCCTTGTAAAAACAAGTAAATCAATAGGGATTTTCGTACGGATAAGTGCCCAGTGAACGGTTCGTTTAGCTTTATATATTGTGCCGGTTGGGCGTTGTATTGGTTTTTCAGAAGTGTTAGACCTGTAAGAGAAAAATTTAAATGGTTGAGAAAGGCCATGGGATGTAGAAATATTTTTTTCACATTTTACTTCCTTGTAAAAAAAGGTAAATCAACAGGGATTTTCGTACGGATAAGTACCCAGTGAACGGTTCGTTTAGCTTTATATATTGTTCCGGGTGGGCGTTGTATTGGTTTTTCGGAAGTGTTAGACCTGTAAGAGAAAAATTTAAATGGTTGGGAAAGGCCATGGGATGTAGAAATATTTTTTTCACATTTTACTTCCTTGTAAAAAAAGGTAAAATAATAGGGATTTTCGTAGGGATAAGTACCCAGTTAACGGTTCGTTTAGCTTTATATATTGTTCCGGGTGGGCGTTGTATTGGTTTTTCGGAAGTGTTAGACCTGTAAGAGAAAAATTTAAATGGTTGGGAAAGGCCATGGGATGTAGAAATATTTTTTTCACATTTTATTTCCTTGTAAAAATAAGTAAATCAATAGGGATTTTCGTACGGATAAGTGCCCAGTGAACGGTTCGTTTAGCTTTATATATTGTTCCGGTTGGGCGTTGTATTGGTTTTTCGGAAGTGTTAGACCTCTAAGAGAAAAATTTAAATGGTTGGGAAAGGCCATGGGATGTAGAAATATTTTTTTCACATTTTATTTCCTTGTAAAAACAGGTAAATCAATAGCGATTTTTGTACGCATAAGTACCCAGTGAACGGTTCGTTTAGCGTTATATATTGTTCTGGGTGGCCGTTGTATTGGTTTTTCGGAAGTGTTAGACCTGTAAGAGAAAAATTTAAATGGTTGGGAAAGGCCATGGGATGTAGAAATATTTTTTCACATTTTATTTCCTTGTAAAAACAGGTAAATCAATAGGGATTTTCGTACGGATAAGTGCCCAGTGAACTGTTCGTTTAGCTTTATATATTGTTCCGGTTGGGCGTTGTATTGGTTCTTCGGAAGTGTTAGACCTGTAAGAGAAAAATTTAAATGGTTGGGAAAGGCCATGGGATGTAGAAATATTTTTTTCACATTTTATTTCCTTGTAAAAACAAGTAAATCAATAGGGATTTTCGTACGGATAAGTGCCCAGTGAACGGTTCGTTTAGCTTTATATATTGTTCCGGTTGGGCGTTGTATTGGTTTTTCGGAAGTGTTAGACCTGTAAGAGAAAAATTTAAATGGTTGGGAAAGGCCATGGGATGTAGAAATATTTTTTTCACATTTTACTTCCTTGTAAAAAAGGTAAATCAACAGGGATTTTCGTACGGATAAGTACCCAGTGAACGGTTCGTTTAGCTTTATATATTGTTCCGGGTGGGCGTTGTATTGGTTTTTCGGAAGTGTTAGACCTGTAAGAGAAAAATTTAAATGGTTGGGAAAGGCCATGGGATGTAGAAATATTTTTTTCACATTTTACTTCCTTGTAAAAAAAGGTAAAACAATAGGGATTTTCGTAGGGATAAGTACCCAGTTAACGGTACGTTTAGCTTTATATATTGTTCCGGTTGGGCGTTGTATTGGTTTTTCGGAAGTGTTAGACCTCTAAGAGAAAAATTTAAATGGTTGGGAAAGGCCATGGGATGTAGAAATATTTTTTTCACATTTTATTTCCATGTAAAAACAGGTAAATCAATAGCGATTCTTGTACGCATAAGTACCCAGTGAACGGTTCGTTTAGCGTTATATATTGTTCTGGGTGGCCGTTGTATTGGTTTTTCGGAAGTGTTAGACCTGTAAGAGAAAAATTTAAATGGTTGGGAAAGGCCATGGGATGTAGAAATATTTTTTTCACATTTTATTTCCTTGTAAAAACAGGTAAATCAATAGGGATTTTCGTACGGATAAGTGCCCAGTGAACTGTTCGTTTAGCTTTATATATTGTTCCGGTTGGGCGTTGTATTGGTTCTTCGGAAGTGTTAGACCTGTAAGAGAAAAATTTAAATGGTTGGGAAAGGCCATGGGATGTAGAAATATTTTTTTCACATTTTATTTCCTTGTAAAAACAAGTAAATCAATAGGGATTTTCGTACGGATAAGTGCCCAGTGAACGGTTCGTTTAGCTTTATATATTGTTCCGGTTGGGCGTTGTATTGGTTTTTCGGAAGTGTTAGACCTGTAAGAGAAAAATTTAAATGGTTGGGAAAGGCCATGGGATGTAGAAATATTTTTTTCACATTTTACTTCCTTGTAAAAAAGGTAAATCAACAGGGATTTTCGTACGGATAAGTACCCAGTGAACGGTTCGTTTAGCTTTATATATTGTTCCGGGTGGGCGTTGTATTGGTTTTTCGGAAGTGTTAGACCTGTAAGAGAAAAATTTAAATGGTTGGGAAAGGCCATGGGATGTAGAAATATTTTTTTCACATTTTACTTCCTTGTAAAAAAAGGTAAAACAATAGGGATTTTCGTAGGGATAAGTACCCAGTAAACGGTACGTTTAGCTTTATATATTGTTCCGGGTGGGCGTTGTATTGGTTTTTCGGAAGTGTTAGACCTGTAAGAGAAAAATTTAAATGGTTGGGAAAGGCCATGGGATGTAGAAATATTTTTTTCACATTTTACTTCCTTGTAAAAACAGGTAAATCAATAGGGATTTTCGTACGGATAAGTACCCAGTGAACGGTTCGTTTAGCTTTATATATTGTTCCGGGTGGGCGTTGTATTGGTTTTTCGGAAGTGTTAGACCTGTAAGAGAAAAATTTACATGGTTGGGAAAGGCCATGGGATGTAGAAATATTTTTTTCACATTTTATTTCCTTGTAAAAACAAGTAAATCAATAGGGATTTTCGTACGGATAAGTGCCCAGTGAACGGTTCGTTTAGCTTTATATATTGTTCCGGTTGGGCGTTGTATTGGTTTTTCGGAAGTGTTAGACCTCTAAGAGAAAAATTTAAATGGTTGGGAAAGGCCATGGGATGTAGAAATATTTTTTTCACATTTTATTTCCTTGTAAAAACAGGTAAATCAATAGGGATTTTTGTACGCATAAGTGCCCAGTGAACGGTTCATTTAGCTTTATATATTGTTCTGGGTGGCCGTTGTATTGGTTTTTCGGAAGTGTTAGACCTGTAAGAGAAAAATTTAAATGGTTGGGAAAGGCCATGGGATGTAGAAATATTTTTTTCACATTTTATTTCCTTGTAAAAACAGGTAAATCTATAGGGATTTTCGTACGGATAAGTGCCCAGAGAACGGTTCGTTTAGCTTTATATATTGTTCCGGTTGGGCGTTGTATTGGTTTTTCGGAAGTGTTAGACCTGTAAGAGAAAAATTTAAATGGTTGGGAAAGGCCATGGGATGTAGAAATATTTTTTTCACATTTTACTTCCTTGTAAAAACAGGTAAATCAATAGGGATTTTCGTACGGATAAGTACCCAGTGAACGGTTCGTTTAGCTTTATATATTGTTCCGGGTGGGAGTTGTATTGGTTTTTCGGAAGTGTTAGACCTGTAAGAGAAAAATTTAAATGGTTGGGATAGGCCACGGGATGTAGAAATATTTTTTTCACATTTTATTTCCTTGTAAAAACAGGTAAATCAATAGCGATTTTCATACGCATAAGTACCCAGTGAACAGTTCGTTTAGCTTTATATATTGTTCCGGTTGGGCGTTGTATTGGTTTTTCGGAAGTGTTAGACCTGTAAGAGAAAAATTTAAATGGTTGGGAAAGGCCATGGGATGTAGAAATATTTTTTTCACATTTTACTTCCTTGTAAAAAAAGGTAAATCAATAGGGATTTTCGTACGGATAAGTGCCCAGTGAACGGTTCGTTTAGCTTTATATATTGTTCCGGTTGGGCGTTGTATTGGTTTTTCGGAAGTGTTAGACCTCTAAGAGAAAAATTTAAATGGTTGGGAAAGGCCATGGGATGTAGAAATATTTTTTTCACATTTTATTTCCTTGTAAAAACAGGTAAATCAATAGCGATTTTTGTACGCATAAGTACCCAGTGAACGGTTCGTTTAGCGTTATATATTGTTCTGGGTGGCCGTTGTATTGGTTTTTCGGAAGTGTTAGACCTGTAAGAGAAAAATTTAAATGGTTGGGAAAGGCCATGGGATGTAGAAATATTTTTTTCACATTTTATTTCCTTGTAAAAACAGGTAAATCAATAGGGATTTTCGTACGGATAAGTGCCCAGTGAACTGTTCGTTTAGCTTTATATATTGTTCCGGTTGGGCGTTGTATTGGTTCTTCGGAAGTGTTAGACCTGTAAGAGAAAAATTTAAATGGTTGGGAAAGGCCATGGGATGTAGAAATATTTTTTTCACATTTTATTTCCTTGTAAAAACAAGTAAATCAATAGGGATTTTCGTACGGATAAGTGCCCAGTGAACGGTTCGTTTAGCTTTATATATTGTTCCGGTTGGGCGTTGTATTGGTTTTTCGGAAGTGTTAGACCTGTAAGAGAAAAATTTAAATGGTTGGGAAAGGCCATGGGATGTAGAAATATTTTTTTCACATTTTACTTCCTTGTAAAAAAGGTAAATCAACAGGGATTTTCGTACGGATAAGTACCCAGTGAACGGTTCGTTTAGCTTTATATATTGTTCCGGGTGGGCGTTGTATTGGTTTTTCGGAAGTGTTAGACCTGTAAGAGAAAAATTTAAATGGTTGGGAAAGGCCATGGGATGTAGAAATATTTTTTTCACATTTTACTTCCTTGTAAAAAAAGGTAAAACAATAGGGATTTTCGTAGGGATAAGTACCCAGTTAACGGTACGTTTAGCTTTATATATTGTTCCGGTTGGGCGTTGTATTGGTTTTTCGGAAGTGTTAGACCTCTAAGAGAAAAATTTACATGGTTGGGAAAGGCCATGGGATGTAGAAATATTTTTTTCACATTTTATTTCCTTGTAAAAACAGGTAAATCAATAGCGATTTTTGTACGCATAAGTACCCAGTGAACGGTTCGTTTAGCGTTATATATTGTTCTGGGTGGCCGTTGTATTGGTTTTTCGGAAGTGTTAGACCTGTAAGAGAAAAATTTAAATGGTTGGGAAAGGCCATGGGATGTAGAAATATTTTTTTCACATTTTATTTCCTTGTAAAAACAGGTAAATCAATAGGGATTTTCGTACGGATAAGTGCCCAGTGAACTGTTCGTTTAGCTTTATATATTGTTCCGGTTGGGCGTTGTATTGGTTCTTCGGAAGTGTTAGACCTGTAAGAGAAAAATTTAAATGGTTGGGAAAGGCCATGGGATGTAGAAATATTTTTTTCACATTTTATTTCCTTGTAAAAACAAGTAAATCAATAGGGATTTTCGTACGGATAAGTGCCCAGTGAACGGTTCGTTTAGCTTTATATATTGTTCCGGTTGGGCGTTGTATTGGTTCTTCGGAAGTGTTAGACCTGTAAGAGAAAAATTTAAATGGTTGGGAAAGGCCATGGGATGTAGAAATATTTTTTTCACATTTTATTTCCTTGTAAAAACAAGTAAATCAATAGGGATTTTCGTACGGATAAGTGCCCAGTGAACGGTTCGTTTAGCTTTATATATTGTTCCGGTTGGGCGTTGTATTGGTTTTTCGGAAGTGTTAGACCTGTAAGAGAAAAATTTAAATGGTTGGGAAAGGCCATGGGATGTAGAAATATTTTTTTCACATTTTACTTCCTTGTAAAAAAGGTAAATCAACAGGGATTTTCGTACGGATAAGTACCCAGTGAACGGTTCGTTTAGCTTTATATATTGTTCCGGGTGGGCGTTGTATTGGTTTTTCGGAAGTGTTAGACCTGTAAGAGAAAAATTTAAATGGTTGGGAAAGGCCATGGGATGTAGAAATATTTTTTTCACATTTTACTTCCTTGTAAAAAAAGGTAAAACAATAGGGATTTTCGTAGGGATAAGTACCCAGTTAACGGTACGTTTAGCTTTATATATTGTTCCGGTTGGGCGTTGTATTGGTTTTTCGGAAGTGTTAGACCTCTAAGAGAAAAATTTACATGGTTGGGAAAGGCCATGGGATGTAGAAATATTTTTTTCACATTTTATTTCCTTGTAAAAACAGGTAAATCAATAGCGATTTTTGTACGCATAAGTACCCAGTGAACGGTTCGTTTAGCGTTATATATTGTTCTGGGTGGCCGTTGTATTGGTTTTTCGGAAGTGTTAGACCTGTAAGAGAAAAATTTAAATGGTTGGGAAAGGCCATGGGATGTAGAAATATTTTTTTCACATTTTATTTCCTTGTAAAAACAGGTAAATCAATAGGGATTTTCGTACGGATAAGTGCCCAGTGAACTGTTCGTTTAGCTTTATATATTGTTCCGGTTGGGCGTTGTATTGGTTCTTCGGAAGTGTTAGACCTGTAAGAGAAAAATTTAAATGGTTGGGAAAGGCCATGGGATGTAGAAATATTTTTTTCACATTTTATTTCCTTGTAAAAACAAGTAAATCAATAGGGATTTTCGTACGGATAAGTGCCCAGTGAACGGTTCGTTTAGCTTTATATATTGTTCCGGTTGGGCGTTGTATTGGTTTTTCGGAAGTGTTAGACCTGTAAGAGAAAAATTTAAATGGTTGGGAAAGGCCATGGGATGTAGAAATATTTTTTTCACATTTTACTTCCTTGTAAAAAAGGTAAATCAACAGGGATTTTCGTACGGATAAGTACCCAGTGAACGGTTCGTTTAGCTTTATATATTGTTCCGGGTGGGCGTTGTATTGGTTTTTCGGAAGTGTTAGACCTGTAAGAGAAAAATTTAAATGGTTGGGAAAGGCCATGGGATGTAGAAATATTTTTTTCACATTTTACTTCCTTGTAAAAAAAGGTAAAACAATAGGGATTTTCGTAGGGATAAGTACCCAGTAAACGGTACGTTTAGCTCTATATATTGTTCCGGGTGGGAGTTGTATTGGTTTTTCGGAAGTGTTAGACCTGTAAGAGAAAAATTTAAACGGTTGGGATAGGCCATGGGATGTAGAAATATTTTTTTCACATTTTACTTCCTTGTAAAAAAAGGTAAAATAATAGGGATTTTCGTAGGGATAAGTACCCAGTTAACGGTTCGTTTAGCTTTATATATTGTTCCGGGTGGGCGTTGTATTGGTTTTTCGGAAGTGTTAGACCTGTAAGAGAAAAATTTAAATGGTTGGGAAAGGCCATGGGATGTAGAAATATTTTTTTCACATTTTATTTCCTTGTAAAAATAAGTAAATCAATAGGGATTTTCGTACGGATAAGTGCCCAGTGAACGGTTCGTTTAGCTTTATATATTGTTCCGGTTGGGCGTTGTATTGGTTTTTCGGAAGTGTTAGACCTCTAAGAGAAAAATTTAAATGGTTGGGAAAGGCCATGGGATGTAGAAATATTTTTTTCACATTTTATTTCCTTGTAAAAACAGGTAAATCAATAGCGATTTTTGTACGCATAAGTACCCAGTGAACGGTTCGTTTAGCGTTATATATTGTTCTGGGTGGCCGTTGTATTGGTTTTTCGGAAGTGTTAGACCTGTAAGAGAAAAATTTAAATGGTTGGGAAAGGCCATGGGATGTAGAAATATTTTTTTCACATTTTATTTCCTTGTAAAAACAGGTAAATCAATAGGGATTTTCGTACGGATAAGTGCCCAGTGAACTGTTCGTTTAGCTTTATATATTGTTCCGGTTGGGCGTTGTATTGGTTCTTCGGAAGTGTTAGACCTGTAAGAGAAAAATTTAAATGGTTGGGAAAGGCCATGGGATGTAGAAATATTTTTTTCACATTTTATTTCCTTGTAAAAACAAGTAAATCAATAGGGATTTTCGTACGGATAAGTGCCCAGTGAACGGTTCGTTTAGCTTTATATATTGTTCCGGTTGGGCGTTGTATTGGTTTTTCGGAAGTGTTAGACCTGTAAGAGAAAAATTTAAATGGTTGGGAAAGGCCATGGGATGTAGAAATATTTTTTTCACATTTTACTTCCTTGTAAAAAAGGTAAATCAACAGGGATTTTCGTACGGATAAGTACCCAGTGAACGGTTCGTTTAGCTTTATATATTGTTCCGGGTGGGCGTTGTATTGGTTTTTCGGAAGTGTTAGACCTGTAAGAGAAAAATTTAAATGGTTGGGAAAGGCCATGGGATGTAGAAATATTTTTTTCACATTTTACTTCCTTGTAAAAAAAGTTAAAACAATAGGGATTTTCGTAGGGATAAGTACCCAGTTAACGGTACGTTTAGCTTTATATATTGTTCCGGTTGGGCGTTGTATTGGTTTTTCGGAAGTGTTAGACCTCTAAGAGAAAAATTTACATGGTTGGGAAAGGCCATGGGATGTAGAAATATTTTTTTCACATTTTATTTCCTTGTAAAAACAGGTAAATCAATAGCGATTTTTGTACGCATAAGTACCCAGTGAACGGTTCGTTTAGCGTTATATATTGTTCTGGGTGGCCGTTGTATTGGTTTTTCGGAAGTGTTAGACCTGTAAGAGAAAAATTTAAATGGTTGGGAAAGGCCATGGGATGTAGAAATATTTTTTTCACATTTTATTTCCTTGTAAAAACAGGTAAATCAATAGGGATTTTCGTACGGATAAGTGCCCAGTGAACTGTTCGTTTAGCTTTATATATTGTTCCGGTTGGGCGTTGTATTGGTTCTTCGGAAGTGTTAGACCTGTAAGAGAAAAATTTAAATGGTTGGGAAAGGCCATGGGATGTAGAAATATTTTTTTCACATTTTACTTCCTTGTAAAAACAGGTAAATCAATAGGGATTTTCGTACGGATAAGTACCCAGTGAACGGTTCGTTTAGCTCTATATATTGTTCCGGGTGGGAGTTGTATTGGTTTTTCGGAAGTGTTAGACCTGTAAGAGAAAAATTTAAACGGTTGGGATAGGCCATGGGATGTAGAAATATTTTTTTCACATTTTACTTCCTTGTAAAAAAAGGTAAAATAATAGGGATTTTCGTAGGGATAAGTACCCAGTTAACGGTTCGTTTAGCTTTATATATTGTTCCGGGTGGGCGTTGTATTGGTTTTTCGGAAGTGTTAGACCTGTAAGAGAAAAATTTAAATGGTTGGGAAAGGCCATGGGATGTAGAAATATTTTTTTCACATTTTATTTCCTTGTAAAAATAAGTAAATCAATAGGGATTTTCGTACGGATAAGTGCCCAGTGAACGGTTCGTTTAGCTTTATATATTGTTCCGGTTGGGCGTTGTATTGGTTTTTCGGAAGTGTTAGACCTCTAAGAGAAAAATTTAAATGGTTGGGAAAGGCCATGGGATGTAGAAGTATTTTTTTCACATTTTATTTCCTTGTAAAAACAGGTAAATCAATAGCGATTTTTGTACGCATAAGTACCCAGTGAACGGTTCGTTTAGCGTTATATATTGTTCTGGGTGGCCGTTGTATTGGTTTTTCGGAAGTGTTAGACCTGTAAGAGAAAAATTTAAATGGTTGGGAAAGGCCATGGGATGTAGAAATATTTTTTTCACATTTTATTTCCTTGTAAAAACAGGTAAATCAATAGGGATTTTCGTACGGATAAGTGCCCAGTGAACTGTTCGTTTAGCTTTATATATTGTTCCGGTTGGGCGTTGTATTGGTTCTTCGGAAGTGTTAGACCTGTAAGAGAAAAATTTAAATGGTTGGGAAAGGCCATGGGATGTAGAAATATTTTTTTCACATTTTATTTCCTTGTAAAAACAGGTAAATCAATAGCGATTTTTGTACGCATAAGTACCCAGTGAACGGTTCGTTTAGCGTTATATATTGTTCTGGGTGGCCGTTGTATTGGTTTTTCGGAAGTGTTAGACCTGTAAGAGAAAAATTTAAATGGTTGGGAAAGGCCATGGGATGTAGAAATATTTTTTTCACATTTTATTTCCTTGTAAAAACAGGTAAATCAATAGGGATTTTCGTACGGATAAGTGCCCAGTGAACTGTTCGTTTAGCTTTATATATTGTTCCGGTTGGGCGTTGTATTGGTTCTTCGGAAGTGTTAGACCTGTAATAGAAAAATTTAAATGGTTGGGAAAGGCCATGGGATGTAGAAATATTTTTTTCACATTTTACTTCCTTGTAAAAACAGGTAAATCAATAGGGATTTTCGTACGGATAAGTACCCAGTGAACGGTTCGTTTAGCTCTATATATTGTTCCGGGTGGGAGTTGTATTGGTTTTTCGGAAGTGTTAGACCTGTAAGAGAAAAATTTAAACGGTTGGGATAGGCCATGGGATGTAGAAATATTTTTTTCACATTTTACTTCCTTGTAAAAAAAGGTAAAATAATAGGGATTTTCGTAGGGATAAGTACCCAGTTAACGGTTCGTTTAGCTTTATATATTGTTCCGGGTGGGCGTTGTATTGGTTTTTCGGAAGTGTTAGACCTGTAAGACAAAAATTTAAATGGTTGGGAAAGGCCATGGGATGTAGAAATATTTTTTTCACATTTTATTTCCTTGTAAAAATAAGTAAATCAATAGGGATTTTCGTACGGATAAGTGCCCAGTGAACGGTTCGTTTAGCTTTATATATTGTTCCGGTTGGGCGTTGTATTGGTTTTTCGGAAGTGTTAGACCTCTAAGAGAAAAATTTAAATGGTTGGGAAAGGCCATGGGATGTAGAAATATTTTTTTCACATTTTATTTCCTTGTAAAAACAGGTAAATCAATAGCGATTTTTGTACGCATAAGTACCCAGTGAACGGTTCGTTTAGCGTTATATATTGTTCTGGGTGGCCGTTGTATTGGTTTTTCGAAAGTGTTAGACCTGTAAGAGAAAAATTTAAATGGTTGGGAAAGGCCATGGGATGTAGAAATATTTTTTTCACATTTTATTTCCTTGTAAAAACAGGTAAATCAATAGGGATTTTCGTACGGATAAGTGCCCAGTGAACTGTTCGTTTAGCTTTATATATTGTTCCGGTTGGGCGTTGTATTGGTTCTTCGGAAGTGTTAGACCTGTAAGAGAAAAATTTAAATGGTTGGGAAAGGCCATGGGATGTAGAAATATTTTTTTCACATTTTATTTCCTTGTAAAAACAGGTAAATCAATAGCGATTTTTGTACGCATAAGTACCCAGTGAACGGTTCGTTTAGCGTTATATATTGTTCTGGGTGGCCGTTGTATTGGTTTTTCGGAAGTGTTAGACCTGTAAGAGAAAAATTTAAATGGTTGGGAAAGGCCATGGGATGTAGAAATATTTTTTTCACATTTTATTTCCTTGTAAAAACAGGTAAATCTATAGGGATTTTCGTACGGATAAGTGCCCAGAGAACGGTTCGTTTAGCTTTATATATTGTTCCGGTTGGGCGTTGTATTGGTTTTTCGGAAGTGTTAGACCTGTAAGAGAAAAATTTAAATGGTTGGGAAAGGCCATGGGATGTAGAAATATTTTTTTCACATTTTACTTCCTTGTAAAAACAGGTAAATCAATAGGGATTTTCGTACGGATAAGTACCCAGTGAACGGTTCGTTTAGCTTTATATATTGTTCCGGGTGGGAGTTGTATTGGTTTTTCGGAAGTGTTAGACCTGTAAGAGAAAAATTTAAATGGTTGGGATAGGCCACGGGATGTAGAAATATTTTTTTCACATTTTATTTCCTTGTAAAAACAGGTAAATCAATAGCGATTTACATACGCATAAGTACCCAGTGAACAGTTCGTTTAGCTTTATATATTGTTCCGGTTGGGCGTTGTATTGGTTTTTCGGAAGTGTTAGACCTGTAAGAGAAAAATTTAAATGGTTGGGAAAGGCCATGGGATGTAGAAATATTTTTTTCACATTTTACTTCCTTGTAAAAAAAGGTAAATCAATAGGGATTTTCGTACGGATAAGTACCCAGTGAACGGTTCGTTTAGCTTTATATATTGTTCCGGGTGGCGTTGTATTGGTTTTTCGGAAGTGTTAGACCTGTAAGAGAAAAATTTAAATGGTTGGGAAAGGCCATGGGATGTAGAAATATTTTTTTTCACATTTTACTTCCTTGTAAAAAAAGGTAAAACAATAGGGATTTTCGTAGGTATAAGTACCCAGTTAACGGTTCGTTTAGCTTTATATATTGTTCCGGGTGGGCGTTGTATTGGTTTTTCGGAAGTGTTAGACCTGTAAGAGAAAAATTGAAATGGTTGGGAAATGCCATGGGATGTAGAAATATTTTTTTCACATTTTATTTCCTTGTAAAAACAAGTAAATCAATAAGGATTTTCGTACGGATAAGTGCCCAGTGAACGGTTCGTTTAGCTTTATATATTGTTCCGGTTGGGCGTTGTATTGGTTTTTCGGAAGTGTTAGACCTCTAAAAGAAAAATTTAAATGGTTGGGAAAGGCCATGGGATGTAGAAATATTTTTTTCACATTTTATTTCCTTGTAAAAACAGGTAAATCAATAGCGATTTTTGTACGCATAAGTACCCAGTGAACGGTTCGTTTAGCTTTATATATTGTTCTGGGTGGCCGTTGTATTGGTTTTTCGGAAGTGTTAGAACTGTAAGAGAAAAATTTAAATGGTTGGGAAAGGCCATGGGATGTAGAAATATTTTTTTCACATTTTATTTCCTTGTAAAAACAAGTAAATCAATAGGGATTTTCGTACGGATAAGTGCCCAGTGAACGGTTCGTTTAGCTTTATATATTGTTCCGGTTGGGCGTTGTATTGGTTTTTCAGAAGTGTTAGACCTCTAAAAGAAAAATTTAAATGGTTGGGAAAGGCCATGGGATGTAGAAATATTTTTTCACATTTTATTTCCTTGTAAAAACAGGTAAATCAATAGCGATTTTTGTACGCATAAGTACCCAGTGAACGGTTCGTTTAGCTTTATATATTGTTCTGGGTGGCCGTTGTATTGGTTTTTCGGAAGTGTTAGACCTGTAAGAGAAAAATTTAAATGGTTGGGAAAGGCCATGGGATGTAGAAATATTTTTTTCACATTTTATTTCCTTGTAAAAACAGGTAAATCTATAGGGATTTTCGTACAGATAAGTGCCCAGTGAACGGTTCGTTTAGCTTTATATATTGTTCCGGTTGGGCGTTGTATTGGTTTTTCGGAAGTGTTAGACCTGTAATAGAAAAATTTAAATGGTTGGGAAAGGCCATGGGATGTAGAAATATTTTTTTCACATTTTACTTCCTTGTAAAAACAGGTAAATCAATAGGGATTTTCGTACGGATAAGTACCCAGTGAACGGTTCGTTTAGCTCTATATATTGTTCCGGGTGGGAGTTGTATTGGTTTTTCGGAAGTGTTAGACCTGTAAGAGAAAAATTTAAACGGTTGGGATAGGCCATGGGATGTAGAAATATTTTTTTCACATTTTATTTCCTTGTAAAAACAGGTAAATCAATAGCGATTTTCGTACGCATAAGTACCCAGTGAACAGTTCGTTTAGCTTTATATATTGTTCCGGTTGGGCGTTGTATTGGTTTTTCGGAAGTGTTAGACCTGTAAGAGAAAAATTTAAACGGTTGGGATAGGCCATGGGATGTAGAAATATTTTTTTCACATTTTATTTCCTTGTAAAAACAGGTAAATCAATAGCGATTTTCGTACGCATAAGTACCCAGTGAACAGTTCGTTTAGCTTTATATATTGTTCCGGTTGGGCGTTGTATTGGTTTTTCGGAAGTGTTAGACCTGTAAGAGAAAAATTTAAATGGTTGGGAAAGGCCATGGGATGTAGAAATATTTTTTTCACATTTTATTTCCTTGTAAAAACAGGTAAATCAATAGGGATTTTCGTACGGATAAGTACCCAGTGAACGGTTCGTTTTGCTTTATATATTTTTCCGGGTGGGAGTTGTATTGGTTTTTCGGAAGTGTTAGACCTGTAAGAGAAAAATGTAAATGGTTGGGATAGGCCATGGGATGTAGAAATATTTTTTTCACATTTTATTTCCTTGTAAAAACAGGTAAATCAATAGCGATTTTCGTACGCATAAGTACCCAGTGAACAGTTCGTTTAGCTTTATATATTGTTCCGGTTGGGCGTTGTATTGGTTTTTCGGAAGTGTTAGACCTGTAAGAGAAAAATTTAAATGGTTGGGAAAGGCCATGGGATGTAGAAATATTTTTTTCACATTTTATTTCCTAGTAAAAACAGGTAAATCAATAGGGATTTTCGTACGGATAAGTGCCCAGTGAACTGTTCGTTTAGCTTTATATATTGTTCCGGTTGGGCGTTGTATTGGTTCTTCGGAAGTGTTAGACCTGTAAGAGAAAAATTTAAATGGTTGGGAAAGGCCATGGGATGTAGAAATATTTTTTTCACATTTTATTTCCTTGTAAAAACAAGTAAATCAATAGGGATTTTCGTACGGATAAGTGCCCAGTGAACGGTTCGTTTAGCTTTATATATTGTTCCGGGTGGGCGTTGTATTGGTTTTTCGGAAGTGTTAGACCTGTAAGAGAAAAATTTAAATGGTTGGGAAAGGCCATGGGATGTAGAAATATTTTTTTCACATTTTACTTCCTTGTAAAAAAAGGTAAATCAACAGGGATTTTCGTACGGATAAGTACCCAGTGAACGGTTCGTTTAGCTTTATATATTGTTCCGGGTGGGCGTTGTATTGGTTTTTCGGAAGTGTTAGACCTGTAAGAGAAAAATTTAAATGGTTGGGAAAGGCCATGGGATGTAGAAATATTTTTTTCACATTTTACTTCCTTGTAAAAACAGGTAAATCAATAGCGATTTTCGTACGGATAGGTACCCAGTGAACGGTTCGTTTAGCTTTATATATTGTTCCGGGTGGGCGTTGTATTGGTTTTTCGGAAGTGTTAGACCTGTAAGAGAAATATTTAAATGGTTGGGAAAGGCCATGGGATGTAGAAATATTTTTTTCACATTTTACTTCCTTGTAAAAACAGGTAAATCAACAGGGATTTTCGTACGGATAAGTACCCAGTGAACGGTTCGTTTAGCTTTATATATTGTTCCGGGTGGGAGTTGTATTGGTTTTTCGGAAGTGTTAGACCTGTAAGAGAAAAATTTAAATGGTTGGGATAGGCCATGGGTTGTAGAAATATTTTTTTCACATTTTATTTCCTTGTAAAAACAGGTAAATCAATAGCGATTTTCGTACGCATAAGTACCCAGTGAACAGTTCGTTTAGCTTTATATATTGTTCCAGTTGGGCGTTGTATTGGTTTTTCGGAAGTGTTAGACCTGTAAGAGAAAAATTTAAATGGTTGGGAAAGGCCATGGGATGTAGAAATATTTTTTTCACATTTTATTTCCTTGTAAAAACAGGTAAATCAATAGGGATTTTCGTACGGATAAGTGCCCAGTGAACTGTTCGTTTAGCTTTATATATTGTTCCGGTTGGGCGTTGTATTGGTTCTTCGGAAGTGTTAGACCTGTAAGAGAAAAATTTAAATGGTTGGGAAAGGCCATGGGATATAGATATATTTTTTTCACATTTTATTTCCTTGTAAAAACAAGTAAATCAATAGGGATTTTCGTACGGATAAGTGCCCAGTGAACGGTTCGTTTAGCTTTATATATTGTTCCGGTTGGGCGTTGTATTGGTTTTTCGGAAGTGTTAGACCTGTAAGAGAAAAATTTAAATGGTTGGGAAAGGCCATGGGATGTAGAAATATTTTTTTCACATTTTACTTCCTTGTAAAAACAGGTAAATCAACAGGGATTTTCGTACGGATAAGTACCCAGTGAACGGTTCGTTTAGCTTTATATATTGTTCCGGGTGGGAGTTGTATTGGTTTTTCGGAAGTGTTAGACCTGTAAGAGAAAAATTTAAATGGTTGGGATAGGCCATGGGTTGTAGAAATATTTTTTTCACATTTTATTTCCTTGTAAAAACAGGTAAATCAATAGCGATTTTCGTACGCATAAGTACCCAGTGAACAGTTCGTTTAGCTTTATATATTGTTCCAGTTGGGCGTTGTATTGGTTTTTCGGAAGTGTTAGACCTGTAAGAGAAAAATTTAAATGGTTGGGAAAGGCCATGGGATGTAGAAATATTTTTTTCACATTTTATTTCCTTGTAAAAACAGGTAAATCAATAGGGATTTTCGTACGGATACGTGCCCAGTGAACTGTTCGTTTAGCTTTATATATTGTTCCGGTTGGGCGTTGTATTGGTTCTTCGGAAGTGTTAGACCTGTAAGAGAAAAATTTAAATGGTTGGGAAAGGCCATGGGATATAGATATATTTTTTTCACATTTTATTTCCTTGTAAAAACAAGTAAATCAATAGGGATTTTCGTACGGATAAGTGCCCAGTGAACGGTTCGTTTAGCTTTATATATTGTTCCGGTTGGGCGTTGTATTGGTTTTTCGGAAGTGTTAGACCTGTAAGAGAAAAATTTAAATGGTTGGGAAAGGCCATGGGATGTAGAAATATTTTTTTCACATTTTATTTCCTTGTAAAAACAGGTAAATCAATAGGGATTTTCGTACGGATAAGTGCCCAGTGAACTGTTCGTTTAGCTTTATATATTGTTCCGGTTGAGCGTTGTATTGGTTCTTCGGAAGTGTTAGACCTGTAAGAGAAAAATTTAAATGGTTGGGAAAGGCCATGGGATATAGATATATTTTTTTCACATTTTATTTCCTTGTAAAAACAAGTAAATCAATAGGGATTTTCGTACGGATAAGTGCCCAGTGAACGGTTCGTTTAGCTTTATATATTGTTCCGGGTGGGCGTTGTATTGGTTTTTCTGAAGTGTTAGACCTGTAAGAGAAAAATTTAAATGGTTGGGAAAGGCCATGGGATGTAGAAATATTTTTTTCACATTTTACTTCCTTGTAAAAAAAGGTAAATCAACAGGGATTTTCGTACGGATAAGTACCCAGTGAACGGTTCGTTTAGCTTTATATATTGTTCCGGGTGGGAGTTGTATTGGTTTTTCGGAAGTGTTAGACCTGTAAGAGAAAAATTTAAATGGTTGGGATAGGCCATGGGATGTAGAAATATTTTTTTCACATTTTATTTCCTTGTAAAAACAGGTAAATCAATAGCGATTTTCGTACGCATAAGTACCCAGTGAACAGTTCGTTTAGCTTTATATATTGTTCCGGTTGGGCGTTGTATTGGTTTTTCGGAAGTGTTAGACCTGTAAGAGAAAAATTTAAATGGTTGGGAAAGGCCATGGGATGTAGAAATATTTTTTTCACATTTTATTTCCTTGTAAAAACAGGTAAATCAATAGGGATTTTCGTACGGATAAGTGCCCAGTGAACTGTTCGTTTAGCTTTATATATTGTTCCGGTTGGGCGTTGTATTGGTTCTTCGGAAGTGTTAGACCTGTAAGAGAAAAATTTAAATGGTTGGGAAAGGCCATGGGATGTAGAAATATTTTTTTCACATTTTATTTCCTTGTAAAAACAAGTAAATCAATAGGGATTTTCGTACGGATAAGTGCCCAGTGAACGGTTCGTTTAGCTTTATATATTGTTCCGGTTGGGCGTTGTATTGGTTTTTCGGAAGTGTTAGACCTGTAAGAGAAAAATTTAAATGGTTGGGAAAGGCCATGGGATGTAGAAATATTTTTTTCACATTTTACTTCCTTGTAAAAAAAGGTAAATCAACAGGGATTTTCGTACGGATAAGTACCCAGTGAACGGTTCGTTTAGCTTTATATATTGTTCCGGGTGGGCGTTGTATTGGTTTTTCGGAAGTGTTAGACCTGTAAGAGAAAAATTTAAGTGGTTGGGAAAGGCCATGGGATGTAGAAATATTTTTTTCACATTTTACTTCCTTGTAAAAACAGGTAAATCAATAGGGATTTTCGTACGGATAGGTACCCAGTGAACGGTTCGTTTAGCTTTATATATTGTTCCGGGTGGGCGTTGTATTGGTTTTTCGGAAGTGTTAGACCTGTAAGAGAAATATTTAAATGGTTGGGAAAGGCCATGGGATGTAGAAATATTTTTTTCACATTTTACTTCCTTGTAAAAACAGGTAAATCAATAGCGATTTTCGTACGCATAAGTACCCAGTGAACAGTTCGTTTAGCTTTATATATTGTTCCAGTTGGGCGTTGTATTGGTTTTTCGGAAGTGTTAGACCTGTAAGAGAAAAATTTAAATGGTTAGGATAGGCCATGGGTTGTAGAAATATTTTTTTCACATTTTATTTCCTTGTAAAAACAGGTAAATCAATAGCGATTTTCGTACGCATAAGTACCCAGTGAACAGTTCGTTTAGCTTTATATATTGTTCCAGTTGGGCGTTGTATTGGTTTTTCGGAAGTGTTAGACCTGTAAGAGAAAAATTTAAATGGTTGGGAAAGGCCATGGGATGTAGAAATATTTTTTTCACATTTTATTTCCTTGTAAAAACAGGTAAATCAATAGGGATTTTCGTACGGATAAGTGCCCAGTGAACTGTTCGTTTAGCTTTATATATTGTTCCGGTTGGGCGTTGTATTGGTTCTTCGGAAGTGTTAGACCTGTAAGAGAAAAATTTAAATGGTTGGGAAAGGCCATGGGATATAGATATATTTTTTTCACATTTTATTTCCTTGTAAAAACAACTAAATCAATAGGGATTTTCGTACGGATAAGTGCCCAGTGAACGGTTCGTTTAGCTTTATATATTGTTCCGGTTGGGCGTTGTATTGGTTTTTCGGAAGTGTTAGACCTGTAAGAGAAAAATTTAAATGGTTGGGAAAGGCCATGGGATGTAGAAATATTTTTTTCACATTTTATTTCCTTGTAAAAACAGGTAAATCAATAGGGATTTTCGTACGGATAAGTGCCCAGTGAACTGTTCGTTTAGCTTTATATATTGTTCCGGTTGGGCGTTGTATTGGTTCTTCGGAAGTGTTAGACCTGTAAGAGAAAAATTTAAATGGTTGGGAAAGGCCATGGGATATAGATATATTTTTTTCACATTTTATTTCCTTGTAAAAACAAGTAAATCAATAGGGATTTTCGTACGGATAAGTGCCCAGTGAACGGTTCGTTTAGCTTTATATATTGTTCCGGTTGGGCGTTGTATTGGTTTTTCGGAAGTGTTAGACCTGTAAGAGAAAAATTTAAATGGTTGGGAAAGGCCATGGGATGTAGAAATATTTTTTTCACATTTTATTTCCTTGTAAAAACAGGTAAATCAATAGGGATTTTCGTACGGATAAGTGCCCAGTGAACTGTTCGTTTAGCTTTATATATTGTTCCGGTTGGGCGTTGTATTGGTTCTTCGGAAGTGTTAGACCTGTAAGAGAAAAATTTAAATGGTTGGGAAAGGCCATGGGATGTAGAAATATTTTTTTCACATTTTATTTCCTTGTAAAAACAAGTAAATCAATAGGGATTTTCGTACGGATAAGTGCCCAGTGAACGGTTCGTTTAGCTTTATATATTGTTCCGGGTGGGCGTTGTATTGGTTTTTCGGAAGTGTTAGACCTGTAAGAGAAAAATTTAAATGGTTGGGAAAGGCCATGGGATGTAGAAATATTTTTTTCACATTTTACTTCCTTGTAAAAAAAGGCAAATCAACAGGGATTTTCGTACGGATAAGTACCCAGTGAACGGTTCGTTTAGCTTTATATATTGTTCCGGGTGGGCGTTGTATTGGTTTTTCGGAAGTGTTAGACCAGTAAGAGAAAAATTTAAATGGTTGGGAAAGGCCATGGGATGTAGAAATATTTTTTTCACATTTTACTTCCTTGTAAAAAAAGGTAAAACAATAGGGATTTTCGTAGGGATAAGTACCCTGTTAACGGTTCGTTTAGCTTTATATATTGTTCCGGGTGGGCGTTGTATTGGTTTTTCGGAAGTGTTAGACCTGTAAGAGAAAAATTTAAATGGTTGGGAAAGGCCATGGGATGTAGAAATATTTTTTTCACATTTTACTTCCTTGTAAAAACAGGTAAATCAATAGGGATTTTCGTACGGATAAGTACCCAGTGAACGGTTCGTTTAGCTTTATATATTGTTCCGGGTGGGCGTTGTATTGGTTTTTCGGAAGTGTTAGACCTGTAAGAGAAAAATTTAAATGGTTGGGAAAGGCCATGGGATGTAGAAATATTTTTTTCACATTTTACTTCCTTGTAAAAACAGGTAAATCAACAGGGATTTTCGTACGGATAAGTACCCAGTGAACGGTTCGTTTAGCTTTATATATTGTTCCGGGTGGGAGTTGTATTGGTTTTTCGGAAGTGTTAGACCTGTAAGAGAAAAATTTAAATGGTTGGGATAGGCCATGGGTTGTAGAAATATTTTTTTCACATTTTATTTCCTTGTAAAAACAGGTAAATCAATAGCGATTTTCGTACGCATAAGTACCCAGTGAACAGTTCGTTTAGCTTTATATATTGTTCCAGTTGGGCGTTGTATTGGTTTTTCGGAAGTGTTAGACCTGTAAGAGAAAAATTTAAATGGTTGGGAAAGGCCATGGGATGTAGAAATATTTTTTTCACATTTTATTTCCTTGTAAAAACAGGTAAATCAATAGGGATTTTCGTACGGATAAGTGCCCAGTGAACTGTTCGTTTAGCTTTATATATTGTTCCAGTTGGGCGTTGTATTGGTTCTTCGGAAGTGTTAGACCTGTAAGAGAAAAATTTAAATGGTTGGGAAAGGCCATGGGATGTAGATATATTTTTTTCACATTTTATTTCCTTTTAAAAATAAGTAAATCAATAGGGATTTTCGTACGGATAAGTGCCCAGTGAACGGTTCGTTTAGCTTTATATATTGTTCCGGTTGGGCGTTGTATTGGTTTTTCGGAAGTGTTAGACCTGTAAGAGAAAAATTTAAATGGTTGGGAAAGGCCATGGGATGTAGAAATATTTTTTTCACATTTTACTTCCTTGTAAAAAAAGGTAAATCAATAGGGATTTTCGTACGGATAAGTACCCAGTGAACGGTTCGTTTAGCTTTATATATTGTTCCGGGTGGGCGTTGTATTAGTTTTTCGGAAGTGTTAGACCTGTAAGAGAAAAATTTAAATGGTTGGGAAAGGCAATGTGATGTAGAAATATTTTTTTCACATTTTACTTCCTTGTAAAAACAGGTAAATCAATAGGGATTTTCGTACGGATAAGTACCCAGTGAACGGTTCGTTTAGCTTTATATATTGTTCCGGGTGGGCGTTGTATTGGTTTTTCGGAAGTGTTAGACCTGTAAGAGAAAAATTTAAATGGTTGGGAAAGGCCATGGGATGTAGAAATATTTTTTTCACATTTTACTTCCTTGTAAAAACAGGTAAATCAACAGGGATTTTCGTACGGATAAGTACCCAGTGAACGGTTCGTTTAGCTTTATATATTGTTCCGGGTGGGAGTTGTATTGGTTCTTCGGAAGTGTTAGACCTGTAAGAGAAAAATTTAAATGGTTGGGAAAGGCCATGGGATGTAGATATATTTTTTTTCACATTTTATTTCCTTTTAAAAATAAGTAAATCAATAGGGATTTTCGTACGGATAAGTGCCCAGTGAACGGTTCGTTTAGCTTTATATATTGTTCCGGTTGGGCGTTGTATTGGTTTTTCGGAAGTGTTAGACCTGTAAGAGAAAAATTTAAATGGTTGGGAAAGGCCATGGGATGTAGAAATATTTTTTTCACATTTTACTTCCTTGTAAAAAAAGGTAAATCAATAGGGATTTTCGTACGGATAAGTACCCAGTGAACGGTTCGTTTAGCTTTATATATTGTTCCAGGTGGGCGTTGTATTAGTTTTTCGGAAGTGTTAGACCTGTAAGAGAAAAATTTAAATGGTTGGGAAAGGCAATGTGATGTAGAAATATTTTTTTCACATTTTACTTCCTTGTAAAAACAGGTAAATCAATAGGGATTTTCGTACGGATAAGTACCCAGTGAACGGTTCGTTTAGCTTTATATATTGTTCCGGGTGGGCGTTGTATTGGTTTTTCGGAAGTGTTAGACCTGTAAGAGAAAAATTTAAATGGTTGGGAAAGGCCATGGGATGTAGAAATATTTTTTTCACATTTTACTTCCTTGTAAAAACAGGTAAATCAACAGGGATTTTCGTACGGATAAGTACCCAGTGAACGGTTCGTTTAGCTTTATATATTGTTCCGGGTGGGAGTTGTATTGGTTTTTCGGAAGTGTTAGACCTGTAAGAGAAAAATTTAAATGGTTGGGATAGGCCATGGCTTGTAGAAATATTTTTTTCACATTTTATTTCCTTGTAAAAACAGGTAAATCAATAGCGATTTTCGTACGCATAAGTACCCAGTGAACAGTTCGTTTAGCTTTATATATTGTTCCAGTTGGGCGTTGTATTGGTTTTTCGGAAGTGTTAGACCTGTAAGAGAAAAATTTAAATGGTTGGGAAAGGCCATGGGATGTAGAAATATTTTTTTCACATTTTATTTCCTTGTAAAAAAAGGTAAATCAATAGGGATTTTCGTACGGATAAGTGCCCAGTGAACTGTTCGTTTAGCTTTATATATTGTTCCGGTTGGGCGTTGTTTTGGTTCTTCGGAAGTGTTAGACCTGTAAGAGAAAAATTTAAATGGTTGGGAAAGGCCATGGGATGTAGAAATATTTTTTTCACATTTTACTTCCTTGTAAAAAAAGGTAAATCAATAGGGATTTTCGTACGGATAAGTACCCAGTGAACGGTTCGTTTAGCTTTATATATTGTTCCGGGTGGGCGTTGTATTGGTTTTTCGGAAGTGTTAGACCTGTAAGAGAAAAATTTAAATGGTTGGGAAAGGCCATGGGATGTAGAAATATTTTTTTCACATTTTACTTCCTTGTAAAAAAAGGTAAAACAATAGGGATTTTCGTAGGGATAAGTACCCAGTGAACAGTTCGTTTAGCTTTATATATTGTTCCAGTTGGGCGTTGTATTGGTTTTTCGGAAGTGTTAGACCTGTAAGAGAAAAATTTAAATGGTTGGGAAAGGCCATGGGATGTAGAAATATTTTTTTCACATTTTATTTCCTTGTAAAAACAGGTAAATCAATAGGGATTTTCGTACGGATAAGTGCCCAGTGAACTGTTCGTTTAGCTTTATATATTGTTCCGGTTGGGCGTTGTATTGGTTCTTCGGAAGTGTTAGACCTGTAAGAGAAAAATTTAAATGGTTGGGAAAGGCAATGTGATGTAGAAATATTTTTTTCACATTTTACTTCCTTGTAAAAACAGGTAAATCAATAGGGATTTTCGTACGGATAAGTGCCCAGTGAACGGTTCGTTTAGCTTTATATATTGTTCCGGGTGGGCGTTGTATTGGTTTTTCGGAAGTGTTAGACCTGTAAGAGAAAAATTTAAATGGTTGGGAAAGGCCATGGGATGTAGAAATATTTTTTTCACATTTTACTTCCTTGTAAAAACAGGTAAATCAACAGGGATTTTCGTACGGATAAGTACCCAGTGAACGGTTCGTTTAGCTTTATATATTGTTCCGGGTGGGAGTTGTATTGGTTTTTCGGAAGTGTTAGACCTGTAAGAGAAAAATTTAAATGGTTGGGATAGGCCATGGCTTGTAGAAATATTTTTTTCACATTTTATTTCCTTGTAAAAACAGGTAAATCAATAGCGATTTTCGTACGCATAAGTACCCAGTGAACAGTTCGTTTAGCTTTATATATTGTTCCAGTTGGGCGTTGTATTGGTTTTTCGGAAGTGTTAGACCTGTAAGAGAAAAATTTAAATGGTTGGGAAAGGCCATGGGATGTAGAAATATTTTTTTCACATTTTATTTCCTTGTAAAAACAGGTAAATCAATAGGGATTTTCGTACGGATAAGTGCCCAGTGAACTGTTCGTTTAGCTTTATATATTGTTCCGGTTGGGCGTTGTTTTGGTTCTTCGGAAGTGTTAGACCTGTAAGAGAAAAATTTAAATGGTTGGGAAAGGCCATGGGATGTAGATATATTTTTTTCACATTTTATTTCCTTGTAAAAATAAGTAAATCAATAGGGATTTTCGTACGGATAAGTGCCCAGTGAACGGTTCGTTTAGCTTTATATATTGTTCCGGTTGGGCGTTGTATTGGTTTTTCGGAAGTGTTAGACCTGTAAGAGAAAAATTTAAATGGTTGGGAAAGGCCATGGGATGTAGAAATATTTTTTTCACATTTTACTTCCTTGTAAAAAAAGGTAAATCAATAGGGATTTTCGTACGGATAAGTACCCAGTGAACGGTTCGTTTAGCTTTATATATTGTTCCGGGTGGGCGTTGTATTAGTTTTTCGGAAGTGTTAGACCTGTAAGAGAAAAATTTAAATGGTTGGGAAAGGCAATGTGATGTAGAAATATTTTTTTCACATTTTACTTCCTTGTAAAAACAGGTAAATCAATAGGGATTTTCGTACGGATAAGTACCCAGTGAACGGTTCGTTTAGCTTTATATATTGTTCCGGGTGGGCGTTGTATTGGTTTTTCGGAAGTGTTAGACCTGTAAGAGAAAAATTTAAATGGTTGGGAAAGGCCATGGGATGTAGAAATATTTTTTTCACATTTTACTTCCTTGTAAAAACAGGTAAATCAACAGGGATTTTCGTACGGATAAGTACCCAGTGAACGGTTCGTTTAGCTTTATATATTGTTCCGGGTGGGAGTTGTATTGGTTCTTCGGAAGTGTTAGACCTGTAAGAGAAAAATTTAAATGGTTGGGAAAGGCCATGGGATGTAGATATATTTTTTTTCACATTTTATTTCCTTTTAAAAATAAGTAAATCAATAGGGATTTTCGTACGGATAAGTGCCCAGTGAACGGTTCGTTTAGCTTTATATATTGTTCCGGTTGGGCGTTGTATTGGTTTTTCGGAAGTGTTAGACCTGTAAGAGAAAAATTTAAATGGTTGGGAAAGGCCATGGGATGTAGAAATATTTTTTTCACATTTTACTTCCTTGTAAAAAAAGGTAAATCAATAGGGATTTTCGTACGGATAAGTACCCAGTGAACGGTTCGTTTAGCTTTATATATTGTTCCGGGTGGGCGTTGTATTAGTTTTTCGGAAGTGTTAGACCTGTAAGAGAAAAATTTAAATGGTTGGGAAAGGCAATGTGATGTAGAAATATTTTTTTCACATTTTACTTCCTTGTAAAAACAGGTAAATCAATAGGGATTTTCGTACGGATAAGTACCCAGTGAACGGTTCGTTTAGCTTTATATATTGTTCCGGGTGGGCGTTGTATTGGTTTTTCGGAAGTGTTAGACCTGTAAGAGAAAAATTTAAATGGTTGGGAAAGGCCATGGGATGTAGAAATATTTTTTTCACATTTTACTTCCTTGTAAAAACAGGTAAATCAACAGGGATTTTCGTACGGATAAGTACCCAGTGAACGGTTCGTTTAGCTTTATATATTGTTCCGGGTGGGAGTTGTATTGGTTTTTCGGAAGTGTTAGACCTGTAAGAGAAAAATTTAAATGGTTGGGATAGGCCATGGCTTGTAGAAATATTTTTTTCACATTTTATTTCCTTGTAAAAACAGGTAAATCAATAGCGATTTTCGTACGCATAAGTACCCAGTGAACAGTTCGTTTAGCTTTATATATTGTTCCAGTTGGGCGTTGTATTGGTTTTTCGGAAGTGTTAGACCTGTAAGAGAAAAATTTAAATGGTTGGGAAAGGCCATGGGATGTAGAAATATTTTTTTCACATTTTATTTCCTTGTAAAAAAAGGTAAATCAATAGGGATTTTCGTACGGATAAGTGCCCAGTGAACTGTTCGTTTAGCTTTATATATTGTTCCGGTTGGGCGTTGTTTTGGTTCTTCGGAAGTGTTAGACCTGTAAGAGAAAAATTTAAATGGTTGGGAAAGGCCATGGGATGTAGAAATATTTTTTTCACATTTTACTTCCTTGTAAAAAAAGGTAAATCAATAGGGATTTTCGTACGGATAAGTACCCAGTGAACGGTTCGTTTAGCTTTATATATTGTTCCGGGTGGGCGTTGTATTGGTTTTTCGGAAGTGTTAGACCTGTAAGAGAAAAATTTAAATGGTTGGGAAAGGCCATGGGATGTAGAAATATTTTTTTCACATTTTACTTCCTTGTAAAAAAAGGTAAAACAATAGGGATTTTCGTAGGGATAAGTACCCAGTGAACAGTTCGTTTAGCTTTATATATTGTTCCAGTTGGGCGTTGTATTGGTTTTTCGGAAGTGTTAGACCTGTAAGAGAAAAATTTAAATGGTTGGGAAAGGCCATGGGATGTAGAAATATTTTTTTCACATTTTATTTCCTTGTAAAAACAGGTAAATCAATAGGGATTTTCGTACGGATAAGTGCCCAGTGAACTGTTCGTTTAGCTTTATATATTGTTCCGGTTGGGCGTTGTATTGGTTCTTCGGAAGTGTTAGACCTGTAAGAGAAAAATTTAAATGGTTGGGAAAGGCAATGTGATGTAGAAATATTTTTTTCACATTTTACTTCCTTGTAAAAACAGGTAAATCAATAGGGATTTTCGTACGGATAAGTGCCCAGTGAACGGTTCGTTTAGCTTTATATATTGTTCCGGGTGGGCGTTGTATTGGTTTTTCGGAAGTGTTAGACCTGTAAGAGAAAAATTTAAATGGTTGGGAAAGGCCATGGGATGTAGAAATATTTTTTTCACATTTTACTTCCTTGTAAAAACAGGTAAATCAACAGGGATTTTCGTACGGATAAGTACCCAGTGAACGGTTCGTTTAGCTTTATATATTGTTCCGGGTGGGAGTTGTATTGGTTTTTCGGAAGTGTTAGACCTGTAAGAGAAAAATTTAAATGGTTGGGATAGGCCATGGCTTGTAGAAATATTTTTTTCACATTTTATTTCCTTGTAAAAACAGGTAAATCAATAGCGATTTTCGTACGCATAAGTACCCAGTGAACAGTTCGTTTAGCTTTATATATTGTTCCAGTTGGGCGTTGTATTGGTTTTTCGGAAGTGTTAGACCTGTAAGAGAAAAATTTAAATGGTTGGGAAAGGCCATGGGATGTAGAAATATTTTTTTCACATTTTATTTCCTTGTAAAAACAGGTAAATCAATAGGGATTTTCGTACGGATAAGTGCCCAGTGAACTGTTCGTTTAGCTTTATATATTGTTCCGGTTGGGCGTTGTTTTGGTTCTTCGGAAGTGTTAGACCTGTAAGAGAAAAATTTAAATGGTTGGGAAAGGCCATGGGATGTAGATATATTTTTTTCACATTTTATTTCCTTGTAAAAATAAGTAAATCAATAGGGATTTTCGTACGGATAAGTGCCCAGTGAACGGTTCGTTTAGCTTTATATATTGTTCCGGTTGGGCGTTGTATTGGTTTTTCGGAAGTGTTAGACCTGTAAGAGAAAAATTTAAATGGTTGGGAAAGGCCATGGGATGTAGAAATATTTTTTTCACATTTTACTTCCTTGTAAAAAAAGGTAAATCAATAGGGATTTTCGTACGGATAAGTACCCAGTGAACGGTTCGTTTAGCTTTATATATTGTTCCGGGTGGGCGTTGTATTGGTTTTTCGGAAGTGTTAGACCTGTAAGAGAAAAATTTAAATGGTTGGGAAAGGCCATGGGATGTAGAAATATTTTTTTCACATTTTACTTCCTTGTAAAAAAAGGTAAAACAATAGGGATTTTCGTAGGGATAAGTACCCAGTTAACGGTTCGTTTAGCTTTATATATTGTTCCGGGTGGGCGTTGTATTGGTTTTTCGGAAGTGTTACACCTGTAAGAGAAAAATTTAAATGGTTGGGAAAGGCCATGGGATGTAGAAATATTTTTTTCACATTTTATTTCCTTGTAAAAACAAGTAAATCAATAGGGATTTTCGTACGGATAAGTGCCCAGTGAACGGTTCATTTAGCTTTATATATTGTTCCGGTTGGGCGTTGTATTGGTTTTTCGGAAGTGTTAGACCTCTAAGAGAAAAATTTAAATGGTTGGGAAAGGCCATGGGATGTAGAAATATTTTTTTCACATTTTATTTCCTTGTAAAAACAGGTAAATCAATAGCGATTTTTGTACGCATAAGTACCCAGTGAACGGTTCGTTTAGCTTTATATATTGTTCTGGGTGGCCGTTGTATTGGTTTTTCGGAAGTGTTAGACCTGTAAGAGAAAAATTTAAATGGTTGGGAAAGGCCATGGGATGTAGAAATATTTTTTTCACATTTTATTTCCTTGTAAAAACAGGTAAATCTATAGGGATTTTCGTACGGATAAGTGCCCAGTGAACGGTTCGTTTAGCTTTATATATTGTTCCGGTTGGGCGTTGTATTCGTTTTTCGGAAGTGTTAGACCTGTAAGAGAAAAATTTAAATGGTTGGGAAAGGCCATGGGATGTAGAAATATTTTTTTCACATGTTATTTCCTTGTAAAAACAGGTATATCGATAGCGATTTTTGTACGCATAAGTACCCAGTGAACGGTTCGTTTAGCTTTATATATTGTTCCGGTTGGGCGTTGTATTGGTTTTTCGGAAGTGTTAGACCTGTAAGAGAAAAATTTAAATGGTTGGGAAAGGCCATGGGATGTAGAAATATTTTTTTCACATTTTATTTCCTTGTAAAAACAGGTAAATCTAAAGGGATTTTCGTACGGATAAGTGCCCAGTGAACGGTTCGTTTAGCTTTATATATTGTTCCGGTTGGACGTTGTATTCGTTTTTCGGAAGTGTTAGACCTGTAAGAGAAAAATTTAAATGGTTGGGAAAGGCCATGGGATGTAGAAATATTTTTTTCACATGTTATTTCCTTGTAAAAACAGGTATATCGATAGCGATTTTTGTACGCATAAGTACCCAGTGAACGGTTCGTTTAGCTTTATATATTGTTCCGGTTGGGCGTTGTATTGGTTTTTCGGAAGTGTTAGACCTGTAAGAGAAAAATTTAAATGGTTTGGAAAGGCCATGGGATGTAGAAATATTTTTTTCACATTTTATTTCCTTGTAAAAACAGGTAAATCTAAAGGGATTTTCGTACGGCTAAGTACCCAGTGAACGGTTCGTTTAGCTTTATATATTGTTCCGGGTGGGCGTTGTATTGGTTTTTCGGAAGTGTTAGACCTGTAAGAGAAAAATTTAAATGGTTGGGAAAGGCCATGGGATGTAGAAATATTTTTTTCACATTTTACTTCCTTGTAAAAACAGGTAAATCAATAGGGATTTTCGTACGGATAAGTACCCAGTGAACGGTTCGTTTAGCTTTATATATTGTTCCGAGTGGGCGTTGTATTGGTTTTTCGGAAGTGTTAGACCTGTAAGAGAAATATTTAAATGGTTGGGAAAGGCCATGGGATGTAGAAATATTTTTTTCACATTTTACTTCCTTGTAAAAACAGGTAAATCAACAGGGATTTTCGTACGGATAAGTACCCAGTGAACGGTTCGTTTAGCTTTATATATTGTTCCGGGTGGGAGTTGTATTGGTTTTTCGGAAGTGTTAGACCTGTAAGAGAAAAATTTAAATGGTTGGGATAGGCCATGGGTTGTAGAAATATTTTTTTCACATTTTATTTCCTTGTAAAAACAGGTAAATCAATAGCGATTTTCGTACGCATAAGTACCCAGTGAACAGTTCGTTTAGCTTTATATATTGTTCCAGTTGGGCGTTGTATTGGTTTTTCGGAAGTGTTAGACCTGTAAGAGAAAAATTTAAATGGTTGGGAAAGGCCATGGGATGTAGAAATATTTTTTTCACATTTTATTTCCTTGTAAAAACAGGTAAATCAATAGGGATTTTCGTACGGATAAGTGCCCAGTGAACTGTTCGTTTAGCTTTATATATTGTTCCGGTTGGGCGTTGTATTGGTTCTTCGGAAGTGTTAGACCTGTAAGAGAAAAATTTAAATGGTTGGGAAAGGCCATGGGATATAGATATATTTTTTTCACATTTTATTTCCTTGTAAAAACAAGTAAATCAATAGGGATTTTCGTACGGATAAGTTCCCAGTGAACGGTTCGTTTAGCTTTATATATTGTTCCGGTTGGGCGTTGTATTGGTTTTTCGGAAGTGTTAGACCTGTAAGAGAAAAATTTAAATGGTTGGGAAAGGCCATGGGATGTAGAAATATTTTTTTCACATTTTATTTCCTTGTAAAAACAGGTAAATCAATAGGGATTTTCGTACGGATAAGTGCCCAGTGAACTGTTCGTTTAGCTTTATATATTGTTCCGGTTGGGCGTTGTATTGGTTCTTCGGAAGTGTTAGACCTGTAAGAGAAAAATTTAAATGGTTGGGAAAGGCCATGGGATATAGATATATTTTTTTCACATTTTATTTCCTTGTAAAAACAAGTAAATCAATAGGGATTTTCGTACGGATAAGTGCCCAGTGAACGGTTCGTTTAGCTTTATATATTGTTCCGGTTGGGCGTTGTATTGGTTTTTCGGAAGTGTTAGACCTGTAAGAGAAAAATTTAAATGGTTGGGAAAGGCCATGGGATGTAGAAATATTTTTTTCACATTTTATTTCCTTGTAAAAACAGGTAAATCAATAGGGATTTTCGTACGGATAAGTGCCCAGTGAACTGTTCGTTTAGCTTTATATATTGTTCCGGTTGGGCGTTGTATTGGTTCTTCGGAAGTGTTAGACCTGTAAGAGAAAAATTTAAATGGTTGGGAAAGGCCATGGGATGTAGAAATATTTTTTTCACATTTTATTTCCTTGTAAAAACAAGTAAATCAATAGGGATTTTCGTACGGATAAGTGCCCAGTGAACGGTTCGTTTAGCTTTATATATTGTTCCGGGTGGGCGTTGTATTGGTTTTTCGGAAGTGTTAGACCTGTAAGAGAAAAATTTAAATGGTTGGGAAAGGCCATGGGATGTAGAAATATTTTTTTCACATTTTACTTCCTTGTAAAAAAAGGCAAATCAACAGGGATTTTCGTACGGATAAGTACCCAGTGAACGGTTCGTTTAGCTTTATATATTGTTCCGGGTGGGCGTTGTATTGGTTTTTCGGAAGTGTTAGACCAGTAAGAGAAAAATTTAAATGGTTGGGAAAGGCCATGGGATGTAGAAATATTTTTTTCACATTTTACTTCCTTGTAAAAAAAGGTAAAACAATAGGGATTTTCGTAGGGATAAGTACCCTGTTAACGGTTCGTTTAGCTTTATATATTGTTCCGGGTGGGCGTTGTATTGGTTTTTCGGAAGTGTTAGACCTGTAAGAGAAAAATTTAAATGGTTGGGAAAGGCCATGGGATGTAGAAATATTTTTTTCACATTTTACTTCCTTGTAAAAACAGGTAAATCAATAGGGATTTTCGTACGGATAAGTACCCAGTGAACGGTTCGTTTAGCTTTATATATTGTTCCGGGTGGGCGTTGTATTGGTTTTTCGGAAGTGTTAGACCTGTAAGAGAAAAATTTAAATGGTTGGGAAAGGCCATGGGATGTAGAAATATTTTTTTCACATTTTACTTCCTTGTAAAAACAGGTAAATCAACAGGGATTTTCGTACGGATAAGTACCCAGTGAACGGTTCGTTTAGCTTTATATATTGTTCCGGGTGGGAGTTGTATTGGTTTTTCGGAAGTGTTAGACCTGTAAGAGAAAAATTTAAATGGTTGGGATAGGCCATGGGTTGTAGAAATATTTTTTTCACATTTTATTTCCTTTTAAAAACAGGTAAATCAATAGCGATTTTCGTACGCATAAGTACCCAGTGAACAGTTCGTTTAGCTTTATATATTGTTCCAGTTGGGCGTTGTATTGGTTTTTCGGAAGTGTTAGACCTGTAAGAGAAAAATTTAAATGGTTGGGAAAGGCCATGGGATGTAGAAATATTTTTTTCACATTTTATTTCCTTGTAAAAACAGGTAAATCAATAGGGATTTTCGTACGGATAAGTGCCCAGTGAACTGTTCGTTTAGCTTTATATATTGTTCCAGTTGGGCGTTGTATTGGTTCTTCGGAAGTGTTAGACCTGTAAGAGAAAAATTTAAATGGTTGGGAAAGGCCATGGGATGTAGATATTTTTTTTTCACATTTTATTTCCTTTTCAAAATAAGTAAATCAATAGGGATTTTCGTACGGATAAGTGCCCAGTGAACGGTTCGTTTAGCTTTATATATTGTTCCGGTTGGGCGTTGTATTGGTTTTTCGGAAGTGTTAGACCTGTAAGAGAAAAATTTAAATGGTTGGGAAAGGCCATGGGATGTAGAAATATTTTTTTCACATTTTACTTCCTTGTAAAAAAAGGTAAATCAATAGGGATTTTCGTACGGATAAGTACCCAGTGAACGGTTCGTTTAGCTTTATATATTGTTCCGGGTGGGCGTTGTATTAGTTTTTCGGAAGTGTTAGACCTGTAAGAGAAAAATTTAAATGGTTGGGAAAGGCAATGTGATGTAGAAATATTTTTTTCACATTTTACTTCCTTGTAAAAACAGGTAAATCAATAGGGATTTTCGTACGGATAAGTACCCAGTGAACGGTTCGTTTAGCTTTATATATTGTTCCGGGTGGGAGTTGTATTGGTTTTTCGGAAGTGTTAGACCTGTAAGAGAAAAATTTAAATGGTTGGGAAAGGCCATGGGATGTAGAAATATTTTTTTCACATTTTACTTCCTTGTAAAAACAGGTAAATCAACAGGGATTTTCGTACGGATAAGTACCCAGTGAACGGTTCGTTTAGCTTTATATATTGTTCCGGGTGGGAGTTGTATTGGTTTTTCGGAAGTGTTAGACCTGTAAGAGAAAAATTTAAATGGTTGGGATAGGCCATGGCTTGTAGAAATATTTTTTTCACATTTTATTTCCTTGTAAAAACAGGTAAATCAATAGCGATTTTCGTACGCATAAGTACCCAGTGAACAGTTCGTTTAGCTTTATATATTGTTCCAGTTGGGCGTTGTATTGGTTTTTCGGAAGTGTTAGACCTGTAAGAGAAAAATTTAAATGGTTGGGAAAGGCCATGGGATGTAGAAATATTTTTTTCACATTTTATTTCCTTGTAAAAACAGGTAAATCAATAGGGATTTTCGTACGGATAAGTGCCCAGTGAACTGTTCGTTTAGCTTTATATATTGTTCCGGTTGGGCGTTGTTTTGGTTCTTCGGAAGTGTTAGACCTGTAAGAGAAAAATTTAAATGGTTGGGAAAGGCCATGGGATGTAGAAATATTTTTTTCACATTTTACTTCCTTGTAAAAAAAGGTAAATCAATAGGGATTTTCGTACGGATAAGTACCCAGTGAACGGTTCGTTTAGCTTTATATATTGTTCCGGGTGGGCGTTGTATTGGTTTTTCGGAAGTGTTAGACCTGTAAGAGAAAAATTTAAATGGTTGGGAAAGGCCATGGGATGTAGAAATATTTTTTTCACATTTTACTTCCTTGTAAAAACAGGTAAATCAATAGGGATTTTCGTACGGATAAGTGCCCAGTGAACTGTTCGTTTAGCTTTATATATTGTTCCGGTTGGGCGTTGTATTGGTTCTTCGGAAGTGTTAGACCTGTAAGAGAAAAATTTAAATGGTTGGGAAAGGCCATGGGATATAGATATATTTTTTTCACATTTTATTTCCTTGTAAAAACAAGTAAATCAATAGGGATTTTCGTACGGATAAGTGCCCAGTGAACGGTTCGTTTAGCTTTATATATTGTTCCGGTTGGGCGTTGTATTGGTTTTTCGGAAGTGTTAGACCTGTAAGAGAAAAATTTAAATGGTTGGGAAAGGCCATGGGATGTAGAAATATTTTTTTCACATTTTATTTCCTTGTAAAAACAGGTAAATCAATAGGGATTTTCGTACGGATAAGTGCCCAGTGAACTGTTCGTTTAGCTTTATATATTGTTCCGGTTGGGCGTTGTATTGGTTCTTCGGAAGTGTTAGACCTGTAAGAGAAAAATTTAAATGGTTGGGAAAGGCCATGGGATATAGATATATTTTTTTCACATTTTATTTCCTTGTAAAAACAAGTAAATCAATAGGGATTTTCGTACGGATAAGTGCCCAGTGAACGGTTCGTTTAGCTTTATATATTGTTCCGGTTGGGCGTTGTATTGGTTTTTCGGAAGTGTTAGACCTGTAAGAGAAAAATTTAAATGGTTGGGAAAGGCCATGGGATGTAGAAATATTTTTTTCACATTTTACTTCCTTGTAAAAAAAGGTAAATCAATAGGGATTTTCGTACGGATAAGTACCCAGTGAACGGTTCGTTTAGCTTTATATATTGTTCCGGGTGGGCGTTGTATTAGTTTTTCGGAAGTGTTAGACCTGTAAGAGAAAAATTTAAATGGTTGGGAAAGGCAATGTGATGTAGAAATATTTTTTTCACATTTTACTTCCTTGTAAAAACAGGTAAATCAATAGGGATTTTCGTACGGATAAGTACCCAGTGAACGGTTCGTTTAGCTTTATATATTGTTCCGGGTGGGCGTTGTATTGGTTTTTCGGAAGTGTTAGACCTGTAAGAGAAAAATTTAAATGGTTGGGAAAGGCCATGGGATGTAGAAATATTTTTTTCACATTTTACTTCCTTGTAAAAACAGGTAAATCAACAGGGATTTTCGTACGGATAAGTACCCAGTGAACGGTTCGTTTAGCTTTATATATTGTTCCGGGTGGGAGTTGTATTGGTTTTTCGGAAGTGTTAGACCTGTAAGAGAAAAATTTAAATGGTTGGGATAGGCCATGGCTTGTAGAAATATTTTTTTCACATTTTATTTCCTTGTAAAAACAGGTAAATCAATAGCGATTTTCGTACGCATAAGTACCCAGTGAACAGTTCGTTTAGCTTTATATATTGTTCCAGTTGGGCGTTGTATTGGTTTTTCGGAAGTGTTAGACCTGTAAGAGAAAAATTTAAATGGTTGGGAAAGGCCATGGGATGTAGAAATATTTTTTTCACATTTTATTTCCTTGTAAAAACAGGTAAATCAATAGGGATTTTCGTACGGATAAGTGCCCAGTGAACTGTTCGTTTAGCTTTATATATTGTTCCGGTTGGGCGTTGTTTTGGTTCTTCGGAAGAGTTAGACCTGTAAGAGAAAAATTTAAATGGTTGGGAAAGGCCATGGGATGTAGAAATATTTTTTTCACATTTTACTTCCTTGTAAAAAAAGGTAAATCAATAGGGATTTTCGTACGGATAAGTACCCAGTGAACGGTTCGTTTAGCTTTATATATTGTTCCGGGTGGGCGTTGTATTGGTTTTTCGGAAGTGTTAGACCTGTAAGAGAAAAATTTAAATGGTTGGGAAAGGCCATGGGATGTAGAAATATTTTTTTCACATTTTACTTCCTTGTAAAAAAAGGTAAAACAATAGGGATTTTCGTAGGGATAAGTACCCAGTGAACAGTTCGTTTAGCTTTATATATTGTTCCAGTTGGGCGTTGTATTGGTTTTTCGGAAGTGTTAGACCTGTAAGAGAAAAATTTAAATGGTTGGGAAAGGCCATGGGATGTAGAAATATTTTTTTCACATTTTATTTCCTTGTAAAAACAGGTAAATCAATAGGGATTTTCGTACGGATAAGTGCCCAGTGAACTGTTCGTTTAGCTTTATATATTGTTCCGGTTGGGCGTTGTATTGGTTCTTCGGAAGTGTTAGACCTGTAAGAGAAAAATTTAAATGGTTGGGAAAGGCAATGTGATGTAGAAATATTTTTTTCACATTTTACTTCCTTGTAAAAACAGGTAAATCAATAGGGATTTTCGTACGGATAAGTACCCAGTGAACGGTTCGTTTAGCTTTATATATTGTTCCGGGTGGGCGTTGTATTGGTTTTTCGGAAGTGTTAGACCTGTAAGAGAAAAATTTAAATGGTTGGGAAAGGCCATGGGATGTAGAAATATTTTTTTCACATTTTACTTCCTTGTAAAAACAGGTAAATCAACAGGGATTTTCGTACGGATAAGTACCCAGTGAACGGTTCGTTTAGCTTTATATATTGTTCCGGGTGGGAGTTGTATTGGTTTTTCGGAAGTGTTAGACCTGTAAGAGAAAAATTTAAATGGTTGGGATAGGCCATGGCTTGTAGAAATATTTTTTTCACATTTTATTTCCTTGTAAAAACAGGTAAATCAATAGCGATTTTCGTACGCATAAGTACCCAGTGAACAGTTCGTTTAGCTTTATATATTGTTCCAGTTGGGCGTTGTATTGGTTTTTCGGAAGTGTTAGACCTGTAAGAGAAAAATTTAAATGGTTGGGAAAGGCCATGGGATGTAGAAATATTTTTTTCACATTTTATTTCCTTGTAAAAACAGGTAAATCAATAGGGATTTTCGTACGGATAAGTGCCCAGTGAACTGTTCGTTTAGCTTTATATATTGTTCCGGTTGGGCGTTGTTTTGGTTCTTCGGAAGTGTTAGACCTGTAAGAGAAAAATTTAAATGGTTGGGAAAGGCCATGGGATGTAGATATATTTTTTTCACATTTTATTTCCTTGTAAAAATAAGTAAATCAATAGGGATTTTCGTACGGATAAGTGCCCAGTGAACGGTTCGTTTAGCTTTATATATTGTTCCGGTTGGGCGTTGTATTGGTTTTTCGGAAGTGTTAGACCTGTAAGAGAAAAATTTAAATGGTTGGGAAAGGCCATGGGATGTAGAAATATTTTTTTCACATTTTACTTCCTTGTAAAAAAAGGTAAATCAATAGGGATTTTCGTACGGATAAGTACCCAGTGAACGGTTCGTTTAGCTTTATATATTGTTCCGGGTGGGCGTTGTATTGGTTTTTCGGAAGTGTTAGACCTGTAAGAGAAAAATTTAAATGGTTGGGAAAGGCCATGGGATGTAGAAATATTTTTTTCACATTTTACTTCCTTGTAAAAAAAGGTAAAACAATAGGGATTTTCGTAGGGATAAGTACCCAGTTAACGGTTCGTTTAGCTTTATATATTGTTCCGGGTGGGCGTTGTATTGGTTTTTCGGAAGTGTTACACCTGTAAGAGAAAAATTTAAATGGTTGGGAAAGGCCATGGGATGTAGAAATATTTTTTTCACATTTTATTTCCTTGTAAAAACAAGTAAATCAATAGGGATTTTCGTACGGATAAGTGCCCAGTGAACGGTTCATTTAGCTTTATATATTGTTCCGGTTGGGCGTTGTATTGGTTTTTCGGAAGTGTTAGACCTCTAAGAGAAAAATTTAAATGGTTGGGAAAGGCCATGGGATGTAGAAATATTTTTTTCACATTTTATTTCCTTGTAAAAACAGGTAAATCAATAGCGATTTTTGTACGCATAAGTACCCAGTGAACGGTTCGTTTAGCTTTATATATTGTTCTGGGTGGCCGTTGTATTGGTTTTTCGGAAGTGTTAGACCTGTAAGAGAAAAATTTAAATGGTTGGGAAAGGCCATGGGATGTAGAAATATTTTTTTCACATTTTATTTCCTTGTAAAAACAGGTAAATCAATAGCGATTTTCGTACGCATAAGTACCCAGTGAACAGTTCGTTTAGCTTTATATATTGTTCCAGTTGGGCGTTGTATTGGTTTTTCGGAAGTGTTAGACCTGTAAGAGAAAAATTTAAATGGTTGGGAAAGGCCATGGGATGTAGAAATATTTTTTTCACATTTTATTTCCTTGTAAAAACAGGTAAATCAATAGGGATTTTCGTACGGATAAGTGCCCAGTGAACTGTTCGTTTAGCTTTATATATTGTTCCGGTTGGGCGTTGTATTGGTTCTTCGGAAGTGTTAGACCTGTAAGAGAAAAATTTAAATGGTTGGGAAAGGCCATGGGATATAGATATATTTTTTTCACATTTTATTTCCTTGTAAAAACAAGTAAATCAATAGGGATTTTCGTACGGATAAGTGCCCAGTGAACGGTTCGTTTAGCTTTATATATTGTTCCGGTTGGGCGTTGTATTGGTTTTTCGGAAGTGTTAGACCTGTAAGAGAAAAATTTAAATGGTTGGGAAAGGCCATGGGATGTAGAAATATTTTTTTCACATTTTACTTCCTTGTAAAAAAAGGTAAATCAATAGGGATTTTCGTACGGATAAGTACCCAGTGAACGGTTCGTTTAGCTTTATATATTGTTCCGGGTGGGCGTTGTATTAGTTTTTCGGAAGTGTTAGACCTGTAAGAGAAAAATTTAAATGGTTGGGAAAGGCAATGTGATGTAGAAATATTTTTTTCACATTTTACTTCCTTGTAAAAACAGGTAAATCAATAGGGATTTTCGTACGGATAAGTACCCAGTGAACGGTTCGTTTAGCTTTATATATTGTTCCGGGTGGGCGTTGTATTGGTTTTTCGGAAGTGTTAGACCTGTAAGAGAAAAATTTAAATGGTTGGGAAAGGCCATGGGATGTAGAAATATTTTTTTCACATTTTACTTCCTTGTAAAAACAGGTAAATCAACAGGGATTTTCGTACGGATAAGTACCCAGTGAACGGTTCGTTTAGCTTTATATATTGTTCCGGGTGGGAGTTGTATTGGTTTTTCGGAAGTGTTAGACCTGTAAGAGAAAAATTTAAATGGTTGGGATAGGCCATGGCTTGTAGAAATATTTTTTTCACATTTTATTTCCTTGTAAAAACAGGTAAATCAATAGCGATTTTCGTACGCATAAGTACCCAGTGAACAGTTCGTTTAGCTTTATATATTGTTCCAGTTGGGCGTTGTATTGGTTTTTCGGAAGTGTTAGACCTGTAAGAGAAAAATTTAAATGGTTGGGAAAGGCCATGGGATGTAGAAATATTTTTTTCACATTTTATTTCCTTGTAAAAACAGGTAAATCAATAGGGATTTTCGTACGGATAAGTGCCCAGTGAACTGTTCGTTTAGCTTTATATATTGT
This sequence comes from Paroedura picta, assembly GCF_049243985.1. Taxonomy (NCBI): domain Eukaryota; kingdom Metazoa; phylum Chordata; class Lepidosauria; order Squamata; family Gekkonidae; genus Paroedura; species Paroedura picta. The sequence continues at coordinate 108,831,569 of NC_135375.1, forward strand.
TCCGGTTGGGCGTTGTTTTGGTTCTTCGGAAGAGTTAGACCTGTAAGAGAAAAATTTAAATGGTTGGGAAAGGCCATGGGATGTAGAAATATTTTTTTCACATTTTACTTCCTTGTAAAAAAAGGTAAATCAATAGGGATTTTCGTACGGATAAGTACCCAGTGAACGGTTCGTTTAGCTTTATATATTGTTCCGGGTGGGCGTTGTATTGGTTTTTCGGAAGTGTTAGACCTGTAAGAGAAAAATTTAAATGGTTGGGAAAGGCCATGGGATGTAGAAATATTTTTTTCACATTTTACTTCCTTGTAAAAAAAGGTAAAACAATAGGGATTTTCGTAGGGATAAGTACCCAGTGAACAGTTCGTTTAGCTTTATATATTGTTCCAGTTGGGCGTTGTATTGGTTTTTCGGAAGTGTTAGACCTGTAAGAGAAAAATTTAAATGGTTGGGAAAGGCCATGGGATGTAGAAATATTTTTTTCACATTTTATTTCCTTGTAAAAACAGGTAAATCAATAGGGATTTTCGTACGGATAAGTGCCCAGTGAACTGTTCGTTTAGCTTTATATATTGTTCCGGTTGGGCGTTGTATTGGTTCTTCGGAAGTGTTAGACCTGTAAGAGAAAAATTTAAATGGTTGGGAAAGGCAATGTGATGTAGAAATATTTTTTTCACATTTTACTTCCTTGTAAAAACAGGTAAATCAATAGGGATTTTCGTACGGATAAGTACCCAGTGAACGGTTCGTTTAGCTTTATATATTGTTCCGGGTGGGCGTTGTATTGGTTTTTCGGAAGTGTTAGACCTGTAAGAGAAAAATTTAAATGGTTGGGAAAGGCCATGGGATGTAGAAATATTTTTTTCACATTTTACTTCCTTGTAAAAACAGGTAAATCAACAGGGATTTTCGTACGGATAAGTACCCAGTGAACGGTTCGTTTAGCTTTATATATTGTTCCGGGTGGGAGTTGTATTGGTTTTTCGGAAGTGTTAGACCTGTAAGAGAAAAATTTAAATGGTTGGGATAGGCCATGGCTTGTAGAAATATTTTTTTCACATTTTATTTCCTTGTAAAAACAGGTAAATCAATAGCGATTTTCGTACGCATAAGTACCCAGTGAACAGTTCGTTTAGCTTTATATATTGTTCCAGTTGGGCGTTGTATTGGTTTTTCGGAAGTGTTAGACCTGTAAGAGAAAAATTTAAATGGTTGGGAAAGGCCATGGGATGTAGAAATATTTTTTTCACATTTTATTTCCTTGTAAAAACAGGTAAATCAATAGGGATTTTCGTACGGATAAGTGCCCAGTGAACTGTTCGTTTAGCTTTATATATTGTTCCGGTTGGGCGTTGTTTTGGTTCTTCGGAAGTGTTAGACCTGTAAGAGAAAAATTTAAATGGTTGGGAAAGGCCATGGGATGTAGATATATTTTTTTCACATTTTATTTCCTTGTAAAAATAAGTAAATCAATAGGGATTTTCGTACGGATAAGTGCCCAGTGAACGGTTCGTTTAGCTTTATATATTGTTCCGGTTGGGCGTTGTATTGGTTTTTCGGAAGTGTTAGACCTGTAAGAGAAAAATTTAAATGGTTGGGAAAGGCCATGGGATGTAGAAATATTTTTTTCACATTTTACTTCCTTGTAAAAAAAGGTAAATCAATAGGGATTTTCGTACGGATAAGTACCCAGTGAACGGTTCGTTTAGCTTTATATATTGTTCCGGGTGGGCGTTGTATTGGTTTTTCGGAAGTGTTAGACCTGTAAGAGAAAAATTTAAATGGTTGGGAAAGGCCATGGGATGTAGAAATATTTTTTTCACATTTTACTTCCTTGTAAAAAAAGGTAAAACAATAGGGATTTTCGTAGGGATAAGTACCCAGTTAACGGTTCGTTTAGCTTTATATATTGTTCCGGGTGGGCGTTGTATTGGTTTTTCGGAAGTGTTACACCTGTAAGAGAAAAATTTAAATGGTTGGGAAAGGCCATGGGATGTAGAAATATTTTTTTCACATTTTATTTCCTTGTAAAAACAAGTAAATCAATAGGGATTTTCGTACGGATAAGTGCCCAGTGAACGGTTCATTTAGCTTTATATATTGTTCCGGTTGGGCGTTGTATTGGTTTTTCGGAAGTGTTAGACCTCTAAGAGAAAAATTTAAATGGTTGGGAAAGGCCATGGGATGTAGAAATATTTTTTTCACATTTTATTTCCTTGTAAAAACAGGTAAATCAATAGCGATTTTTGTACGCATAAGTACCCAGTGAACGGTTCGTTTAGCTTTATATATTGTTCTGGGTGGCCGTTGTATTGGTTTTTCGGAAGTGTTAGACCTGTAAGAGAAAAATTTAAATGGTTGGGAAAGGCCATGGGATGTAGAAATATTTTTTTCACATTTTATTTCCTTGTAAAAACAGGTAAATCAATAGCGATTTTCGTACGCATAAGTACCCAGTGAACAGTTCGTTTAGCTTTATATATTGTTCCAGTTGGGCGTTGTATTGGTTTTTCGGAAGTGTTAGACCTGTAAGAGAAAAATTTAAATGGTTGGGAAAGGCCATGGGATGTAGAAATATTTTTTTCACATTTTATTTCCTTGTAAAAACAGGTAAATCAATAGGGATTTTCGTACGGATAAGTGCCCAGTGAACTGTTCGTTTAGCTTTATATATTGTTCCGGTTGGGCGTTGTTTTGGTTCTTCGGAAGTGTTAGACCTGTAAGAGAAAAATTTAAATGGTTGGGAAAGGCCATGGGATGTAGATATATTTTTTTCACATTTTATTTCCTTGTAAAAATAAGTAAATCAATAGGGATTTTCGTACGGATAAGTGCCCAGTGAACGGTTCGTTTAGCTTTATATATTGTTCCGGTTGGGCGTTGTATTGGTTTTTCGGAAGTGTTAGACCTGTAAGAGAAAAATTTAAATGGTTGGGAAAGGCCATGGGATGTAGAAATATTTTTTTCACATTTTACTTCCTTGTAAAAAAAGGTAAATCAATAGGGATTTTCGTACGGATAAGTACCCAGTGAACGGTTCGTTTAGCTTTATATATTGTTCCGGGTGGGCGTTGTATTGGTTTTTCGGAAGTGTTAGACCTGTAAGAGAAAAATTTAAATGGTTGGGAAAGGCCATGGGATGTAGAAATATTTTTTTCACATTTTACTTCCTTGTAAAAAAAGGTAAAACAATAGGGATTTTCGTAGGGATAAGTACCCAGTTAACGGTTCGTTTAGCTTTATATATTGTTCCGGGTGGGCGTTGTATTGGTTTTTCGGAAGTGTTACACCTGTAAGAGAAAAATTTAAATGGTTGGGAAAGGCCATGGGATGTAGAAATATTTTTTTCACATTTTATTTCCTTGTAAAAACAAGTAAATCAATAGGGATTTTCGTACGGATAAGTGCCCAGTGAACGGTTCATTTAGCTTTATATATTGTTCCGGTTGGGCGTTGTATTGGTTTTTCGGAAGTGTTAGACCTCTAAGAGAAAAATTTAAATGGTTGGGAAAGGCCATGGGATGTAGAAATATTTTTTTCACATTTTATTTCCTTGTAAAAACAGGTAAATCAATAGCGATTTTTGTACGCATAAGTACCCAGTGAACGGTTCGTTTAGCTTTATATATTGTTCTGGGAGGCCGTTGTATTGGTTTTTCGGAAGTGTTAGACCTGTAAGAGAAAAATTTAAATGGTTGGGAAAGGCCATGGGATGTAGAAATATTTTTTTCACATTTTATTTCCTTGTAAAAACAGGTAAATCTATAGGGATTTTCGTACGGATAAGTGCCCAGTGAACGGTTCGTTTAGCTTTATATATTGTTCCGGTTGGGCGTTGTATTCGTTTTTCGGAAGTGTTAGACCTGTAAGAGAAAAATTTAAATGGTTGGGAAAGGCCATGGGATGTAGAAATATTTTTTTCACATGTTATTTCCTTGTAAAAACAGGTATATCGATAGCGATTTTTGTACGCATAAGTACCCAGTGAACGGTTCGTTTAGCTTTATATATTGTTCCGGTTGGGCGTTGTATTGGTTTTTCGGAAGTGTTAGACCTGTAAGAGAAAAATTTAAATGGTTGGGAAAGGCCATGGGATGTAGAAATATTTTTTTCACATTTTATTTCCTTGTAAAAACAGGTAAATCTAAAGGGATTTTCGTACGGATAAGTGCCCAGTGAACGGTTCGTTTAGCTTTATATATTGTTCCGGTTAGACGTTGTATTCGTTTTTCGGAAGTGTTAGACCTGTAAGAGAAAAATTTAAATGGTTGTGAAAGGCCATGGGATGTAGAAATATTTTTTTCACATGTTATTTCCTTGTAAAAACAGGTATATCGATAGCGATTTTTGTACGCATAAGTACCCAGTGAACGGTTCGTTTAGCTTTATATATTGTTCCGGTTGGGCGTTGTATTGGTTTTTCGGAAGTGTTAGACCTGTAAGAGAAAAATTTAAATGGTTGGGAAAGGCCATGGGATGTAGAAATATTTTTTTCACATTTTATTTCCTTGTAAAAACAGGTAAATCTAAAGGGATTTTCGTACGGATAAGTGCCCAGTGAACGGTTCGTTTAGCTTTATATATTGTTCCGGTTGGGCGTTGTATTGGTTTTTCGGAAGTGTTAGACCTGTAAGTGAAAAATTTAAATGGTTGGGATAGGCCATGGGATGTAGAAATATTTTTTTCACATTTTACTTCCTTGTAAAAAAAGGTAAATCAATAGGGATTTTCGTACGGATAAGTACCCTGTGAACGGTTCGTTTAGCTTTATATATTGTTCCGGATGGGCGGTGTATTGGTTTTTCGGAAGTGTTAGACCTGTAAGAGAAAAATTTAAATGGTTGGGAAAGGCCATGGGATGTAGAAATATTTTTTTCACATTTTACTTCCTTGTAAAAACAGGTAAATCAATAGGGATTTTCGTACGGCTAAGTACCCAGTGAACGGTTCGTTTAGCTTTATATATTGTTCCGGGTGGGCGTTGTATTGGTTTTTCGGAAGTGTTAGACCTGTAAGAGAAAAATTTAAATGGTTGGGAAAGGCCATGGGATGTAGAAATATTTTTTTCACATTTTACTTCCTTGTAAAAACAGGTAAATCAATAGGGATTTTCGTACGGATAAGTACCCAGTGAACGGTTCGTTTAGCTTTATATATTGTTCCGAGTGGGCGTTGTATTGGTTTTTCGGAAGTGTTAGACCTGTAAGAGAAAATTTTAAATGGTTGGGATAGGCCATGGGATGAAGAAATATTATTTTCACATTTTATTTCCTTGTAAAAACAGGTAAATCAATAGGGATTTTCGTACGCATAAGTACCCAGTGAACAGTTCGTGTAGCTTTATATATTGTTCCGGTTGGGCGTTGTATTGGTTTTTCGGAAGTGTTAGACCTGTAAGAGAAAAATTTAAATGGTTGGGAAAGGCCATGGGATGTAGAAATATTTTTTTCACATTTTATTTCCTTGTAAAAACAGGTAAATCAATAGGGATTTTCGTACGGATAAGTGCCCAGTGAACTGTTCGTTTAGCTTTATATATTGTTCCGGTTGGGCGTTGTATTGGTTCTTCGGAAGTGTTAGACCTGTAAGAGAAAAATTTAAATGGTTGGGAAAGGCCATGGGATGTAGAAATATTTTTTTCACATTTTATTTCCTTGTAAAAACAAGTAAATCAATAGGGATTTTCGTACGGATAAGTGCCCAGTGAACGGTTCGTTTAGCTTTATATATTGTTCCGGTTGGGCGTTGTATTGGTTTTTCGGAAGTGTTAGACCTCTAAGAGAAAAATTTAAATGGTTGGGATAGGCCATGGGATGTAGAAATATTTTTTTCACATTTTATTTCCTTGTAAAAACAGGTAAATCAATAGCGATTTTTGTACGCATAAGTACCCAGTGAACGGTTCGTTTAGCTTTATATATTGTTCTGGGTGGCCGTTGTATTGGTTTTTCGGAAGTGTTAGACCTGTAAGAGAAAAATTTAAAAGGTTGGGAAAGGCCATGGGATGTAGAAATATTTTTTTCACATTTTATTTCCTTGTAAAAACAGGCAAATCAATAGGGATTTTCGTACGGATAAGTGCCCAGTGAACTGTTCCTTTAGCTTTATATATTGTTCTGGGTGGCCGTTGTATTGGTTTTTCGGAAGTGTTAGACCTGTAAGAGAAAAATTTAAATGGTTGGGAAAGGCCATGGGATGTAGAAATATTTTTTTCACATTTTATTTCCTTGTAAAAACAGGTAAATCTATAGGGATTTTCGTACGGATAAGTGCCCAGTGAACGGTTCGTTTAGCTTTATATATTGTTCCGGTTGGGCGTTGTATTGGTTTTTCGGAAGTGTTAGACCTGTAAGAGAAAAATTTAAATGGTTGGGAAAGGCCATGGGATGTAGAAATATTTTTTTCACATTTTATTTCCTTGTAAAAACAGGTAAATCAATAGGGATTTTCGTACGGATAAGTGCCCAGTGAACTGTTCGTTTAGCTTTATATATTGTTCCGGTTGGGCGTTGTTTTGGTTCTTCGGAAGTGTTAGACCTGTAAGAGAAAAATTTAAATGGTTGGGAAAGGCCATGGGATGTAGATATATTTTTTTCACATTTTATTTCCTTGTAAAAATAAGTAAATCAATAGGGATTTTCGTACGGATAAGTGCCCAGTGAACGGTTCGTTTAGCTTTATATATTGTTCCGGTTGGGCGTTGTATTGGTTTTTCGGAAGTGTTAGACCTGTAAGAGAAAAATTTAAATGGTTGGGAAAGGCCATGGGATGTAGAAATATTTTTTTCACATTTTACTTCCTTGTAAAAAAAGGTAAATCAATAGGGATTTTCGTACGGATAAGTACCCAGTGAACGGTTCGTTTAGCTTTATATATTGTTCCGGGTGGGCGTTGTATTGGTTTTTCGGAAGTGTTAGACCTGTAAGAGAAAAATTTAAATGGTTGGGAAAGGCCATGGGATGTAGAAATATTTTTTTCACATTTTACTTCCTTGTAAAAAAAGGTAAAACAATAGGGATTTTCGTAGGGATAAGTACCCAGTTAACGGTTCGTTTAGCTTTATATATTGTTCCGGGTGGGCGTTGTATTGGTTTTTCGGAAGTGTTACACCTGTAAGAGAAAAATTTAAATGGTTGGGAAAGGCCATGGGATGTAGAAATATTTTTTTCACATTTTATTTCCTTGTAAAAACAAGTAAATCAATAGGGATTTTCGTACGGATAAGTGCCCAGTGAACGGTTCATTTAGCTTTATATATTGTTCCGGTTGGGCGTTGTATTGGTTTTTCGGAAGTGTTAGACCTCTAAGAGAAAAATTTAAATGGTTGGGAAAGGCCATGGGATGTAGAAATATTTTTTTCACATTTTATTTCCTTGTAAAAACAGGTAAATCAATAGCGATTTTTGTACGCATAAGTACCCAGTGAACGGTTCGTTTAGCTTTATATATTGTTCTGGGAGGCCGTTGTATTGGTTTTTCGGAAGTGTTAGACCTGTAAGAGAAAAATTTAAATGGTTGGGAAAGGCCATGGGATGTAGAAATATTTTTTTCACATTTTATTTCCTTGTAAAAACAGGTAAATCTATAGGGATTTTCGTACGGATAAGTGCCCAGTGAACGGTTCGTTTAGCTTTATATATTGTTCCGGTTGGGCGTTGTATTCGTTTTTCGGAAGTGTTAGACCTGTAAGAGAAAAATTTAAATGGTTGGGAAAGGCCATGGGATGTAGAAATATTTTTTTCACATGTTATTTCCTTGTAAAAACAGGTATATCGATAGCGATTTTTGTACGCATAAGTACCCAGTGAACGGTTCGTTTAGCTTTATATATTGTTCCGGTTGGGCGTTGTATTGGTTTTTCGGAAGTGTTAGACCTGTAAGAGAAAAATTTAAATGGTTGGGAAAGGCCATGGGATGTAGAAATATTTTTTTCACATTTTATTTCCTTGTAAAAACAGGTAAATCTAAAGGGATTTTCGTACGGATAAGTGCCCAGTGAACGGTTCGTTTAGCTTTATATATTGTTCCGGTTGGACGTTGTATTCGTTTTTCGGAAGTGTTAGACCTGTAAGAGAAAAATTTAAATGGTTGTGAAAGGCCATGGGATGTAGAAATATTTTTTTCACATGTTATTTCCTTGTAAAAACAGGTATATCGATAGCGATTTTTGTACGCATAAGTACCCAGTGAACGGTTCGTTTAGCTTTATATATTGTTCCGGTTGGGCGTTGTATTGGTTTTTCGGAAGTGTTAGACCTGTAAGAGAAAAATTTAAATGGTTGGGAAAGGCCATGGGATGTAGAAATATTTTTTTCACATTTTATTTCCTTGTAAAAACAGGTAAATCTAAAGGGATTTTCGTACGGATAAGTGCCCAGTGAACGGTTCGTTTAGCTTTATATATTGTTCCGGTTGGGCGTTGTATTGGTTTTTCGGAAGTGTTAGACCTGTAAGTGAAAAATTTAAATGGTTGGGATAGGCCATGGGATGTAGAAATATTTTTTTCACATTTTACTTCCTTGTAAAAAAAGGTAAATCAATAGGGATTTTCGTACGGATAAGTACCCTGTGAACGGTTCGTTTAGCTTTATATATTGTTCCGGATGGGCGGTGTATTGGTTTTTCGGAAGTGTTAGACCTGTAAGAGAAAAATTTAAATGGTTGGGAAAGGCCATGGGATGTAGAAATATTTTTTTCACATTTTACTTCCTTGTAAAAACAGGTAAATCAATAGGGATTTTCGTACGGCTAAGTACCCAGTGAACGGTTCGTTTAGCTTTATATATTGTTCCGGGTGGGCGTTGTATTGGTTTTTCGGAAGTGTTAGACCTATAAGAGAAAAATTTAAATGGTTGGGAAAGGCCATGGGATGTAGAAATATTTTTTTCACATTTTACTTCCTTGTAAAAACAGGTAAATCAATAGGGATTTTCGTACGGATAAGTACCCAGTGAACGGTTCGTTTAGCTTTATATATTGTTCCGAGTGGGCGTTGTATTGGTTTTTCGGAAGTGTTAGACCTGTAAGAGAAAATTTTAAATGGTTGGGATAGGCCATGGGATGAAGAAATATTATTTTCACATTTTATTTCCTTGTAAAAACAGGTAAATCAATAGGGATTTTCGTACGCATAAGTACCCAGTGAACAGTTCGTGTAGCTTTATATATTGTTCCGGTTGGGCGTTGTATTGGTTTTTCGGAAGTGTTAGACCTGTAAGAGAAAAATTTAAATGGTTGGGAAAGGCCATGGGATGTAGAAATATTTTTTTCACATTTTATTTCCTTGTAAAAACAGGTAAATCAATAGGGATTTTCGTACGGATAAGTGCCCAGTGAACTGTTCGTTTAGCTTTATATATTGTTCCGGTTGGGCGTTGTATTGGTTCTTCGGAAGTGTTAGACCTGTAAGAGAAAAATTTAAATGGTTGGGAAAGGCCATGGGATGTAGAAATATTTTTTTCACATTTTATTTCCTTGTAAAAACAAGTAAATCAATAGGGATTTTCGTACGGATAAGTGCCCAGTGAACGGTTCGTTTAGCTTTATATATTGTTCCGGTTGGGCGTTGTATTGGTTTTTCGGAAGTGTTAGACCTCTAAGAGAAAAATTTAAATGGTTGGGATAGGCCATGGGATGTAGAAATATTTTTTTCACATTTTATTTCCTTGTAAAAACAGGTAAATCAATAGCGATTTTTGTACGCATAAGTACCCAGTGAACGGTTCGTTTAGCTTTATATATTGTTCTGGGTGGCCGTTGTATTGGTTTTTCGGAAGTGTTAGACCTGTAAGAGAAAAATTTAAAAGGTTGGGAAAGGCCATGGGATGTAGAAATATTTTTTTCACATTTTATTTCCTTGTAAAAACAGGCAAATCAATAGGGATTTTCGTACGGATAAGTGCCCAGTGAACTGTTCCTTTAGCTTTATATATTGTTCTGGGTGGCCGTTGTATTGGTTTTTCGGAAGTGTTAGACCTGTAAGAGAAAAATTTAAATGGTTGGGAAAGGCCATGGGATGTAGAAATATTTTTTTCACATTTTATTTCCTTGTAAAAACAGGTAAATCTATAGGGATTTTCGTACGGATAAGTGCCCAGTGAACGGTTCGTTTAGCTTTATATATTGTTCCGGTTGGGCGTTGTATTCGTTTTTCGGAAGTGTTAGACCTGTAAGAGAAAAATTTAAATGGTTGGGAAAGGCCATGGGATGTAGAAATATTTTTTTCACATGTTATTTCCTTGTAAAAACAGGTATATCGATAGCGATTTTTGTACGCATAAGTACCCAGTGAACGGTTCGTTTAGCTTTATATATTGTTCCGGTTGGGCGTTGTATTGGTTTTTCGGAAGTGTTAGACCTGTAAGAGAAAAATTTAAATGGTTGGGAAAGGCCATGGGATGTAGAAATATTTTTTTCACATTTTATTTCCTTGTAAAAACAGGTAAATCTAAAGGGATTTTCGTACGGATAAGTGCCCAGTGAACGGTTCGTTTAGCTTTATATATTGTTCCGGTTGGGCGTTGTATTCGTTTTTCGGAAGTGTTAGACCTGTAAGAGAAAAATTTAAATGGTTGGGAAAGGCCATGGGATGTAGAAATATTTTTTTCACATGTTATTTCCTTGTAAAAACAGGTATATCGATAGCGATTTTTGTACGCATCAGTACCCAGTGAACGGTTCGTTTAGCTTTATATATTGTTCCGGTTGGGCGTTGTATTGGTTTTTCGGAAGTGTTAGACCTGTAAGAGAAAAATTTAAATGGTTGGGAAAGGCCATGGGATGTAGAAATATTTTTTTCACATTTTATTTCCTTGTAAAAACAGGTAAATCTAAAGGGATTTTCGTACGGATAAGTGCCCAGTGAACGGTTCGTTTAGCTTTATATATTGTTCCGGTTGGGCGTTGTATTGGTTTTTCGGAAGTGTTAGACCTGTAAGTGAAAAATTTAAATGGTTGGGATAGGCCATGGGATGTCGAAATATTTTTTTCACATTTTATTTCCTTGTAAAAAAAGGTAAATCAATAGGGATTTTCGTACGGATAAGTACCCTGTGAACGGTTCGTTTAGCTTTATATATTGTTCCGGATGGGCGGTGTATTGGTTTTTCGGAAGTGTTAGACCTGTAAGAGAAAAATTTAAATGGTTGGGAAAGGCCATGGGATGTAGAAATATTTTTTTCACATATTACTTCCTTGTAAAAACAGGTAAATCAATAGGGATTTTCGTACGGCTAAGTACCCAGTGAACGGTTCGTTTAGCTTTATATATTGTTCCGGGTGGGCGTTGTATTGGTTTTTCGGAAGTGTTAGACCTGTAAGAGAAAAATTTAAATGGTTGGGAAAGGCCATGGGATGTAGAAATATTTATTTCACATTTTACTTCCTTGTAAAAACAGGTAAATCAATAGGGATTTTCGTACGGATAAGTACCCAGTGAACGGTTCGTTTAGCTTTATATATTGTTCCGAGTGGGCGTTGTATTGGTTTTTCGGAAGTGTTAGACCTGTAAGAGAAAAATTTAAATGGTTGGGATAGGCCATGGGATGTAGAAATATTATTTTCACATTTTATTTCCTTGTAAAAACAGGTAAATCAATAGGGATTTTCGTACGCATAAGTACCCAGTGAACAGTTCGTGTAGCTTTATATATTGTTCCGGTTGGGCGTTGTATTGGTTTTTCGGAAGTGTTAGACCTGTAAGAGAAAAATTTAAATGGTTGGGAAAGGCCATGGGATGTAGAAATATTTTTTTCACATTTTATTTCCTTGTAAAAACAGGTAAATCAATAGGGATTTTCGTACGGATAAGTGCCCAGTGAACTGTTCGTTTAGCTTTATATATTGTTCCGGTTGGGCGTTGTATTGGTTCTTCGGAAGTGTTAGACCTGTAAGAGAAAAATTTAAATGGTTGGGAAAGGCCATGGGATGTAGAAATATTTTTTTCACATTTTATTTCCTTGTAAAAACAAGTAAATCAATAGGGATTTTCGTACGGATAAGTGCCCAGTGAACGGTTCGTTTAGCTTTATATATTGTTCCGGTTGGGCGTTGTATTGGTTTTTCGGAAGTGTTAGACCTCTAAGAGAAAAATTTAAATGGTTGGGATAGGCCATGGGATGTAGAAATATTTTTTTCACATTTTATTTCCTTGTAAAAACAGGTAAATCAATAGCGATTTTTGTACGCATAAGTACCCAGTGAACGGTTCGTTTAGCTTTATATATTGTTCTGGGTGGCCGTTGTATTGGTTTTTCGGAAGTGTTAGACCTGTAAGAGAAAAATTTAAAAGGTTGGGAAAGGCCATGGGATGTAGAAATATTTTTTTCACATTTTATTTCCTTGTAAAAACAGGCAAATCAATAGGGATTTTCGTACGGATAAGTGCCCAGTGAACTGTTCGTTTAGCTTTATATATTGTTCCGGTTGGGCGTTGTATTGGTTCTTCGGAAGTGTTAGACCTGTAAGAGAAAAATTTAAATGGTTGGGAAAGGCCATGGGATGTAGAAATATTTTTTTCACATTTTATTTCCTTGTAAAAACAAGTAAATCAATAGGGATTTTCGTACGGATAAGTGCCCAGTGAACGGTTCGTTTAGCTTTATATATTGTTCCGGTTGGGCGTTGTATTGGTTTTTCGGAAGTGTTAGACCTGTAAGAGAAAAATTTAAATGGTTGGGAAAGGCCATGGGATGTAGAAATATTTTTTTCACATTTTACTTCCTTGTAAAAAAAGGTAAATCAACATGGATTTTCGTACGGATAAGTACCCAGTGAACGGTTCGTTTAGCTTTATATATTGTTCCGGGTGGGCGTTGTATTGGTTTTTCGGAAGTGTTAGACCTGTAAGAGAAAAATTTAAATGGTTGGGAAAGGCCATGGGATGTAGAAATATTTTTTTCACATTTTACTTCCTTGTAAAAAAAGGTAAAACAATAGGGATTTTCGTAGGGATAAGTACCCAGTTAACGGTTCGTTTAGCTTTATATATTGTTCCGGGTGGGCGTTGTATTGGTTTTTCGGAAGTGTTAGACCTGTAAGAGAAAAATTTAAATGGTTGGGAAAGGCCATGGGATGTAGAAATATTTTTTTCACATTTTACTTCCTTGTAAAAACAGGTAAATCAATAGGGATTTTCGTACGGATAAGTACCCAGTGAACGGTTCGTTTAGCTTTATATATTGTTCCGGGTGGGCGTTGTATTGGTTTTTCGGAAGTGT